>NC_048300.1:40847204-41218948 GCF_013100865.1 Trachemys scripta elegans
AATTGGCGCTGAGCTTTTCGCCTTTGGCTAGCAGGGATCTTCCCTGATACCAGCCACGCGGTGGGGGGAGGGGTACAGCGATCATCCCAGAGAATTGGATGGGGGGGGAGGCTAGTTTGTTTTCTGCTGCTGAAGGTTAACAGGAAAACCGCAGCAGTCAACGGGCTTTGCTTGGTATGTGGGAAAGGAGGGCGCAGAAGCCGAATTCTGTTGCCCGGACTTGCGTCTGTGATCTCTAACACCAAAGCCACAGGCACTCAATATTAAGATGGAAAATGCGACCTTGTACTGAAATCACATGTGCTATGTAATGTGAATAGTGTTGTTCACCGTGAAAGAGTATAAGCATTGTTCTGTAAAATGTATCTTTTTAAAAACTTCTCTCCTTTTTTCCATCCCTCCAGCAGCTGCACATTTTTCAAGCTTCCCTCCTCTGTCCCGAAGGCTATCTCAGATAAGGCGGCGGAGAAAGAGGAGGCGAGATGAGATGTTCTCGGAAATAATGGAATGCACCCGCAATGAAAGAGATACCGTGTCCTTCCACTCATTCAAATGAGCTAAGTACAGGAAAGATGCCAGTGAACGTGAGGTCATGAGGGACGCTCGAGATGAGAGGTGGCAGGCTGCAACGCTGGGGCTGCTGTGTGATCAAACGGACATGCTCCGGCATCTGGTGGAGCTTCAGGAACAGCAGCAGGATAACAGAGTGCCGCTGCAGCCGCTGTATAACCTCCCTCCCCCCTCACCATGTTCCATAGTCTCCTCACCCAGACGTGTAAGAACGCGGGGGGGGGGAGGCTCCGTGCACCCTCCCACTCCACCCCAGTGGACAGCCTAACCAAAAGGCTGTCATTATATTGAATTTTTTCAGTGGCCTTTTACTTCCCTCCTATCCTCCTCCCAAACCTCACCCGGGTTACCTTGTCAGTTCTCTCCCTATGTTTATAATCAATTAATAAAGAATACGTGATTTTTAAACGATAGTGACTTTATTTCCTTTAAAAGCAAGCTGTGATTTAAGGGGGGAGGGTGGTTTGCTTACAGGGAATGAGTCAATCAAGGGGGCGGGTTTTCAACAAACAGAACTTTCACACCATAGCCTGGCCAATCTTGAAACTGTTTTTCAAAGCTTCTCTGATGCGCAGCGCTTCCTGGTGTGATCTTCTAATCGCCCTGGTGTCTGGCTGCGCATAATCAGCAGCCAGGCAATTTGCCTCAGCCTCCCACCCCGCCATAAAGGTCTCCCCCTTACTCTTACAGAGATTGTGGAGCACACAGCAAGCAGCAACAACAATGGGGATATTGGTTTGGCTGAGGTCTGAGCGAGTCAGTAACGAGCGCCAGCGACCTTTTAAACTGCCAAATGCACATTCTACCACCATTCTGCACTTGCTCAGCCTGTATTTGAACAGCTCCTGACTCCTGTACAGTCTGCCTGTGTATGGCTTCATGAGCCGGGGCATTAAGGGGTAGGCTGTGTCCCCAAGGATAACTATAGGCATTTCAACATCCCCAACGGTTATTTTCTGGTCCGGGAAGTAAGTCCCTTGCTGCAGCCGTTTAAACAGAGTAGTGTTCCCGAAGACGCGAGCATCATGAACCCTTCCCGGCCAGCCCACGTTGATGTTGGTGAAGCATCCCTTGTGATCCACCAGGGCTTGCAGCACCATTGAAAAGTACCCCTTGCTGTTTATGTACTGGGTACCCTGGTGCTCCGGTGCCAAGATAGGGATATGGGTTCCATCTATCGCCCCACCACAGTTAGGGAATCCCATTGCAGCAAAGCCATCCACTATGACCTGCACATTTCCCAGAGTCACTACCTTTCGAGCAGCATCTCAGTGATTGCTTTGGCTACTTGCATCACAGCAGCCCCCACAGTAGAATTGCCCACTCCAAATTGATTCCTGACTGACCGGTAGCTGTCTGGCGTTGCAAGCTTCCACAGGGCTATCGCCACTCGCTTCTCAACTGTGAGGGCTGCTCTCACCTTGGTATTCTGGCGCTTCAGGGCAGGGGAAAGCAAGTCACAAAGTTCCATGAAAGTGCCCTTACGCATGCGAAAGTTTTGCAGCCACTGGGAATCGTCCCACACCTGCAACACTATGCGGTCTCACCAGTCTGTGCTTTTTTCCCTGGGCCCAGAATTGGCGTTCCACGGCTATAACCTGCCCCATTAACAGCATGATCTCCAAAGCACCGGGGCCCGTGGTTTGATAGAATTCCATGTCCATGTCCTCATCGCTCTCGCCGCCACGCTGCTGTAGCCTACTCCTCACTACCTGGTTTTGCAGGTTCTGGTTCAGCATAAACTGCACGATAACATGCGAGGTGTTTACAATGTTCATGACTGCTGTCTTGAGCTGAGCGGACTCCATGCTTGCCGTGGTACGGCGTCTGCACTGTTCACCCAGGAAAAAGGCGCGAAACGGTTGTCTGCCGTTGCTTCCCTGGAGAGGGGGAGGATGTACCCAGAACCACCCGCGACAATGTTTTTGGCCACATCAGGCATTGGGATCTCAACCCAGAATTCCAATTCAGGAGGAGACTGCAGGAACTATGGGATAGCTATGGGATAGCTACCCACAGTGCAACGCTCCGGAAATCGACGCTAGCCCCGGTACATGGACGCACACCGCCAAATTAATGTGCTTAGTGTGGCCGCATACATTCGACTTTATACAATCTGTTTCCAAAATTCCAATTATATAAATTCGGATTAATCCCGTAGTGTAGACATACCCTTACATTCACAGATGCTATGATCTTCTGCTGCTCTGTGATGTTTACCATTGGTGAACTTCCCACTCCCCAAACTCAGTAAAGCCAGACTTGTTGCTCACTGAAGCAAAGGAGATGCCTCTCACTACCTCAGCTAGTTAGGTGAACCTGCTGTAAGTACATAAGGGAAGATCTAGTTCTGTCCAGCAGAGGACAGTGGTACACAAGACCATTAATTATGTACAGTCCTATAGCTTATTTTTGATCATCTGTGATCTGTGCTATACAGGAGGTCAGTGGAGATCAGTGGTCTCCAACCTTTTTATGCCCAAGATCACTTTTTGAGTCTAAGGGCAACCCAGGATCTACTCCGCCCCTTCCCCAAGGCCCCGCCCCTTCCATCCCCTTTCCCCCACCCTCACTCACTTTTACTGGGCTGGGGCAGGGGGTTTGGGAAGGGGTGTCGGCTCTGGGCTGGGGCTGGGAGGTTTGCAATGTGGGAAGGGGCTCTGAGCTGGGGAAGGGGATTGGGGTGCAGGAGGGGGTGAGAGGTGCAAGCTCTAGGAGGGAGTTTGGGTGCAGGAGAGGGCTCCAGGCTGGGGCAGAGTGTTGGGGTGCAGGAGGGGTACAGGGTGCTGGCTCTGGAAGGGGGTCAGGGCTGGGGCAGGGGGGATATGGGGTGCTGGCTCTGGGAGGGGGGGTCAGAGCTGGGGAAGAGTGTTGGGGTGTCGGGGGGGCATGCTGTGTTGTCCCTAGGAGGGGGCTCCGAGCTGGGGCAGAGTGTTGGGGCACAAGAGGGGGTACAGAGTGTTGGCTCTGGGAGTGGGGCAGGGTGGGGCTTGGGGTGCAGGAGGAGGTATGAGGTGCTGACTCTGTGAGGGGGCTCAGGGATTGGAGTTGGGGTGCGACCTCCTGCCGGGCAGCACTTACCTCTGGCGGCTCCCGGTCAGTGGTGCAGAGAGGCTAAGGCAGGCTCCCTGCCTACGCTGGCCCCACACCACTCCCGGAAGGGGCAAACACACCCCTGGGGGACAGCCGGGGGGCACATGGCTCCATGCGCTGCCCCTCTCTACTAGCAATGCCCTCGCAGCTCTCCTGGCCAATGAGAGCTGTGGGGGCAGTGCTAGCAGGCAGAAGCAGCACCTGGAGGGAGACCCCTGCCCCCCCCCCCAGCTGTGGGGCTGCGCTGGCTGCTTCTGGGAGCAGCGTGGGGCTGGGATAGGCAGGGAGTCTGCCTTAGCAGCAGCCTCACTGTACCGCTGGAGATCGCGATCGACTGGGAGATCCTCTAGGATTGACCAGTCGATCGCGATCGACCAGTTGGTGACCACTGGACTAGATGATCACAATGGTCCCTTCTTGCCTTGGAATCTTTGAACCTATGAACAGAAATTCAGCCCAGCAGTTGATGCCAGTCTTTACCAGTCCTGGGCCAATAGATGACACCTGTATTCACAGGGAGAAAGTTGTCTTCCCTGCGGTGGAGGGCAGTGGTATAGGTCCTCTCAAAGCTAGTTTGGTGTACGGGACAGAAAGATAAGAGGTTTTCCTCCAAGCTTTTTTTCCCTCCCCTAACTCTATCAGCATTTGTAAAGGAAAATCTGAATTAGCATTTCCTGTTCCAAACAAGAGTTCTTCAGTCAATTAAATCTAGTAGCTGCTGATGTCTTCTATATTCAGAGGGTAAAAGCTTTGCAGTGGTAAGTGATGGAACATGTTAAATCAAATGCTGACCAGTTAATAGATGCAAGACCCCAAGATTAAGGAACAGCTATTCAAGATGTGTGTGTGTGTAAATTATCAACAGTATTAAAACAGTAAATAAAAAAATTACTATTTGAGAAGCAGCTCAGGTTGCTGATATATTCATGTGATGCAATCAGTATCACATTCCAATAACTAAAACTCATTTAGAGCTGGTGATTAGAAAATGCTTAAAATGTAAGTTCAGGTGATGAAAGTCTATTTCAAAGCAAGCCTGTACTGTAAAACTTCCTTAGTCTGATTAAAATATGATCATTTGAACTTAAATAATTGCCCTTAGGAGAGCCTACTTTTAGAAGAAGTGTGATTAATGGGGGATGGTACACTCTCACAGAGGGATTACAGGTGAAAGTGTAGTTAATGAAGATAGGTAGTTAGTAGGGTTCGGGTAAGTTTTCAAGGCTATGAATGTACCAGTAAAAATGTCACTTTTTTCAAGTGCTTTCATTCTGTTCAGTTCTGACAACCTGAGGCTATTTGTTTATCATAATAATTGTGCTTCATCTCTCAATAAAGTTAAATCACATTAACAGATTTAAGACACATGAAATTTTAGGCTTAAATTCCATGACTGTGTGTCCTCTTAAACAGTATTTAGTAGATCTATTTTCCTCTGATCCTTTCTTAGTTATATAGAGCTTTACATACCATTTCCCTGTTCCTTGTACAGATCCAAATGTTACCTTTATCTGAGATTCCATATTATTGAAACTGCGTACATCAAAGAGGGACTGAGGAAATAGACTGTTGATATTAAAACAGTGGTTTTCAACCTTTTTTCATTTGTGGACCCCTAAAAAATTTCGAATGGAGGAGTGGACCTCTTTGGGACCACAGATTGAAAACCATTATATTGAAGGATTAGCTATATATTAAGGTTCCTGTGCCACTGTTTTCTTTTGTTTCCCATTTTTGATTAATATCCATTTAGCTCTTGGCAGATTGAAAGCTGTGTGTATCATCTTGTGTATATCAGGGGTTGCATCACTGCACCCAGTAACCTGTAAACTTAATAGTGAAGTGTGAGGTAGTATTGCAATAACTCGTAATTAGGTCATGTAATGGAAATATGTATAACTTGTGGATGTTATAATTGCCCTTCCAAGTTTTCTTGAATATTTTGGAGTGCTATACAATGAAACCTGTCGATGTGGATAAAACAGCAGAGCTTAAAATTTGAGCAAAGGGTAACTCAGTAAATCTTGGGGACACTTTGCCATGGTCAAAAGTATGCCTTAGAGGAGCAAAAAGCAGAATAGCTTTTTGGACATAAAAAGATTCAGTATAATGTCCCTGCAAGGTACAGCTATAAGCATATAAAATGTTTATATAGTAACAGTGTTAATTTAAAAATGTTAAAGCATTTAAAAATATGAACAATTTTCTGCTGTATCACAGATGTGCTGTAAATGATACACAGTAGTTCGTTTTTTTTTAAATAAAAGCTAACAAAAGAGCAGCACCGAAATGTTAACATTACTTAGAGTATATTGTCCATTATTCATTGTCTCTTCCTCCCTCACACATACATAGAACTAAGGAATAAAATAGCACCTGGGGCGAGCGCTTATCCATTATCAAGATAAATATTGTCTCCTTCGTAGCAGGAAACTAGGCAAGTGAGTTTCTCTAAGCAAGAGTTTCTCTAAGTAATGCAGAGAAAGGTATGTGAATGTTCTAGATACTTGCACACTGAAGGTATGTTATGAAGCCCAAAGCTAAAGGTTCAAATGCCATCCAACACTCAAGAAGTGTTTTCACGTTAGTGTTAATGAATTTATTGCATTGTGCTTTTGCTTTTAAAATCTGCTGATTTGTTGGCTGAGTCTCATGTATGACTCAAACAGGTATCCGCTTAGGTGGAAACTTCAGCAGATCTGATTCCTCCTCTCTCACTGCTCTTGGTTACAAATCAGTGTCATCCCTGGCTGTATTACTGTAACATTACATCTTCCTGGAATTAAGCCACCTCATTCCTTCTTGATTCACTTGCAACTCCACAGCCTTATCCATTTCTCTCCTCTCTCATACCTGTCTCCATGAAAGCCAGCACTGACCTCATCTCCTCATAAGCTAAGCTAACCTAACCTGTCTATATGGGTATGTCTACATTGCAAAAAATAGAGCTGCATCAGCAAGTCTCAGAGCCTGGGTCAGCTGACTCCGGCTTGCTGGGCTCATACTACGGGGGTTAAAAAATACCAGTGTAGATGTTTGGACTCAGGCTGAAGCCAAGACTCTGAAACCCGGTGAGTAGAGCCCTGTGCAGATACAGAATTTATATTTGCGGATATAAAGTGGATATCCATGGAGCTGCAAGGCTCTGCCAGAAACTGCAGCGGTGAAAGCAGCAGCATGTCGGGCTGCTGGTCACAGGAGCCAGTTCCCCGTATGGGCTGCTCCTCCAGCGTGGCTGTATCGCCCCCAGCTCTGCCCATTGGGGTGGGCACCAGGCTGACCGGCAGCTGTCCCCGGTCACACTAGCTTGTGCAAGCAGCTCACATGCTCTCGGACAGGATACTCAGACCGCTGTGTGGGAGGGACTCCTGTCCGGGACTGTGTGAGCTGCTTGCACACACTAGTGTGACCGCTGGCAGCGATACAGCCACACCAGAGGAGCTGCCCCTGCAGGGTCTTGGCTCCTGTGAGTGTTGGCCCGACATGCTGCTGTTTTTGCTGCTGCAGTTCCTGGTAGAGCCCTGAAGCCTCGTGGATAGCTGCATCCATGGATATAAATTTTGTATCCATGCAGGGCTCTACCAGTGAGGGGGGTGGGTCTCAGAGCCCAGATTCCAGCCCAAGCCCAAAGGTCATTGCTACTATTTTTAGCCCCATTGCATGAGCTCTGTGAGCCCGAGTCTGTTGATCCAGGGTCTGAGAGTCACTGCTGCGAGTCTTTTTTTTTTTTTGCAGTGTAGACACATCCTCTATGGGACTTCTAGAATATTAATCATTAGAGAATCTAAGGGTTTCAAATTGTGTTGTAGCCTTGTTTGACCTTTCACTTGCTAGATATCTTCCAGTTTCCAGCCTCTCTTTCCTCAGCAAGATACTGGACAAAATATTCTTTTCTTATCTCTCTGACCCATTTCTTCCAACTCATTCTCCCTAAAATGTGAGCATAGCCAATAGAAAGGAGCATAAACTACAGCAGTCAATATGTAAGAAGGGAATTAGCAGGGCTGTGATGGAATTTGAAGGGGATTAAACGAAGTAACAATAAATTCTTGAAGTATATCAGAAACAGGAAGCTGGCAAGAGAGTCTACAAGAGGATATAGCAAAAATAGTGGAAAGGTCAGAAATGAGTGACAAGAATGTTTACAGGGATGGAAGAAAATCTCTATGCAAATAGAGAGAGAGAGAGAGAGAGAGTGAAAATATTGGAAGACTTTACTTTAGAGAGGAGATGAATAAGAAGAGACATGATAAAGTTATAGAAAAATAATGAATGCTTCAGAGAAGGTATTTTCCCTTTCTTATAATGCAAGAATAAGGGATCATTGAAACTGAAAGGCAGCAAATTTATAAATGGAAAAAGGAAGTTTTTCACACAATGCACAATTAACCTGTGGAGCTCATTGCCACAAGATATCATAGAGGCCAAGAGCCTAGCAAGATTTTTAAAAAAGATAGGACTAAAGATAGGATTCACCAAGGGCAAGTCATGCCCGACTAACCTAATGGCCTTCTATGATGAGATAACTGGGTCTGTGGATGAGGGGAAAGCAGTGGATGTGTTATTCCTTGACTTTAGCAAAGCTTTTGATACAGTCTCCCACAGTGTTCTTGCCAGCAAGTTAAAGAAGTATGGCCTGGATGAATGGACTATAAGGTGGATAGAAAGCTGGCTAGATTGTCGGGCTCAACGGGTAGTGATCAATGGCTCCATGTCTAATTGGCAGCTGGTATCAAGCGGAGTGCCCCAAGGGTCGGTCCTGGGGCCGGTTTTGTTCAATATCTTCATTAATGATCTGCAGGATGGTGTGGATTGCACCCTCAGCAAGTTTGCAGATGACACTAAACTGGGAGGAGTGGTAGATACTCTGGAGGATAGGGATAGGATACAGAGGGACCTAGACAAATTAGAGGATTGGGCCAAAAGAAATCTGATGAGGTTCAACAAGGACAAGTGTAGAGTCCTGCACTTAGGATGGAAGAATCCTGTGCACTGCTACAGACTAGGGATCGAGTGGCTAGGCAGCAGTTCTGCAGAAAAGGAAGTAGGGGTTACAGTGGATGAGAAGCTGGATATGAGTTGACAGTGTGCCCTTGTTGCCAAGAAGGCTAACAGCATTTTGGGCTGTATAAGTAGGGGCATTGCCAGCAGATCGAGGGACGTGATCATTCCCCTTTATTTGACATTGGTGAGGCCTCATCTGGAGTACTGTGTCCAGTTTTGGGCCCCACACTACAAGAAGGATGTGGAAAAATTGGAAAGAGTCCAGTGGAGGGCAACAAAAATGATTAGGGGGCTGGAGCACATGGCTTATGAGGAGAGGCTGAGGGAACTGGGATTGTTTAGTTTGCAGAAGAGACGAATGAGGGGGGATTTGATAGCTGCTTTCAACTACCTGAAAGGGGGTTCCAAAGAGGATGGATCTAGACTGTTCTCCGAGATGACAGAACAAGGTGTAACGGTCTCAAGTTGCAGTGTGTGTGTGTGTGTGGGGGGGGGTTAGGTTGGATATTAGGAAAAACTTTTTCACTAGGAGGGTGGTGAAGCACTGGAATGGGTTACCTAGGGAGGTGGTGGAATTGCCTTCCTTAGAGGTGTTTAAGGTCAGGCTTGACAAAGCCCTGGCTGGGATGATTTAGTTGGGAATTGGTCCTGCTTTGAGCAGGGGGTTGGACTAGATGATCTCCTGAGGTCCCTTCCAACCCTGATATTCTATGATTCTATGACATTTGTATGTCTAATTAGAACACCCAGAATTGCACATTAGTGAGGATTTGAAAGAAACCCCAAAAGTCTGGAAGTGATATTAAACCCTCATGCTTCAGGGCATAAGCCAAACTCTAACTAATGAGTGTTAAGAGGGAACTTTCCTTAGGGGCAGATTATTTCATAACCGCCTACTGCAGCATTTCTTACATGTCTCTCTGATGCATCCGGTGCTGGCCACTGTCAGAGAAAGACTGGATGGAGCACTGGTCTAAACTGGTATGGTAGTTCTTATGTTTCCAGAGCACTTTGCTCACTGTTTCTTTGCGTAGAATTGTTCAGGTAACTGGAGCTGTCTGTTGGAAAATAACAACAAACTCAGAGGAAAAGTATATTGGTGCAGTAATAAAGCCTGCCTATGGGATAAACAATGATACACAGAAAGTATCTTGAGTTGATATTGTTAAAATACAAGTGCTGTGGAGTATTTATTTAGCCTTAAAATCTCTCAAATTACTGTTGCTTGTAATTATATTTGCAACTCTCAAACTTTAGGTAAATTACATTGATGTTAATAATACTGGAAAATGTGCATTCATGGCTAAGGTAAATAACCTGTCTGTTCATTCTTTCCTTTCCCTCACTGTTTTCCTCTATTACTCTTCCACCGACATTTCCTAATTTATGGCTGGTCATCTATTTATGGACATAGACTGTCCCTGGCAGCCACTGTAGCTCTGAGCAGTAATGCAGTGAGCCTTATGGATCAGTGCGCTGTAGAAATAGCATGATCAGCAGCCTTCTTTGAGATTTAGCAAATTACATTCACAGTGCATTCAGTCTTTAAGTAGGAAAGCAAGTGCCATTCTGCATTCGGTCTTTGGATTTTGTGCATTTAAAGGAAAGATTATTGGAGGGCTGCACTAATTGGGCAGCAGCATTTTGAGCTTTTCATATTGATTATTTTTAGGGAACCGTATCTATTATAATTGGGAAGCAGAAATTCATTCTTTAGGCTCCTTAACCAAATTGCACAAAATCTATGGCTGTTTTGTTATATTTTTCCTTATTTGTTTTGTATTTTAATTAATTATCTGGATTTAAATAGAATACTATAAAAGAATGCTGACCTGGGGATGGTGTGCCTTTGCCATTAACTAAAAATACAATTCAAAAATCATTATGAAACCCAAGTCAGCAGCACTTGTCCTTTCCCTATTCCTTTCCCAACCAGCAGTCGGCACACACATCAGGATCTCCTGCACTGCGTGCTCTTTCCCATACATAAATCCCACTTGCTGTAGCTCTATAGTGTCAGCTCAAACAGATGTGCTCTAGTGTCTGGAAGGCCAATCAGTTTGGGCTATTTTGAACTGAGGAGTGGAAGGGGAGTGAATTCCAAAGTGAGAGTTCTTCCCACAGAATGTGCTGCCATTAGCCCCTTTTCTTTGATACAAGAGGGACTCCAGCTGAGGTACCTCTGCTGATCTCAACTGCAGCAGTATGTCTCAGGGAGGAAGGCAGAGTCTCAGGTAGGAAAGTCCCACGGCTAAAAAAACACCTCTACTCCTGCAGCCAGTTCAGATACTGGAGAACTAATGTCATATGATCACAATGAGATATTCTATTTAACAAGCTAGCTACCTCATGCTGCTCCGAATGCATGTCAGGAGCACAGTTGCTAACTTTCATGCGGTAAATAAGCACCCCGACTTTCACAATAAGCCAAAAATCAAGCTAATCCCATTTCAAAACAAGGCCAAAACAAGCCAATCCCTAAGAACCCCAACATTCTATGTGACTTGATCCCCCCGGCATGCAGTCTGGGACTGTGGTGGGCCTGCTGTGCACCCCTGACTCTCTCTCCCCTTTGCTCCGGCTTGCCGGGAGCCAATCAAAAAAAAAAAAAAAAAAAAAAAAAAAGAAGCAACAAGCTACAACCTGCAACAAGCTACAAGCCAAAAACTAGCCAACAAGCAACTCACAAGCCAATTAAGCCAAAAACAAGCCCAATTTCTGGGTTTTTTTTTTTAGGGGTTTGGCATATCTGATCAGGAGTGGCCTCACATAGAACACATTATTATATTCCAATCTAGAGGTGGCAAAGCACTAATCATGGGGGCAAACTGCACATCCAAGGGGAAATGTCGCACCCATCCATACCCCAGTCTTGCTCAGATGCTGGGAAAGACACTTTGCTGCACTCTTTGGGCTGGGTGAGAAAGAGCCATGAATCTGGGTGCCATCTGTGGATGTCACATTGAAAACTCTTTGGCTTGTATCTCGTCATTGACTTTCCTAATGGCTTTGCATAGCGTACACATAGAATAAGAGGGGTGGCAGAAGAGAACCTTGTGTGATCCCATGTGAGAGTTCTCTCAGGAGAAAAGCTGTGGTGTGTGGCCTCCAGGGACCATAGGTGTGTCAACAACATCCTCATGATCCATTGCGCTGAAAGCAGCTCAGAAAGCTAACCAGTTCATCACTCTCTTAATATGTCCTAATCTCTTATACCCCAAGAGACCCACACCTATTATCCCCATAGTAACCCTTGCCTCCAATTCCTCCCCAGTAACATCAGTTAGTAGAAAAAACGCTGCTGAGCCAAAGAGGGAATATGGTCCTCCTTAAAGGGACTTAACCCCATTGTGGTGCAATTTAAGAGGGGGAGAGTGGATCTGTGATCTCTTGGTGGGTGTCAGCCATAGATTTTTATGATGCTTCAATAGAAAGTACATAACAAAAAATCTCTGCTCTTGAGGAGCTTGTATAAAACACATACAAGTGCTGCAGTAGTTCAAACAGCAGAGAGCAATGTTGCATGTGGTTGTTAGCACACACAGTTCCTGTGGAGCAGTTGGGGTTTTAGAAAATATCTGAGTGGAGAGAGGAAGAACATTTGGAGAATGACAGGTTTCAGAGGAATTTCAGAGGCCACTCTATATGCATCCGAAGAAGTGGGCTGTAGTCCACGAAAGCTTATGCTCTAATAAATTTGTTAGTCTCTAAGGTGCCACAAGTACTCCTGTTCTTTTTTCATTTGGAGAATGATTATCAGAAATCTGACCATGGTTTACGGGGTGGTGTAGAAGAAGGCATGGAGGTGGGATTGAGTGAGGCAAACAAAGAGGGTAGGATAGAAAACAGGAGGGGATGGAATAAATAATAACCTGATGACTGTTTTTAATTATATTCAGCAAAGTAACTCTGTAGGTTTAAAAGCAGCATGTGTTTGTTGTAGAGCAACCCTGGTTTTTAAATGGAGCTAAAGGATTTTATGTGTGTGTTTGTGGAGGAAATAATAGAAAAAGCCAGAAGGTGGTAGTAAGCACCATGGATTCCCCCCTGATACATGCCACAGACAGGGATCTCTAGATTACAATGCTTGGATTAGTGTTGCTGTTGTAAGCAGAAAGTAAGAGTAGAGAGGTAAATTGTGTTGTATGTGGTCTCTATTCTTATACCATTCTCCCCTCTTTGAGGATTATCTCCAGTTGGAGTTCAGGGAATAGCCAGTCTGTTTACACGGGAACTGTTTACAGTTGTTCTATTTCAATAGGTAAAGTTCTTGCTTGCACCCTTCTTCCTGCCAAAGAATGGCCGTCTAGCTAGGTGATTGTCCAGTTGACTATGTTGACACCTGGCTGAGGTGCTGACTAGCTTTTGTCTCTGAGGAACTGGTTTTCTAAACATGGAGCATGTTACAGCAATGTTGTACAGTGGAATTTTATAACTTTACATACAATGTTAATAAACATGTTACCGGGACAATAATGTTCAGCAGATTATGAATTTTCAAATGATAGCTCTCAAGGCATACATTGTATAAAATGTATCATAATTTTGTAAAAAGGGTGAACGTAAGAATACAGTCTGCCACAGTGTGGCCTACATTTTTAGGTAGACATAGCTACAGCACTCAGAGCTGTGAAAAATTCACACCTCTAAGCACTGTAACTATGCCAACCTAACCCCCCGCCCCAGCGTAGACGTAGCTAGGTCAATGGAAGAATGCTTCCGTCAAGCTTCTGTTGCTTGGGGAGGTTGTGTTCCTATGGTGACAGAACAACCCTTCCATATATACGTATATAAACCCTGCATATACATTTTGGGGTTATGCTGGCAGAGCTACAGTGCTGTAGCTATGCTGCTATAGTCCCCGTCTAAGTAGGAGAAACTAGTATTGGCTTCTGCTGTTCTGATGAAATGGGCATGATTATTGCTCTTCACTAGTTCATTCAAGTGTGTTTTACCTATAATTTAATTCTAAAACCTCAGGGTTATAAAGTGTTGATTTCTGTATACTTGCACTACTCTACCTCTAGCCCTTTAGATTTTTATATTTAAAAGGATAGGTACATACAATGGTGACTCAATACTTCTCCCTTTCCAGCCCATCAGATAAAAGCTTGACATCAGTCTCACAGACTACAGGATGTAGCAATAGCCTAAATTCAACTGAAAAATGGCAGAGAGGGGATACAGATTCTGGAAAGAGCCATGATATAATTTTTAAACAGTTTTATTTCAGCTAACTTGATTACGTTTGTGTGTATGTGTATATTCAGTGTGTGTATGCATCACCCGTTGATGAGTATGTGCTACAGGTTCTCCCTCTTTGCCTGATCCACAGAGGAAACGAGTTGTTACAGTCCTCAGCTGTGGAGACTTGGCTCTTTAACTCAAGTTGTAACAACTCAGACTTTTGGCCCTGCAGGTCGCTGGTTCAATCCACTGTGCATCTACAGAGATGGTTGCCATTACGTGCATGTGTGCATTCATACACGATAGATACATACAATTTCAAAACATTTTATGGGCCACTTTACATCAGCTGTGGGTCTTTTCTAGTGAAGACTGTACAGTTGACAGTTTCAATTTATTGTCATTGCTATACATATTAAATAGGCTTCTGGACTAGATTTTCCTTTGTACATAACAAGTGTGAGTCTTCTTTATATAAAAATAACATAGAATGACATCATCAGTACAAGAGGTTAGTCATGACATTTTAACTGAAAGTTGGTTTATTACATATAGGATTTTTTGGATCCTTAAAGTGTGAAACATCACATACATATGTAATAAAAAAAAGTGAAGTCTACATAATGCTCTGTGTAAACCAGATGGTAGAGTATTGTGTCTGGTGTCTTATGATTCTCTTTTTAGTAACCTCATGAACAGGAAAGGAATTTCTGAGTTCATTCTTAAGAAGCATGTAGTGTTTTGCTATTGAAATGGTGGTGTGTGTGCATCCATCTAAATGGTAATGAAATGCTAACAAAGTAATCTGTTTGCTTGTTTTTTTTT
Organism: Trachemys scripta elegans; assembly: GCF_013100865.1. Classification (NCBI taxonomy): domain Eukaryota; kingdom Metazoa; phylum Chordata; order Testudines; family Emydidae; genus Trachemys; species Trachemys scripta. The sequence goes on from NC_048300.1 coordinate 40,861,884, forward strand.
CATCCTGCAAGATGATGAGAAGAAAGTGATAAAATATTTGGTATCTGATGTCTGTTTTGAAAACTGGAAATACAAAAATAAACCAAGAAGCTTAATGAGATTTTCTTTTCTAAAACATTGGGCAGTTTACTGCTTTATAAAAAGAAACAAGAAAAAGCTGAATTCTTATAAGTCCTCTTGCAGATATTGGTAGTTAACCCAGTTTTATTACAAAGCACAAATATCCTGTATTTTTTTTTTTTTACTCACGTGTTAACTGTTGATTATTTAGGGCTCAATCCTGCAAATATTTACATAGGGTTATTACCATCCAAATGTAATGGGATGACTCAGGATAGGCAGGTTTAGAGCATGTTTATACTTGAAAGGAGTTTCAGATTTTGTTTATTTTTGTTATGTGATCTGCAACAACTGTGGTGTGAACCTCCACCCTGCCTTCCTATCCAGAGTCTTTCCTATCCTACCTTCTCTTTGGGATCATTGTGTTCACATGGTGCTGCATTGTTTCAAACAAAGTGATCAGTGTTCTGGGCAGACATCCTATGGTGCAATGAACCTCTGCTAGGTTCTACCCTTTTGGGGATTTTTCTCTGTGGGTAAACCTGCTAGAAATTCTGGGACTTAGGGTCAAACTAAATAAATCCCATGATTACTCTCCTTTCATCCCACCAATAATCTTGTTTTCATGAGCCCGTGCCATTTTCAAAGAGCAGTCATGCAGCATGGAGGAAACACAGAGTGCTGTGGTCTTCATGGTTTGTACCATGAACAGGTTTGTACCCCACACAGGCCCTGAAGGGGGTTTATGTGCCTGAGAGGGCAGTTATGTTATCTGGCTGCACCTGGCAGCAGAGCCAAGCTTAACTGAACATGAAGCCCAGCTGGGCAGGAGCCGGCTGGTTAGTGTAAAGCCAGGAAAGCAGGAAGCCGCAAGGAGAGTGTCTGCAGTCAGTCTTGGGAGCAGAAAACCCAAAAGGAGAATAAGCCATGGAAGACGGGTTAACCCCAGAGGAGTTGTGGGGAAAGAAAGCCTGAGAAGACAGAGTAGGAAGAAGCCCAGGGAAACTGCAGCAAGGAAGGAGACTGTGTAGACCTTGGCTGCTCATTATAGGGTCCCTGGGCTGGAACCCAGTGTATAGGGTGGGCCTGAGTTTCCCTAGCAGTCACTGAGAAATGGCACAGGATTGTTGGAGATGCCAGCTGGTCTGGAGGGACCCGAGTCGAGAGTGAGAGAGAGAGGTGAGAACCGAAGGGGCGGCGGGATGTGCCCCTGCAGGGAGTGAATCTCTTCACTGGCCGGTGCCTTGGCATTGGGGGAGTGAAGGGTGTATTCTGGTATGCCAGGTTCTCAGAGGGAGAGGACTGCAAGACATGGTAGGGTTCCCAGACCTCCAGGATTGTCTTGGCGTCTCCAGGAATTAAAGATTAATTTTTAATTAAATATTATGTCATGTGATGAAACCTCCAGGAATATGTCCAACCAAAATTGGCAACCCTAAGACATGGGTAGGTTAGGATGGTGAACATAGTGCCACTATGATCTGCAGCAGGACTGTTTGCCTCTCCATCACCCCCAGTAGGTGCAGGCCCCTACTCAGTTCCTTGTTGTCATCCTCCTCTCCTTGTATCATGTTTAAGGAAACCTGCCCTCCTCTCCTTCATCTTGCTCCCTCTGCTGGGATGCAGACGCAAGGTGGTAAAAGTGTTTTCATCCCTTGTCCTCTTTCCCTTTCCCCAGAGATAACACCCCTGTCGGTGGTCATCACAACATGTCAGGTGCTGGGGAGGGAAAGGAAAAACTAACCCAGTTGTTATCCAGATTCTAGTCTCCATGCCAGTAATGGTCAAATATTTTTTTTTCTCTGTTTCAGAATTCCATTCCCATATGCTTTCCCCCAAGCTGGGGTAAGCTTGGAGATCAGATGTTTTAAAACATTCTTCCCTATTTGTGCAAGATCCCTGACTTTATTATGGGAAGGGGCATGTGGTTCTTGGGTCACCTGGTGTGGTGGTTAATAATTGTATGTGCAGCTATGCAGACTGCTGGTGGGCAGAGTGTGCTAAGCAGGGCCAGGCCTGTGGTTGCATGTGTGATTCTGTGTGTCGCTAGTGGGTTGTGGCAAGGGGCAGCAGGGGAAGGCTAGTAATTGCATGTGCACCAATTCTGTTCAAGGATGTTACCCTGAGGTGTGGCCCTAAAAGGCAGAGAAGGATTTTGTTCAAAAAGGCAATGGGCAAACCAGGTTCATTGACTTGCTGCTTTTTGCCAGGCTGGTGCAGCAGTGGAAGGGAAGCACAAGCTATACGGACAGTGGTGAGAGAGCTGTGTTGCTGTGCAATGTGCGTGCTCAAGACAGAGCACTGTCTTTGCCTTAAATTCTTTTTATTTTTAACATCCGCGGATCAGCATAAAGTGAAAAATAAATAGAATTCTGCAGTAACCCAAAAGGAGGAGGGGAGAGGGCCTGAATGAATGCCTTGAAATCCTTTTTGAAATATGTCTGAAGCCTGATTTGTGTGACTTATGTCCTAACAACTCAAGTTTTCTTAAAACTGAGAAACTGTGAGCCAGAGAAAAATGTCTGGTGCTTTTTCTTTCTTGTATCTGCTGCTGCGATAAATGTGCTTGTGTTCAGTGCATCTCCCTTGTTACCCACACAGTGTGGCCATCTCGAATGGAACTGGGAGGCAGCAGGAGCAACAAGCAGCCGGGGAGGACCTGGGATGCTTGAGCATTGGTTGTGTGTTTGCATATTTCTGAGAAATAAGTGGTACTGTTTTAATTCTCCAGTGCAGCTGCCATTCTGAGCTCTAGGTGAGGGGAGTGTTAAAAGCCAAGGAGGCAGAGAGAGAGAGAGGCTAGCCCATCATGGTGGTGCCCTGGCAGTACCCAGAAGTAGTTTAAATCCCCCAGTACAGTTGTATTGTAATATATCACATAATACTTACTGGAGGAGGTCTCCGCCCCAGGTTAGGTCTCTGTTGTGATTCAGTTGGCCCTCTGACCATGATTTGGGGGTCTCCTGGGTCTCCAGCATTGTGTGAGCCTGGGTGTTCATTGACCTGAGCAGGTTGACAAGATCCTGTGTTGCAAGGTTAATCACCTCTGGCTTTTGCATAATGGCTGGCATCCAAGTGGGAGTCCTAGGTGGAATTCACAAGAAGCTGTGGTTGGGTGGTGGAACCTCTACTAAAAAATAGGGTCCAGCTCCTATAGTAGGCACAATGTGAGTTCTCACCCTGGCGTTGTTGTTATCCCTAACATTCTTGTAACTCAGCTGAAACTTCTTTCCATTGTTGTGGCACTGGCTCAGGCCCCAGGAACGCCACCTCTCCTTCATTTGATAGCTGCTCGTAGACCTCTGTATTCCAGTCGGTGATTGCTGTTCGGGTGGGTCTGGACACACTTCTCTCCACAGGGAGCAAGGAAGTCCATGCACAGTACCATGTGAAAACATAGGGGATGGCTGCTGTCTAATCGGCGTGCAGCTCTGGGGGTGTGAACTCAGCATGAGCTGGAATTGCAAAGGGGGGGTACCTGACTGCTCGCCGGCACTGAAATGGCAGAAGTAACATCTGGTCAAGATGACCCCGGAGCAGTAGAGGGCACACCAGTAAACAGGGTGATCCAGGTGGCTGGCAAAGCAGTGTAGAATAGCAGTGGGAGGACTGCCAGATGCGAAACAGATGCTTCAGAATGGGAATGTGTCTGCACCTACCTTGTTGTGGAAAAAATCATCCTGATTCTCAGTAAACCTGCTTCCAACGTGGGTTGATTGATGTGGGTTAGAAAGCCAGAGGATTTGAAACAAATACTTGTGTGTGCGTGCAAGGCAGTCTATTCTGAAACAAGCCCTTATGTTTGTAACGTTTCAGGCATTGGGGACTTAGGTCCTAACATTTTTTGTATTGTCATTATAATATCAATCTGAACAGAAGGTAAATGTCCGCTTACTGTCTTCATTTGGCGTTTGGTAAGTTACATATTTGGATTTAATCGATATAATTAACAATTTGAAGAAGATGGGCCTTTTTCAGGTCACAGACAGGAAAAATCGGGGTAACTGACATCAATACGGTTGCATTGTGTAAATCTGGTATAAAGGAGAGTAGATTAAACTATTTAAAATAAAATTGTATTTTTCATTAATTGAGCATGCGAAAACCATAGCATAGGATGATGAGGAATCACAAAGGTGCAGTAAGTACATAGCTGAACATTACCATGACACACTGACCTGTATTTAGCTATAGGCTCCGAAGTGTCCTACTAATGCCTGGAAGGCTTCATAAGTGCCTTTTGAAAATACAGTAGAATACTCCTGGGGGCATTCTGTGCCAAAAAAAATTAAAATTCTGCAAAAAAAATTTAAAATTCTACTCACCATATTTTAAAATTCTGCACATTTTATTTGTCAAAATAACACTACATAATCACGCCAGTTTCTATTATTTTGGTAATTTATTTCAAAATACTGTCAGAAAGTACGTCTGTAACAACACAGACACACACAAAAATTCCCCCCCAGGAGTAGAGAGTTAAAGAAACCCCTATGACAACCCACTTCCTGTTTCTCTGTGAGCCCCCGTCCCCGAGCCCAGCTGGGGGGTCAGACACCCACAACCCCTCCCCTGCAGAGCCCAGGGATCCAGAGGGTGAAACAGGCTGATGCTTGGTACCAGGCTTGCATGGAGTTTCCTGCGTGCCACCCTTTCCTTCCTTCAGGGCGTATTGGGAACTGCAGCGGCCAGGAACCCTCTAGCTTCCTCTCCCTCCCCCCAGCAGTGTCTTCTATGTGTGAGCTGGGCTCTGCTGGGTCCAGTGGCCTTAGTGGCAGCCAGAAGCACTGCAGCCCATTTCTGTGAGGGAAAGGAAATTCTGCGCACATGTTAATTTCTCCAAAATTCTGCATTGTGCTGTGGCACAGAATTCCCCCAGGAGTATACATTCTGTTCTGCCTGAGAGGACAGAACCTGCCCCACTCTACCTCCTCAGAAACACCCCAAAGCCCTGCACCTCCATGCCTAGTGAGCTGCAATAGCGAGCAAGAGGGACCGAGTGTCACTCTCTCTCACACGCATGAATGCCTATTACCCCGCTCCCCTGGCGGTGATTTACATTTTTACCAGCTGCTCTGGGCGCCCAGATCGACCTGCCTGCGCTGCCAAGGAGGGGCATGTGATCACTCTTGTGGCTTCCCTTTGCTTCCCCGTCAAAAGTCATTTTTCTGCAGGTAAGTAAAGAAATCTGCGGGGATATGAATTCTGCACACGCACAGTAATGCAAAATTCCCCCAGGAGTAAGTAGAACCTCAGAATTACAAATACGAGAGTTACAAACTGATTACACAACCACAGAGCTCATTTGGAATTGGAAGTCCACAATCAGGCAGCAACAGAGACGAAAAAAAAGGAGGCAAATACAGTACAGTACTGTGTTAAATGTAAACTACTAAAAAAAATAAAGCAGCATTTTTTTTCTACATAGTAAAGTTTCAAAGCTGTATTAAGTCAATGTTCAACTGTAAACTTTAGAAAGAACAACCATAATGTTCAGAGTTATGAACAACCTCCAGTCCCGAGGTGTTTATAACTCTGAGGTTCTACTGTATGCCCACTCAGGACAACCAAGCTGCCAATTCCTGTTAAACAGGACTCAGGGTTAAGAAAGACAAGGCATGAGATGTGAGGGAGCAAGTGAGGAAATCGCTTGGAAGAAGCTATTTTCTGTTACGGTCCCAGGGCTTGATTCTCCATTGGGTTACTCCAGTGTTATGTCAGCTTAACTGCGTTGATCTCCTAAAACTGTGTAAGCGAGTAGAGAATCAGGCCCACAGTACTTATTAACTTCTGTCAGAGGGTTAATATTGGAAAGCCTTATGGTTAAAGGACAAATTTACCTGTTATCAGTGTTCTGAGTATGTAAATTAAATAACCGTGTTTTGTATTTACCCAGAGTAACTTTGACATGCACCTAAATCGATGGAACATATCAGGGGAGTGGCTGTTCATTGTGGTATACTTATTGGGGGCCTGCTGAATTTGTTGGTGAAAATCCAAGAGGTAGTTCATGCTGCTAAGAGTTATGTTAACTCCCCTCCATGACTTCTGTGTTCCTCAGAGATGGGGGCTAGTGCATAGTCATGGGAGGCGGAGAGAGGGAGGGAGTTTTGATGCCAAAGAGGATATGCATGGAAGGGTGAGCTAATTATCTATGAGGATTTTAATTTTTAATTTTTACAGGCTGCAGCCCCACCACACACACACCACTGTTTTAGGCCACAAACCTTTGCAGGAGAGAATGTGGCTCCAGCTCCATGAGGTGACCCTCTCAGAGTTTTTTGAAGTATTTCCCCCCTCTTGTGGGCTTTTCCAGGGGGAGGAGCGGTGTATTGAATGTGGGGAAGATCAAAGGCACCCCAACAATCTTATATTTAGAATCTGGGATACTTTAGCCACCAGATCAAAGCTGTTCGAAAATCTGTTTGTTGTTTGACTTACACGTCATGTCAGTATTCCTTTAAAATGTGGTGGTGTTCTGGAAAGTGAGTTTGTTTAAAAAAAAACATACAACCCCACCGCCCCCCAAACCATGCTGTAATTCTGTATATCTGCACTATATGTATCTTCCTAGTGATATCTGCCCTGTTTACTGACAGAAACAACTGCTTGAAACTGGCAACACTGGGAGGGTCAATGTAGCTGTTCAAAAGGGAAGTCTGTTCTGTTCTTCTCATGAATCACCAATGAAAATTGCCAATTACGCCTGAACTTATGTTGTTGTTGATGATTTATGAAGCAGAAAAAAGGGCTATGTGATTTGAAAACCACTTTGATTTTTTTTAGTCCTGGCACTCCGAAAACGTTCTCTTATTTATTCCCAAGAAATCCAAAGGTAAACGATACTGCTAATAAGTGGAAGGTATTTAATATTAACTTTTTAATCACTTTTTAATTTTAACTTTTAAGATTAGATTCACTAATAATACACTTCTGCCTGCTTTGTGTTACTTAGGAGCACTAATTTCGATTTTTGACAGAAATTTGAATACTGAAATATTTTGGCTCGAAATAAAAATATTTAATCTGTAAATCAAAATATATTGATTTGGAAATGCTGTCACGATGCCTCATGGGAAATGTAGTTTGGGTTTGTCAAGCTCCCAGTTTGATCTTAGTTTAATCCTATTTTGTCTGGAATCAGGCAGTGGTGTCTGAAAACGCTGCTAATAGAACTGCTCATGAAGAGGTTGTGATGTATCATTTGATGCAGACATTAGGATATTGTAGGATGCATTGTTATCCATTATTTATATTTCTAATATATACATTATGAATGCCGCACATATTGTTGAGGATACATTGCATAATGTGCTGTAGCTTTCACAAGCCGTTTGTGCAGGTGGCAATCATAACTTAGGTCTTAAAATAAAAATAAAAACTGTCAGAATGGAAATGAGAAATTGAATCAGACAGGAATCAAACCAGACAGCTAGCATTATAGATCACTTTAATAGTAATCTAATTTGTTGCTAGTTGGCTGGTATCCAAGCTGTAATTTGGTTCTTTGTTTTACTCTGGGCTGAAGATGTGGTTGAATACTAGGCTACTATGTTCCATGAGGAAAATACTGTAGACTTCATTTTATTTATAGAAATCTAGAATTCTGGGTTGATATCTAGCTTTAACATCACTTTTTGTTTCAGGGTTACCGGTACTTTTAAGAAGGAGCAGGGTCCAGTGCACCAGTGACTTGTTAGATGTCTCACAGTTGGAGGCCTCTAACAGAAGGCACCTAAAGGGAATCAGGAAAGGCACAGGTGAAAGCTGCCAGAGGGGGAAACAGGAGACGCAGAGGAGAGCTGATACAGAGAGCCATTGGGAAGAACAAAAGGTGGAGGACTAGCTAGGCTGGTGAGCCGCTGCTGAGTTACAGGAGAGCTTATGCAGTGACCCCTAGGAACATAGGGAGGAACCAGCCTGGTTAGGGGAAGCTGAGCCTGAAACAAGAGGGTTGATGCTGGAAGGTGGATTCCAGGAGCAGGAGGTAGGACTCACAGGCAGGGAGGCTTGGGTAAGTGGAACATTGCAGGGCCCCTAGCAGAAGGCCTGAGTGGAGGACTGCACGAATCTGAGCCCAGAACTCTGAAGGGAAGTTCCCTGAGCTAGGGTAGGGCTCACGGGCCGGGAACCCTGGTGAGTGAATGCTGCTGGGAGCCCTATCCTGCAAGACCCGTCTTGGGACTTCCAGAGAAGGGTTGTGGGGGAGAATTGAATCTGGAACCTCTCAGGCTGGGGGCCTGGAGAATGGGGCCCTGGGACAAAGACAAAAGAGTATGGGAATGGATTGGAGATGGACTCTTGGGAGGATGAGATAGAAAAGCTGTCTCGGGAGGGGGCATGGAAAACTGTTGTGAATGGTTTTATCATGAGATTTCTGTAGACGATTGTACATGTACAGGAAGAATTTATGCCTAGAGGTGGGCTTTTGAATTGGACAGACTTTTATGTTCCTTTTATGGCTAGACCAGGAGGAAACTGAGGCCAGGGCTGGCCTTACCATGAGGCGAACTGAGACAGCCGCCTCAGGTGCCAGACTGGGCGGGGAGGGGCACCACTAGGACCCAGAGTGTAGACAATTGTGTCTGCTGCTGGTGCATATGTATAGTAACTCCTCACTTAACGTTGTAGTTATGTTCCTGAAAAATACAACTTTAAGCGAAACGATGTTAAGCGAATCCAATTTCCCCATAAGTATTAATGTAAATAGGGGAGGTTAGGTTCCAGGGAAATTTTTTTCACCAGACAAAAAAACTATACACACACACACACACACACACACACACACACACACACACACACACACACACACACACCCACACANACACACACACACACACACACACACACACACACACACACACACACACAAAGTGTACGTTTTAAACAAACAATTTAATACTATTCACAGCTATGATGATTGTGAAGCTTGGTTGAGGTGGTGAAGTTAGAGGGTGGGATATTTCCCAGGGAATGCCTTACTGCTAAATCAGTGGTTTTCAAAACTTTTGTACTGGTGACCCCTTTTACATAGCAAGCCTCTGAGTGCGACCCTCCCCCATATAAATTAAAAATACTTTTTTATATATTTAACACCATTATAAATGTTGTAGGCAAAGCAGGGTTTGTGGTGGAGGCTGACAGCTCATGACGCCCCATGTAATAACCTCGTGACCCCTGAGGGGTCCCAACCCCCAGTTTGAGAACCCCTGTGCTAAATGATGAACTAGCACTCGGCTGAGCCCTCAAGGGTTAACACTGTGTTAATGTAGCCTCACACTCTACAAGGCAGTAGGAATGGAGGGGAGGTAGCATAGCAGACAGAGACAGACCCACACCTTGTGTGTGGGAGAGAGAGAAATGCACACTGCCCCTTTAAGTAAGCTGACCCCCTATTAAGTGAATTGTTGTTTTTAAGTGGATCAGGAAGTTGAGACAGCAGCTGCTGCTCCAGGCTCTCTCTGTCTCTCTCCATCCGTGTCCCCACCCTGTTCTATATGGAGAAGGGGTAAACGGGGTGTAGGAGCAGGGTGGAGGGGGACACCCTGACATTTCCCCCCCCCCACAGCAAGCAGGAGTCTCTGGGAGCAGCTCCAAGGCAGAGGGCAGGAGCAGCACATGACAGTTGGGGGAGGGATAGCTGCAACTGCTAGCCTGCTGGGCAGCTGCTGCACAGGGAACTTAGGGGAGTGGGGAGCTGATAGCGGGGCTGCCGGTCCACCCTGGTTCCAAGCCCCCACCAGCTAGCTGCAACGGGCTGCTCTTCCTGCAAGCAGTGGACAAAGCAGGCGGCTGCCAAACAACGTTAGAAGGGAGCATTGCACAACTTTAAACGAGCATGTTCCCTAATTGATCAGCAACAAAACAATGTTAACCAGGACGACTTTAAGTGAGGAGTTACTTTTTACTTTAGATGAATATTCTAGATGCACAGAGTTGGTGGGGTGCTGTTCTGGAGGAAGGAGGGCACAAGAGACATAACAAGCAGGCAGGAGAAAAGGTGAGAGGGAATAACAGAAAGCAGCAGGAGCTGCAGGGAGAGAGATGGGGAGGAAGCTCTTATGTACCTCTCTAGAACCCCCAGGAGCCTGGCCTGATTGACACCAGCTGCTCAGGGAGCTTCCTGTTTCCTGCTGCTTCCCTGAACCCACTTGAGGAGAACAGGCAGTCAACTGAAGTAGTAGGAGCCAGTTAGGCCCTTAAGACACTGATATCTTCCCTTACTCAGGCCCTGCTACGAGCCTGCTTATTTGTTCCCTTCAACTGAATGTTGAGAGCCACTATAGCTGGCGCAGAACAGCAGTCACGAGTGAAAGAAGACAATGCCCCTCTGGGACAGCATTCAGAAAAAGAAAGCAAGCAAAGGAAGCTTTTCTATCTAAGCAGGAAGGAGCTCTCCTGAGATGCATAGACACAAATGTTCACGGTGAGCCTTCCGGCCCCACTGAGGATGTGAGTGGTGAGGAGATGCCTGATCTTCCAGTTAATCAGAGTGCTGGTGACCTGGCAGCTACTGCAGCATCCATATCTCCATCTCAAATGGATGTAACCATGTACATTCCTGAAGAAAAGTGTAGATAAGAGAAGAGTGTGGTGGAGGCGCAAGAAACAGCTGCTGCTGAGTTTAGTTCCTTAAGTCTAGATGATCCAGGACTGTGGACCCATTTGAGCTGTAGCCTGAGGGACTTCCTTGTATGGCATGGGCCACAGCAAGTGAAAAACTTCGTTCCCCAAAACCAATGAAAATAGAAGTTTCCATCCAACACATTACTGGCATGAAATCCCCAATGGTGACAAAGTGGAGAGGCCATGGCTTATGTACTCAAAAACCCAGAATGCTGCATACTGTTTTTGTTGCAAACTCTTCCAGTCTAATGTTCCAGCCACAGTGGGTTCTACAGGAACAAAGGATTGGAAAAATCTGGCTAGAAATCTGGCATGCCATGGAGAAGGCAGCAAATCACCAGAGAGCATTCCATAGGTGGAAAGAGCTTGAGATGAGACTAAGGTTAAAGGCCACCATAGATGATCAGCCTCAAGAGAAGATTGCATCAAAGTCTCTTTACTGGCAAAATGTTCTGAAAAGGCTCATGGCCATTGTGAGAATGCTTTCTACCCAAAACCTAGTACTACGTGGCACTTCAGATCAGCTGTATGTGCCAAACAATGGAAACTTCCTTAAAATTGTGAAGTTGATGGCTGAGTTTGATGCTGTACTCTAAGAAGAGTCACCATCCAAGAAATGTCCACACACCACTACCTTGGAAAAATGGTTCAAAATTAGATCCATACAGTTATGGCAACAAAAGTCAAACAGAAGATTGTGGCAGATCTGAAGTCAGCAAGATATTACTCTTATTCTGGACTGCACACCTGACATCAGCAATACGGAATAAATGACTTTAATGGCGTGTTTTGTAACAACAACAGAACCTAGTGAAAATGTCCCTGCAATGGTGACTGTCAGAGAGCATTTTCTATAATTTATTGACGATGATACTACAGGAGCTGGTATGACAAATGTGCTTCTTAAAAAGCTGGAAGATACGGGAATTGCGATAGCTGACATGAGAGGTCAGGGCTACGATAATGGTGCCAACATGAGAGAAAAGAACAGAGGAGTGCAGACACGGATCTGAGAGTTAAACCCTCGAGCTTTTTTTGTCCCATGCAATTCTCATTCACTGAACTTGGTGGTCAGTGATGCAGCATCAGCATCTAGTGAGGCTGTTGAATTTTTTAATGTAATTCAAAGCATCTATGTATTTTTCTCTGCATCAATTCATCGATGGCAAATTTTGAAGCAACATCTGGGAACATCCTCTCTGACACTGAAACCACTGAGTGCCACACGATGGGAAAGTTGAGTGGAGGTGATATAGCCTATCAGACGCCAAATTGGGAAGATAGATGATGCCATAGTTGCCATTATGGAGAATAATGCTATAACAGGAACTGTTCATGGGAGAACAGTGGCAAAGGGAAATGGAATCACCAGAAACATACATAACTTCAAATTTCTGTGTGGCTTAGTGTTGTGGCATGACATACTGTTTGAAATAAATGTAAGCAAGAGACTCCAAGGTGTTGACCTTGATATATCTGGAGCAATGGAACAATGGGACAAAGCAAAGTCATACCTACAGTCTTACTGGTCAGATGAGGATTTCAAAACATTCTGAAGAGTGCACAGAAGTTGGCAGAGGAACTTCACACTGAAGCTATTTTCCCACCCATTCAAGATTACAAGAGTCACCGAAGAAGAAGACATTTAGATTACGAGGCACGGGATAATCCCATAAGAGACCCCAAACAACAATTCAAAGTTGAATTCTTTAACCAGGTTCTAGATTGTGCAATACAGCTCAAGGAATGCAGCAGTATATTTGGGATGTTGTATGATATTCCAAAACTCCTCACTATACCTGAAGACCTACACCAGCAATGCAGGGCACTGGAGACAGTGTTGACACATGATGACATGCGTGATATTGATGTGAGTGATATAGGTGATGAACTGAAAGCCCTTTCAAGATACATTTCGGCAGGATCAACTCTAAAGGCTGTTCTGGAATATATGTGCACAAAGAAGATGACCACCCTCTTTCCAAATGCCTTTGTTGCTCTGCGCATACTTCTAACACTTCCTGTAACAGTTGCCAGTGGAGAATGCAGCTTCTCCAAGCTGAAGATAATAAAAACACATCTGCGCTCCACAATGACACAGGAGAGGCTGGTCGGCCTTGCAACCATCTCAATAGAGCATGAGCTGGCCCAGACTGTGGATCTTCAGGAAGCAGTTCAAATCTTTGCAGCCAAGAAGGCACGGAAAGCACGATTTTGATCATTCAAACAGATAAAAATGCCAGTGTTTACTATGCAGAAAAGAAAAGTTACATTTGCTGTTCAGGTGTTTGAAAGTTAAGTGTTATTTAAAATTTTTGAACAAGGCATTTTAAGTTGGTTGTTCTCCTTTATTGGGGTAGGTAGCAGAGCAGTACCATGAGAGGAGTAGAACAGGAAGAAGGCAGAATTGAGACCTTTCAAAGTTTTGGCCCAAGCGAGAGAGCCTGGGGGCATCATTTGAGCTCCCCACCTCAGGTCCCAAAATGTTGTGGGCCAGCCCTGACTGAGGCAGGCACACATAACTGTCATGCTGTGTGGCCTGCTGTTGGAAGGCACCCCAGGTAGGGGCTGCCCTGTCACACCAATATAGAAAGTTTAGTCTCATAGTAAAGTCTGGAGCAAAATTCCAAACTACATTCATAGTAAAATAAATACCAAGATTATTATTAATGGCATTGGAAGAAATTAATGCATCAAAAAGGAAGAAAATGTCTTTGAAATGTTGGGTTTTTCTTTTCGCTCTGCCACGTGACAGAAATTTGACTACTTTGGGATAGGTTTTGCCATGCTCTAAAAGTTGGTCAGCATTTATACATGCAAGTAATCTCATTACATTCGATAAGACTGTATGCAGAGGTAAATACCAACTTGAGTAAAGATCTGTGCCTCTGTGTTTAGTATTACCGACCTTTGTTTCTTCATGAAATTTGGTCCAATACATTTTATTCATCAAAACCATCATGAGGAGAATAATGTACCACTACTGTAGTTAGATCTAAACATTCAAAGCTCATGAATTGTACCCCAACATTATGAGATTTGAAGAAAATAATTTGGGGGTTCTTTTTTTTTGCCTCCTGGTTTTTGAGTCTTCAGAAAACACTTTTCAAGCTTTACTCCAGTCATGTAGGCTAGAAACTTGATTTTTTTAATTGATGAAAGCTGAGATTCTTATGTAATCACAAGTTTCCAGAAGGAAAACAGCAAATATCACAAGATTCACAATAAAAATGGTGTGAGTTGGCAAATCTTATTATATTTAAATCAGGCTTGCCATCCTATAACCCTCTATTCCCCATCTTTCCTCCAATACATTTTTTATGAAAGGGGTAAAAAGTGAGGTGGCAAAGTTTGCAGATGATACTAAACTGCTCAAGATAGTTAAGACCAAAGCAGACTGCGAAGAACTTCAAAAAGATTTCACAAAACTAAGTGATTGGGCAACAAAATGGCAAATGAAATTTAATGTGGATAAATGTAAAGTAATGCACATTGGGAAAAATAACCCCAACTGTACATACAATATGATGGGGGCTAATTTAGCTACAACTAATCAGGAAAAAGATCTTGGAGTCATCATGGATAGTTCTCTGAAGACGTCCATGCAGTGTGCAGCGGCAGTCAAAAAAGCAAACAGGATGTTAGGAATCATTAAAAAGGGGATAGAGAATAAGACGGAGAATATCTTATTGCCCTTATATAAATCCATGGTACGGCCATATCTTGAATACTGCATACATATGTGGTCTCCTCATCTCAAAAAAGATATACTGGCATTAGAAAAGGTTCAGAGAAGGGCAACTAAAATGAATAGGGGTTTGGAATGCGTCCCATATGAGGAGAGATTAAAGAGGCTAGGACTTTTGAGCTTGGAAAAGAGGAGACTAAGGGGGGATATTATAGAGGTATATAAAATCATGAGTGATGTGGAGAAAGTGAATAAGGAAAAGTTATTTACTTGTTCCCATAATATAAGAACTAGGGGCCACCAAATGAAATTAATCGGCAGCAGGTTTAAAACAAATAAAAGGAAGTAGTTCTTCACACAGTGCACAGTCAACTTGTGGAACTCCTTGCCTGAGCAGGTTGTGAAGGCTAGGACTATAACAGGGTTTAAAAGAGAACTGGATAAATTCATGGAGGTTAAGTCCATTAATGGCTATTAGCCAGGACGCGTAAGGAATGGTGTCCCTAGCCTCTGTTTGTCAGAGGGTGGTGATGGATGGCAGGAGAGAAATCACTTGATCATTACCAGTTAGGTTCACTCCCTCGGGGGCACCTGGCATTGGCCACAGTCAGTAGACAGGATACTGGGCTGGATGGACCTTTGGTCTGACCCAATACTGTTCTTATGTTCTTATGTAAAAATGCAAATAGAGGGCACAGTTCTACAGCCCTTATTGGCATTGTTGACACCCGTGAATTCACTGTCTGATCTCACACCATTGTAAATGAGGATTACTCCTTTTTGTGCATATTCTGGCTTTGGGCCATGGGTACGCATATAACCAAAAAAATCCATGTCCTGGATTCTGATGCTGAACTTCTGTGCTTTAGGTCTGGCTTCCTGAAATCACATAGGGCAGGATTCAGCAAGGTACTTAACTATGTACACAACTTTAAGATGTGCCCATCGCTAAGCGTGTGAGCAGTTCAGTCCTATGTCCTTAAAGTAAGGCACGTGTTTAAGTACTTTACTGAGATTCAGTTCTGCAGGCTGTGTTCATATTGAGCCAGAAAGGAGTATTTTGGGAGGATGTTTGGTTGTATAGAGCCCCCCTCTCTGATTTATTAGTGCACACAAGAAATCTGACATTGTGGGCTCCCTCTGGGCCTGCCAGGATACTACAAAGGTAACGGTAGTTTGTACCCATTTTGGAGGGACAAGTGAAGAGTGTATGTGATAATACTGTACAGACTGTGTATTGACTTTATGTTTTGGCAGACATCAAGATTTATTGTCCCTTGAGGTAAATATTTATATCCTGGGTCAATACATCTTGATTTTTTCAGCTCAACACAAGTCAATAATTGCTTATCATAACAATCTAGACCTGAGGTCCAAATGGAGATTTTGAAAGTGGAGCTGCTGATGCTTTGTTACATCTCTGTACTAGAAAGAATACCACTTTATTGTGTGTGGATTTAAGGTCATAGATATTATATTAAGTGTATTTTAGCTCTTATATTATAAAATGTATGTATCAGATCTTATTAATCAAACAAATGTTTACTTTTTTGATGATGGATCATTTGAATGAGGAAAAAAATCAATAACATTTTTTTAAAGTGTGTTTTTCGTTATCTTACTTTTTTAAGGCTTTGGCATGTTCTCTTTCAGGTGGCCTGGCATTAGCTCAAGTACTATTTTTTTATGTGAAATACCTGGTTCTCTTTGGTATTCCTGCTCTTATTATTCGAATGGATGGACTCAAACCTCCAGCTTTACCTCGCTGTGTGAGCACAATGCACAGTTTCACTGGAATGTGGAGGTCAGTAAGTTTCATTTATTATTGATATATGACAGTAATTTTTCAGTGTATTGATGGGGTGTGTGTTCTGAACTATTCTTTAACTTTTCATCTTTTACATGATCTTCAGTTTGATGATTACTTTTTTTCATGCCACAGAGATAAATGGAAGCCTGCCTTTCAGGATTTTCATTGTCTTAATGATTAGAATTAGATCAATGCCACTTGACTCCATTAAGCTGACTATTTTTTTCTAGATATTTATGAAATATGATTCATTTTTCAATCTTGGTCCAAAAAAACATCCTTCAGTTGAAAATTCATTCAGAGAAGGATAAGAAATATATGAATAGTTACCCTGAGAGGAGAGTTGTGATTATAACACTTTAATAGGAAGAAAACTGTATATATGAAGAAACCTTTCCATAGCATTAGCATGTTTAAAAAAAAAAATTGTTCGTATTTTAGCATGAAATTCTGGTCTCTCCCAGGTCTGAGTAAACTTTATGGGCAATCAAAATGAAAACTGTGGTTGTGAAGCTTAGAAATTGCTTTAAATAATTAAGCCTGTCAGCTCTTTGGTGCCAGGTCTCCTTTTTAACTGTGTGTTTGAACAGGGCCTAGCAAGATGAGTAGGGCCCTACCAAATTCATGGCCATCTGTGAAATCTGGTTTCCCACCGTGAAATCTGGTCTTGTGTGCCTTTACCCTATACTATACAGATTTCACAGGGGAGACAAGCGTTTCTCAAATTAGGGGTCCTGACCCAAAAGGGAGTTCCGGGGTGTGTATGTCAAAATGTTATTTTAGGGGGGGTTGCAGTATTGCCACCCTTACTTCTGTACTGCCTTCAGAGTTGGGCAGCTGGAGGGTGGCGGCTGTTGGCCGGGCGCCCAGCTCTGAAGGCAGCAACCCACCAGCAGCAGCGCAGAAGTAAGTGTGGCAATACCATACCATGCCACCCTTACTTCTGCACTGCTGCCTTCAGAGCTGGGTGGCCAGAGAATGGCGGCTGCTAACTGAGGGCCCAGCTCTGCAGGCAGTAGTGCAGAAGTAAGGGTGGCAATACCATGCCATCCTTTTTTCTGTGCTGCTGCTGGTGGCAGTTCTGCTTTCAGAGCTGGGCTCCCAGCCAGCAAGCACTGCTCTGCAGCTGCCCGGCTCTGAAGGCAGCGCCGCTGCCAGCAGCAGTGCGGAAGTAAGGGTAGCAGTACCACAACACCCTCTACAATAACCTTGCGATCCCTCTCCCCCACAACTCCTTTTTGGGTCAGGACTCCTACAATTACAACAATGAAATTTCAGATTTAAATATCTGAACTAATGAAATTTACAATTTTTAAAATCCTATGGCTGTGAAATTGACCAAAATGGGCTGTGAATTTGGTAGGGCCGAATGATGAGGCTTGATGTGGTGGGGATTCTACGTACAGTTGTAATACAAATAAAACTTTTTCCTTTTCCTTTCTTTAAATGAGTGGGCCTGCATGCTGCACTACTATCAGGACTGATTTGGATGATTTTTTTTTTTTTATGCCAGAAGCTAACCATAACAAAGAAAACTAATTATTTACCAGGCTTTTGCTTTGTGGCAGTAGAGAACATCCCAAAAAGGAATGGGTTATGTGGCTGAGGTTGGAGGGGAATAAATAAGACATTTTAAAATAGTTAAAAATCCAAACTACTTAATAAGAGACCCCTTTGGATTAGAGTCTCCTTTGAAATTGTGAACTGAACTTTTGACCCTTCAGGTTGAAAAAGAAATCTTTTGTTTTTTGCCAGCCTGTGAGCTGATAGCAACATCTTTTGGCCTGTCTGGACTTTGAAAGCAGAGTTTGAATCAGTAGCCAGTGTTTTCCTGCTGTGTCAATTATTACTCTGTGGAATCTGAGCATTGCTCCTGAGGTGTAAACTAAATTGAACATCAGCACAAATACAGACAATATTACTGTGTTTGATAACAATTCTTCCATGGTCTATTTGTATTGACTGTGAAGGTAGAGTGACTGCCTTTTTTTTTTTTTTAAGCTTTCGGTACACTTCCAAAAATATATATTAAATATTTTAGTTGTAACATTTTCAAATTTTATTAGATCATTGAAACTTTTGTTCCACTAGGTAACCAGATTTAGATTGTTTTGCAATCGTACAGTAGAAGAAAAATGTGGTGGTGTTTTTTGCCAAAATGTCTCATTCACTGATGTGCATAGGGAACAATCATGGCCAGAAATAATTAAATATGATATTTCACAGATCGGATTTGTGTATTGAAACCAGTTCACGTCCAGCTGATTTGATGTGTTGCTATGAAAGCCATATGAGTGGTAGAATTTCCCATGGCTACTAGTGAATTATGGGTCAATTTCAGTTATCTAAGAAATCTCACATAGCTTGCCCTCTGCATCCCCTGAGTTATGATTCTCTCATACCCTTACAGTTAAACTCATGAATCACTGCTATCCACAGGGCTGCAATCCTTATTATGTGTTCAGTGCCTTATATAGAAATATCACCATCAGAGGTGGAAGGTAGAATAACAACCTTTGTTTTTAGTCTAGAGGTCTGACTATCTCAGGAGTACCTGGTCATCCCATCAAGAATTTCAGTAATGTATCTTGGCTGCATCCAGAATATCAAAAAGGTTGGAAAGCAAAATAGCTTGTGTTTTGAGGTCTAGGAAACTGTTGTTGTCTAATTCTGATACAAACTCTGTATTTAATTTGTGTGTTACCAAGCTTCAATGACTACCCTCAACAGCTGTGTCACAATTACAGTAGTAATAGGATGAGGCCTGCTCTTAATGGTGTGCAACATGAAGACTTTCACTAGAATCTGGCTTTATGGGACAACAAAAATCAGAGGCTGATAAAGACTCTTAGGGCTAAGGTGGGGAATAGAATATTACCAAATACATAAAACAAATACAGACTAGAGTGTAGTGGTGACAAGCAGACACTGTCAGTGAAACAGAGGTTTAAAGATGGCATTCAGAGAGTATAAAAGCACGATGATACTCGCATTGATAGATGCATGCAGCCCCTAGGTATAGTAGAGTGTGAGGCTATGGAGATTAGGAGGATAATGCTAATGGCACACGCAAAGCAAGGATATCAGCTGAGTAAGGATTTCACTATTGTTCCAGGTAGGTTGGACAAATTGATTTTGTTCTTACACCAGCATCTCGTGTCCTTAAAGCATAGAAACAGAGATGCTTGCGTTGCAGACTCATGCAGGAGTTCCTAGTAATGATTGGTACTTGCCTGTTTCATGGTGTGATGTAGCATGTAGAATGTCTTGGGACCAGGAAGAAAAATGCCGTGGTCTGTTGTTGAAAATATTAGGAGAGCTCAAGAAATAAAGAAGACTGCAGAGAAACAATCCATGTGCTCCCCATATGACACTAAACAATTATCCAACAGAGTGTCTATTGCAAAATGCATGCATATGAAAAAAAATAGTAATAAAGAGGCATGTTACCCTATTTGACAGTAAACTGTTGCTAATTTTTACTTTACTAGTCCAAAAATGTTTGTCTTCAGAAAAAATCAGCAGTCTCTCTCCAGCTCTCATCAAGGATACAGTTACTAAGTGTGGTAGTGAGGTTTCATATGATTAAGATGTCATTGTTTTTACTAAAATTTACTAGCACATTATGCAGTATTATCATAAATAATTGAAACTAACTGCATTTGTGAAAATAGTGTGATATCCAGCTCTGGATTTATGCAAGATGGGACAATAGCTCAGTGACAGACCAGGATAGAGTCTTTAACTGGCTCTTAATGACTGCGTTTCCAAATTTCAGCCACAGGGAATCAAACTGCCTCTTATTTAGAGAATTAGCAAGAATATTGTAACATCAAGGTAGCTAAGCACATGTGATAAGAACCAGTATTGTTGGAGGCTTAAAAATGCTTAAAGAAATCCTTCTAGGCTAATGCTTGCTGTACAGATCCTTAGGCTAGAAGCAAATAGTTCAGCAAAACTAGAAGAGACTGAATTCCATTGTGGCTCTAACAGCTTTACACTGATACTCAGAAATTAGTTCTGGCTGGAAAAGTGCCCTCCTAGTGGGATACTGATGATTAGGGGGCTGGAAACTAGGGATCTAACAGATAAATAATATACATTACAACACCTGCTAATGTCAATGTGTCAATACAGAGGATGATTCCTGCAGGGGAATTCAGTGGAGAAGCCTGTTAAATATTTTCCAGAATTTTTAATTAGCCCATATGCTGTTTATGAAGAAAAGTGTGTTTCTCTTTCGTGTGCCCATCCTACTTGTTCAGTGAGTATGGAGGACATGCATATGCAAAAGTAAATGATCAATGTATCTTGAAATCCTATGGAAACACCATAAACTCCCTCTTACAGGAAGACATTTACTGTTAGGGACTACAGTGTGGAGACACGGAAACACAGCTATGCTTCTTCCTCCTCTCCCTTTCCTGGGTAAGCAGTGCTCCCCCACAGCTCCCCATCCTCCTTGGACAGTGCAGCCTGAGTTTCCCCCTACTGTTTCCATCTACTTTAACCACTCTGTATTATCTAGGGTCCAGTCTTTACTGGCCTCACAGCCAGACTTAAACATGTTTCAATCCTGGCATCTGCAAAATACTGTATTACAGTTTGGAGGCAAGTGTGGGGGTGGGAACAGACATTTCTTAAAAAATGGTTTTAAGACATTGTTTTAGCCTAGGCTCAGTGAAGCCTTGAAGATGAGGACTCTCCAGGAAAGGGTAGGAAGGAGTTTGTCGGAGACAGGTTTTTCTAGGAATATCTTTCTGATTTGTACATCCAGAATGGAGGAAATGTAATTGGAGAGCGGTAGAAACAAATCTCAGCCAGGAGCATTAATGTGTTGAGCAAGGGGATAGAGAAAGGTCTGGCATTTTGAGCTGCCATGTGATAGATTCCAGGTTGCATTCCATGCTTAGCACCCTAATTCTTGTCCATGTAGGTGTTTGAAGTGATGTGTCTCCAGAAAGAAGGAGAAAGATTTGTGCCACTGCAAATGATAGACCCTGCTCACAGAGAGCAAACATGGTTCTCTGCTGGGAACTTCAGTCTTATCCTCAAGATAAAAAATCTTGGAGTATGGAATGGACCAGATGGGAAATGCTTCTGCCTAGAGGCAGAATGTGCTGGCCTGCAGGGCAGGAGCCAAGCTCTGTGATTCTGTTGTGTTACCAACAGAGCAGCTAAAATGTTGCTGGAACAGTGTGCATTGACTTGCTGTGTGATGGAAAAAGTAGTTACTCTAGCTCAGGAAAATGTTGCCAAGAGTTTTTGTGTGTGTGTGTGTTTGTGTGTGTAATATTATGTTAAAAATATCCCACAGATATTTTGGTGACATCAGATAGTTGCAGCTGGGTTATGATTTGAAGGAGATTATGTTTAGATCAATCTAGGTCATCTGCCTCCTTATTGTTAATGGATTACTTTATATGATGAGAGTATATTATTTACGCTAGATCTTAGGGAATTGTAAATTATAGGCTAGAAATTTACTGTAGGTTAATAATATTCCTGGCTGTAAATGTGCAGTATAAAACAGGCCTATAAAGTGTCTCTGTACCTGCCTGTGACGGGGTCAAGACTCACCACTGCTGGCGCCTCCCACTGGTTGCTCTGGGAATTAGCTCTGTCCAGTCATGGAGCACCCTCTGCACTTGGTGTCTTGCCGACTTTCTGCTCTGCTGCGTTGGGATCTGCGTTGCTCCCCACTTGGTGGCATCCTCTTCAGGACAATGCCCTCCGGCAGTGCCCACTACTCCAGTCTCACCCCCTTCTGGGGTGTGTGTGTGTGTTTAACAGCAGTCTTTGCTCTTGTACCTGCTGGAGTGGCCAACCACAACCCCAAAGTCTAGCCCCTTAGCTCAGGGGCAAGTTGCAGTCTGTATTGGCCACAGTCCAATGTAGCCAGGTTCAGTATAAGGGGAAAAGGGGGGGACCCAGGCCCACCCGCTGCTCTGGGTCCCGACCCAGAGACGCTCTAAGGCAACCTCTTTCTACCCTCCGTTCCCCTCTTGTCCGCCTTTCTTCCCTGGGCCACTTCCCCTTTGTCTCTATGCACCTTCTCGGCTCTTTGTAGCGGGGTCCACAGCCCGGCAGGTAACGGGGCTGGAGCTCTCTCCTGCTCTCCGCTTCCCCCAGCCTGCCCAGCTCTGCTCTGTCCAAGATGCTGGCTCCTTACCTCAGGAGCCAGTCCTCCTCCCTTGTTAGGGAGAGCCTGACTTCTCTGCTAGGCAGCCTTTACATAGGCTGCCTCTTTCTGCCCTGATTGGCTCCCCACAGGCCTTCGTTGATTGCTGACCGTCTGCACAGCCTCAAAGGCCTGTTCCAGTCCTTTTCTCAGAGGGTGGGGCAACCGCCCCACCACACACCCTCCCACTTAAGAATGTTCCTGGTGCGGGGGGGGGGGGGGGGCGAAGAGGTCCCTGTCTCCACAGCACCCCTCACAGCTGGGCCCACAGGAAATCCCTCTCTTCACTCAGGCTCTCCATCATCTGGAGCAACCTTCTTCCCTCTTCTTGGGTCTGGGTTCCCACCGTAGCCTGCTCAGCTCCCATATGGGTTGCCCTCCCTGTCTGGGTTCCCACCGTATCCTGCTTGGCTCCCGTATGGGTTCCCCTCCCTGTCTAGGTTCCCACTGTAGCCCTCCCGGCTCTTGTGTGGGTTCCCAGGTTTGTCTGGGGCCTCTCCGCCCCCGACCATTCTTTGGGGCTCCAGCTTCCCTGTCCCTCCCGCCTAGTCAGGCTCTGACTGGGCCCCTGGATCGGTGCTCCCCCTTCCTGTAAAGGGGCAGTGCCTTTTTAGATGGCCCTCTTTGTGGCACTGGAAGCATGTCTTGTGTCTTCCCCGGGCCACGGCCTTCCCACAATTCGTTTTAGGCCTAGCCTTTCCCTCAGGACTAGCCTGGACCCTGTGAGTCCTATAGGGGCACTCCCTTTTCATGTGCCCAGGCTCCCCACAGGCCCAAAAAGTTTGGGGCCTCCCTGTTACCCTCACAGGGGGCATTTGTACTGAGTGGGGTCTCTTTACTCCCTCCCAGTAGACCTCCTAGACCATCCAATAAAAGTCTTTCTTCTCCACCTTCATAGTCTTCTTCTGCTCTGGGCAATAGTCCACAGTCCTTGCCCTACTCCTTGTATCAGGGGTGGACTGCAGTGTCCGCATTCTCCACCACGTGTGACGGGGTCAAGACTCATCACCGCTGGCGCCTCCTGCTGGTTGCTCCAGGAATTAGCTCTGTCCAGTCATGGAGCACCCTCTGCACGTGGTGTCTTGCCTACCGTCTGCTCTGCTGCCTTGGGACCTGTGTTGCTCCCCACTTAGCGGCATCCTCATCAGGACACTGCCCTCCGGCAGTGCCCACTACTCCAGTCTCACCCCCTTCCGGGAGGAGGGCGCGGGGGGGGGGAGGGGGAGTTTAACAGCAGTCTTTCCTCTTGCACCTGCAGGAGTGGCCAACCACAACCGCAAAGTCTAGTCCTTTAGCTTAGGGGCAAGTTGCAATCTGTATTGGCCACAGTCCTCTGTGGCCAGGTGCAGGGGAAGGGGGGAACTCAGGCCCACCCGCTACTCTGGGTCCCGACCCAGGGACTCTCTAGTGGCAATCTCTTTCTACCCTCCTTTGTTCCCCTCTTGTCTGCCTTTCTTCCCTGGGCCACTTCCCCTTTGTCCCTGTGCACCTTCTCGGCCCTTTGTAGCAGGGTCCGCAGGCCGGCAGGTAACGGGACTGGAGCTCTCTCCTACTCCCCCCACTCCGGAGTCTGCCCAGCACTGCTCTGTCCAAGGTGCTGACTCCTTAACTCAGGAGCCAGTCCTTCTCCCTTGTTAGTCAAGGAGCAACTGACTTCTCCTCTGCTAGGCAGCCTTTATATAGGGCCTCGCCCGGCCCTGATTGTCTGCCTCTTCTCTGCCCTGATTGGCTCCCCACCGGCCTTTGTTGATTGCTGACGGTCTGCGCAGCCTCAAAGGCCTGTTCCAGCCTTTTTCTCAGGGAGTGGGGCAATCGCCCCACCACACTGCCCCTTTCTCCTCCAGGTACTACCTTTTACCTTCCCTCACTGCTTTCCTTAAAGGCTTCCTACCATTGCAGTTACCTCTCCAGTTGTCTTTTATGTCTGCTAGAAAAGACCATATGAGAAAATGTTTCTCCTTTTCATACTGCTGACTCAGGGGACAAGACACTCAAATATTAAGGCCCTGAGTGCGAGCCTGATAGACCAGCTTGATTGTGTGTAACAACAATTGGAAACCCAGTCTTTTATCAGCTGCCTGCTCTGCTTTAGACATTTGATGTCACTGCATAGACTGCAGTTGCAGTATCGGAGGGTTTATATTGTAACAAAATCCTGTGTTATGCTTTGGATTTCTCTTTTGGGGTCACAGCATTCTGTGGCCATGATGCAGGCTCATTAAATCAATTGACTGTTGCTATGAGGCTTGAGAGATTGGAGAATCAGGGTTAAATTTCCTATCACAGAATTTGCCTCTCAAATTCCATGGGACCAGTGGAAAATTGTAGCCATATAACTTTTAATTGGGATGTACCTCGGGAAAAGAAGAAAAACTCTTCTGTAACTGATTCATCATAAGAATTTCCATTTGAAAGAGATGATCAAGGGTCAGTTTAGGGGCAAATTCTGCCTATCCTTGCATGTCATGGAGAGGCTCCATAGAAGAACGCCACACCTCCTGTGGCAATATGGGAAAGAGATGGGGGGAGGGGGGAGAATATGACCAGCATATTTAGGATCTGCCCACCAACCCCACCCACTTTGTAAGGGAGCACTGGGGCAGCATTTGCAGCTGCATCCCAAAGACTATATTAGCAGCTGTGCTGCTGTCTTTTGACTTGGGAGAGGATTTCCTGTGAGACTCAGAAGAGACATACTGTACAAAATTTACTTGTTTTGAATAGAAAATCAATGTTTGAACCCCTATAAACGGTCTAGCAGCTTTCTCCAAGAAGATCAGATATTTCTGGGTAATTTCCTTTAATTCTGGTCCTCTGTTCTGAAATCCTTCCCTTCAATGGGACTTAACCAGCAGCTAATAGTGAAAGATGAGAAAAGGCAAGACAAGTTTGTGCTTCTCCACAGATTATGAATGTTATTTTCAGGCTGTTTCTAGTCTTTGATGGCCAAAGGCTAATGGTGAAAGTTTTCCAGTTTATCACAGATGCTGCATTTGTAAAACTGTTTTATAATCATATAGAATGGTTTTGAATTTCTGTCCTGCTGAAATGAGTGAATCCTCACTCCTCTCATTTAACAAAGTGTTCACTTCAGAACTACCTGTGCACCAAAAATTCCAATCTATTAGATGATCCCTTAAACGTAGCAAAGGGCTACTTACAAAACAACCTTGAATTAGAAAGAATTTCTCTTACAATGCTGAAATGTTCTAGTGTTAGTAATTAATCCATCAATTAAAGGGAGGTTGTGTTTGAAATCCATAAATACAAGAAATAGATATTACCAATTTGAGAGGGAACAAACCCAAATACCTTAAAGTCTAAGAGCCACATTAAGCCCTCACTTGTGCACACATGTACTGAAGTCGATAAGGGGTGTGAGTATATGAGAGAGAGAGAGAGAAAGAATTGGACCTGAGATCAGTTGTAGAAACTATATATGAAAAAACAGTTTTCCAAGGAGACCTTGTTTTTGCATGTACTTGTAGTTCATCAGGATATGTTTAAAGAATGCAGGTGGGTTTTTTTTTTTTTTAAGATGCCTGCAGTTTTGAAAATTGTTTCTATTGTAAGACCAATGTCCAGAAGCTAGTGAGGAAAGAGCTCTTTACATCCTGTATTGCTGAAAGGGAAAAGTGGTGCCATAGAGACCTTCAATTGCATAGGCTGCCTACCAACAATCTTCTAGTGAGGAGTCACCATAACTCATGAACTTGGATTTTGAGGGGTTGTAGGCTCCCAGAGAGGCTCAGAAAAAGGAAGTAGCTTGTGGCAAAGAGCTCATTTCCAAGCAGCTTGGACTCTGCTTAAAGGTCCTAAGTGCTCTTGGCTTCCCTTCTGGGGGGACTTCACTGCGAGAGATAATGCAGAGGACAGCAGCAGAGCTGAGTGGGCTCTCGTGGGGTCCTGCCTATCCATCAACTTAACGCTAAGTAACAAACTGGCTTAGATGATGATCCCTCCGGGTGATCCAGCCTAGGTCCCTTGGGAATGGAGACAGATTTGCAAAGAGATACTTGGATTATGGCAGCCTGCTGATCCAAACCATAAGTGGGCTTCAGTGGACAGATGAGGTGGGCTGGCCAACGGACTGTCACCTGTGGGACATGCACTGGCAGATGAATAGGGAGTTGGACAGATTACTACCAAAGTTACTGGAAATGGGACTGGGGGGCATTTTACTGTTTATGTTCATATGTATTCTGTTGCTGTGTTTTCCCAAGTTTGACTGTGTTCTCTTTCTCCTATGATGATTTTCTTGTTTGTACAGTTTCGGGGGTGCTTGCAAGTATGGAAGTTCTGCCTGTTGAAGCTACGTTAATTTTTCTATGGGGACTCAATCCAGTTTAGTTATTTGTCAAGAGGGACTCTAGATATATTGAAACTAGCCCTTTTTGCTGACATTAACCACCTGGCAGAAGGGTTACACTATAATAGGATGTCATAAAGAAAGAAATGTACCACATCTGCTGTTTCTGAAATTTGTTCTGAGATTATCATATGCCGGCATGCAAATTATAGGGGTTTTTGTTGTTGTTTTTTGTTAGGTTGGTTTAGGCTTTTAGGAGTGTCAGTATTTGCTTTGAAGGTGCTGGAGACTCAGTTGTTTCCTTCCCATTGAGTTTCCTGAGGAACATATCAATACCTGCTGGTTTGGTTCAAGATGACAGCAGAACTGAATGTCAAATCCTTCTGTAACCTGACCACAAATTATCTGGGTGGTGAGGAGGCTTATTCCACATGTGTGCTAACTTGTTAGAGCTCTTTGAGACAGGCAGCTGTTGGGTTTGTTCCTGGTGTTGAGTAGTGAACTTCTGGATTCCATTCACATCAGCTGTGTTAGGAAGGCAGTGAAGAGAGTAGTATCTTCAAAGGCAAAGGAAACCTAGGGTCAAAAATACCTAAGTGACTTAACAGTTAAAATCCTATTTTCAAAAGTGACTTTGTCACTTTGGGCCAGATTTTTAAAAGTATTTAGGCACCAAATTCCCATTAAAATCAATTGGCATTAAGCACGTACATGCCTTTTAAAAATCTGGCCCTTAGGTGGATTTGAAAATATTACTCCTAGTCTATATTGTACCATTTGCTAATTAAACATTAAATGAAATTGCAAAGACCTTTTCAGAATCATAATTGACTCATGGGAGAAGTTTGGCTCAGGGAAGAGCAACAATTAATTTTTATTCTTTTTGAGACAGGTATTATTCCTATCTCTTGAGATCCATTTCTTTTCCGTAGCATTTGAGATTTTCAGCTCATTTACAGTGATTACTGACGTAGGATGGAGACAAACTTCCATTATGCTGTTATCATCTTGGAGGCAGAAATGTAATCCTTCAAGTTACAGTGCATCACTCCATTAGCGAAGAGAGTATGTGTTTTAATATCTGATGAAATGCATTAAGGACATGCACTGAAAAAGTGAATTTTATAATCTAACCATGAATTTAGTAAGTTCAGGTTGCTATTTATTTTATATTGAATTAGATTTTAGGCTTTCAGCCAAGTTATTAAACAAATTTACCATTTTTAAAATCTGTAGTGTGCTGAGGACAGAACCATTCCATCATTGCTCTTTCCCTCCCTCCTACTCTAAATCCTATCTCGAAAACATTGTTTTTTCTAGAAGGAAGAATAAATGGAATGAAATCTTGACCCCGTTAAAGTAATGAAAAACTGCCATGCATTCACTGGGGCCAGAGTTTCACCTTATTTCTCAATGCATATCACATGTTTCTTTGCAGGATGATAGTCATTATGGACATGACAATTGTTACCTTCTTTTCAGAAGGCAGTGAATTAGCTAGAAAATGTAAAAAACAAACAAAAACCCTACCAGTTAAATCAAGTCAATATTAGAATGAAGTAGATGGTGGAATGTTGAAATTTGTTGGTGGCCCATGGAACATTTAAAATGGTAAAGGAAATGAAGCCTACAAGTTAGAATCTCTCAAGAAAACAATCTGCATGTCATTGTAGCTAGTTCAATATTGAGTGAGCTTTCATTAAAAAATGAAAAGCTTGATATAAGGTGTCTACTCGGTTGGAAGACTGCTAAATAATAATTAGACAGAATGTTGCCGGGATGGTTATCTTGAATTAGTTGAGTTTTAAAAAATATTTAAGTATCAGAATCCCTCATTATCACTCATTGATATTCAAAATATTGAATACGCATCCATATTCTACCGTTTTTATTTTAAAGGAAATTCTTTTGGAAATAAAAAGAAGTCTGCCTCTTGTCTGTAATAACTCTGTGGGAAAAAAACCCAGAATTGCTACAGAGCAATAATATTACAAAACTAATGTTATGGGGGCTGGCCCCTGAGAGGGTCAGACACCTAGCCTACCTGTGACAGACTATGCTAAGGAGACAGAGAGAGCTCCTAAGGGGAGAGGGCTTCTCAGGGCAGCTGTTAGGGCAGCTCACCGGAAAGGTATCCAAAGAAGAGACTCCGAAAGGGAAGAAAGCTGTGAATGACAATCCCTAGCGAAACTGTTCTGCTGAAGGAAGCATGGGTTTGTTTGGTCCCAGCAGGAGGACCTCACCAGGTAGCCAGCAGGAGCTCCAGATCACAAAGGAAGTATGTGCTGTTCTGCTGAAGGGTTGCTGTGGTTTGAACTCTGCAGGGACCTTGAATGCAGATGCAGAACCCTTCCCCAGCTGATGACAAGAGGTCCTGACTCCAGAAGATGATTCTAGGACAAGACGGCCTCGGTAGCAAGGTGGTAGATGGACTTAAGGGGGATTGATAGACAAAGGGTACGTCTATACCCAGCCTCTAGTTCGGCGGCTGGCAATCGAACTTCTGGGTTCGACTTATCGCGTCTTGTCTAGACGCGATAAGTTGAACCCGGAAGTGCTTGCCGTCGACTGTGGTACTCCAGCTAGACGAGAGGAGTACCGCGGAGTCGACGGGGGAGCCTGCCTGCCGCGTGTGGACCAAGGTAAGATCGAACTAAGGTACTTCGAACTTCAGCTACGTTATTCACGTAGCTGAAGTTGCGTACCTTAGTTCGATTTGGGGGGTTAGTGTAGACCAAGCCAAAGGTTAACTTGGTCCTCTTTCCCTTCTTTGCCCTGCCCCCTACACAGCTAGGACTCCGGGGAGAAAGTTTATTTGTGTAAAATGTTCTGCCTTTGGATTCAATAAACTAGACCCCTGAAGGAGTACAGTTCAATATATGTAAACCTCATTGGACTTAGTGAAACCACAGAAAGGGGAACTGAGGCAGACACACAACTGGGGTTCTGCAACCTGACTGTCAGGGGGCACACCAGGGGTGAGTGCCTGCCTTTATAACTAGTAATTTACATATATACCAGAAGGAATAACTTTCCATAGTATAAAATATTATAGCACAGATAGTCAGATTAAAGAAAACAATTAACATATGTAAAGCTGTTGTGAAGAATGCAGATCCATAGACGGACTACGATCATTTGTCCCAATACATTTACAGTGCATCATTTAATAACTACTTCAGTCAGAGTGGATATGTCTACACTGCAATTAAAAACCCACAGCTGGCCTGTGCCAGCTGATCTGGGCTCAGGTTGAGGGGCTGTTTAATTGTGGTGTAGACATTTGGGCTCAGGCAGTAGCCTGGGCTTTAGGACCCTGCAAGGTGGGAGGGTCCCAGAGCTCAGACTGCAGACCGAAGAAACATTAGATGCTGTGTAAGTTCTACTGTGATGCGATCTTCATCTTATTCAAGGTTATACATCCATTTAAATACTATTTTGTTAACTGGAATGTGCTTATGCAAAATACATTTTAAGAGATTGTTTCTTAACTAGGACTGATTCAAGTAGCACTCAGAAGTTTTCAGTGAGACTAGGACATGAGACCAAATTCTGCTCATTTTACTTATGCCAGCAAATCCCATTGAGCTGAATGGGACTGCTGGTGTGAAGAAGGTGAGCAAGGATGGTATTATTCTAGCCTAGTATTAAGGGTTTTCCAGTTCCATTAACCATTACTGGATCTTTTCATATTTGACTAAGCCTTGAAAAGAACGTAAAAAGAAAAGTTAGTTTTATGAAATTACAGTTCCTCAGCGTGTGGGTGTACGCGGATAGTGTGAAATAAATACAGCTTTCAAATATTAACTTAGCTTGTCAGTATCAAAATACTCAATCTGTGTACCTAAAATTGCATGGGAGATTTAGTCACAGAATTAGTACAATGTTTTGAAAGTACAGTGACTTGTTTCTAAGTAGAATGAAAACAATATTATTTTTTCTGATTTCTTATCTGCTGCATTTTTCATTAACTATTATCAAATTTTATAACCTAGCTCTCCTATGTAAAGCATTATTTTGAGCCACTGTGTCACTTGAGTAAATGAAAACCATTTTTGTTCTGCTCTGGTTAGTCATTCTCATTGACATAGACAGTAAAGTTAACTGCTTTTGACGTCAATTAAATTAGTGTGTATGCCAGTTCTTCCTACCTACAGTACAGCTTAACTTGCTGATTATATTAAAGCTTTGAAAGGCTCATTAAATCTCTTCACTAGAGAAAAATCTATTATTTATCTCTTTGGAATGTAAAAAGAAGTAATAACGAAGCCCCTAATGCCGCTCAACTCCAAACTGCATAATTATTGTAATTATTTGCTTGTGGCTGCTGCTTTGTTACTGTCACTTGAAATCAATGGGCTTTATTCACCAGTAACCCCAGCCCAGTAGAAACTACATGTGGAGATTCCAAAGACCACCTGCAACTTGACACCTCCTTGGAGTTCATTCATCACAGCGAAGTTATTTGTCACTGGCTCTGCATGGATGTGACTTTCCTGTTGCTTCAATCCCTGCTCTCCCAAGGAGTCCAAAAGTATATCTACATTGCATTTTAAAACCAGCAGCAGCAAGTCTCAGAGCCTGGGTCTGCAGACATGGGCTCACACTAAAAACAGCTGTATGGATATTGTGGCTTGGGCTCGAGTTTCGGAACCCAAGTTCCAGTCTGAGCCCGAATGTCTACAGAGTTGTTTTAGTGCCGATGAGTGATTCTGAGTCTGTAGATCCGGGCTCTGAGACTTACTACCCTTAGGCTCTGTCTCTTCTCAGTGGTCATAGCGTTATGCTGAGAGGCTGGACTGAGTGGAGGGATTTTGTTGTGTATTGATGTGTGTGCATGCACATGTGGAGAACAGAGAGGGAGGCAAAAGCCAAAACCAAGAAAGCCAAGCAGTAGCCTGTGAGCACAGTGTGACCTGGGAAGAAGCTAGAGGGAGAGCTTTGGGGTCTGATGTTGGCTAAAGAGGCTCAGGGCTGTAAGCTAAGACATTCCTCCTTTTGTTTATGGTTCCTCCTGTGTTCAGAAGAGCAGGCCTTTGTACATGTAAATAAACAAGGTTGCATTAAAGAAAATACCAGCCTCTATCAGTTTCTATTTCCAACTGGAACGTGCCCAGAATCCTGAACTTTGACTAGCCACTTGGATCAAAAAGGGGCAACAATATGTTGAAAATGGCTAACCGCTTTTAATAAACCCCTCTATTGGAAAGGAGAGGGCTCAGTCAAGCATTGGGAGCGCCTTACAAAAGGAACAGAGTGAAATCCAGGCTCCACTGAAGTCAATGGGAGTTTTGTCCTTGACATCAATGGGGCCAGGATTTCATCCACTCCCTTGGAAAGGTTGGGGTAGTTTTCTGAAGAACCAGGGAAGTTGAAACTAAAGTTACCTTTGTTTTAAGAGATTATATAAAGGTTGGCAACATTCAAAAGGGAAACGTTGACTACTCAGTATAAGAAGTTATCTGCAAAAATGTATCATAAACAAGCAGGTAAACTTGTAGTATAAAACTCATTACTTGAGCCAGTTTTCTGTCTACTCTTCTGCCACCTCCAGCAGTGACTAAATCTTGCTGAGAGATTTTTGTCTGGGATGTTTAGCTGATCCCTCTTCCTTTGTAGGAGGAGATCAGTAATGATTTTCCACTCAAAATAATTAAAATCTTCCTCTTCATCAAAATGACAATATAAAATCACTTAGTCACACATGGTGCAGCTAATCAGATAACTCGTCCTGGTATTTTAGTTTTAAAAATATACATCATATCAGTTGACCCAATCACAAATTAACATGCCTGCATCAAAATGACTACTTAGTTACTGAGCTACATCTCCCAGAATACCACATGCCTAGAGTCAGGAGGTTTGCCATTGACTTCAGTTGAGGACAGTATTTCACCCAGGTTCCCACCACCTTGCTATTAAAAGCCCCAGCTTCTGGCTGTGACTCCATTTCAGGGAATGCTTATCTGCAAGGAGAAAAGTCGGGGTGAATTGCAGTGTTCCGGCACTGAACTCAGTGGAACTACTTGCATGTGTAAAGTTAAGCATGTGCATCAAAGTTTGCAACATTGGGGCCTAAAGAATCATACAGCACTGATCAGCATTCTTCGGAGCAGTGAACTCTAGGAATCAAGAATACCTGAAAATTTCATAATTTAATAAAGGAGAAATTTTGGTTGCTCTGTGGACATGGGAAACCACAAGACAACTTTATTGTAGGAGAAAGCTTTCTAATATTGAACACAGCAGAACTGAATGATGCATTGCTAAATCACTCAGGGAAGAAATAGAATGGGAATTCTAAACAGAAGGGTTTACCAGGAAACTGAAGTGCTAAAACTCCAGTAAATCCTTGAGCATGTGTCAGGGAATATGATAAGGTTGTTCTTATGTATTCAAAGTCCTATTTATTATGACGATAACAAGAAATTGCTTGATAAGGACATGAGATAAAAGCTTTGGGCAGTCTTTATATCTTTCTTTCCCCATATGGTTACATTTACTACTTTGAGAAGAAAAGAAGGCAGCCAGTACCAGAGTTTACTGCATTGCAGATTGCTTAAGCATTGGGATCACCACTTGCAGAGAAAAGACACACACTCCACTGAAGCTAGAGATCTAGGCTCACGCTGACTTTTAAGATCGTGATGTTTAGAAGTACAGTGAATTCCCTGAAGCAGGAATTTTCTCACCTTGTTGAATCATGTTTTCTTTCATTTTTAAATATTCGTGGTAAAGTCTGGAAAATTTCTCTTCTGACTAGGACAAAAGAACTTGTGTTGTTATTACTTGCGATAGTATCTCAAGGCCCCTTTGTGCTAGGCTCTGGACAAAGGTATAACAATGGGATTGTCCTCCTGGCCCTGAAAATGAGATTATTAGAACAGCATGATAAGCATAACAGATCAGCTGTGATTTTTTTCTATACTACATATTCTATAACCAAGGATCGATGAACTAGATCTTAAAATCCATTCTTAGGCAACATTCGATGGGAGTTTTGCCTGAGTAAAGACTGTATAAAAAGTAGAAGGTCCAATAGGTCCCAAGCCTGTGCTGAGATCTGCCAGCACAGCTCTCTGTGAGGAGTTCTATTGGCTTCGAATACATAATTCTTGTATTTACATAAATGCTTGTTGAAGATTACTGTGTGTGTTTGGATTCACATGAGTTTATCTGCATCATCTGATGCCTCACCAGTTTTAACCAGTGACTCGAAACACATATTTCAGAGCTATTTTTTTTATTGTAAAGACTGCCAGCAAATAATATACTATCTTAGCTTTATAATTATGCTGGCTTATTTGGCTCTCTTTATTTTATTTGGCTTTTATATTATATATTTTATGATGTAATCATCATTGTTACACTGTGCAAATGCCTTAGCAGAGATGGCAGGTGCATTATAAATAATTTATCATTGTTGATTTAAGTATTATTTGGGTATACCCATGCCATATGTGACTAGACAGATGAGATCTGCAGTGAAGTTTTAGGTCTCACATCTGAATCCTTGTTGCACATCTGGGGGGAAAAAATCTCTAATTTCATATAGGTAATAAGCAAAAGTACCTTTAAAATTCTAGGTTTCTGAGAATTATATTTAATAATGATAAAATAAATTGGCGGAGCTCATTACTTTTTAATATTTATAGTATTTACTTTAAATATACTCCCCTCCCTTCCAGGAGTGCCTGCTCTACCAGTGTTTTTTCGAATCCATTCATTAGGATACTAAACAGACAACAACAAAGTCCGTATCCCGGTTTATTATCTGCTTTTCTCACAGTCATCTGTTTCTGCAGACAAGCCCCTAAATTATATGTTCCCAACTGACATTGCACATTATTAGAATTTTGTAATTATTCATGTTTTGGAAACTTTCATTCTTCAGGGATTACCAATTAGAAGATTGCCAGAGGCAGCATAGCAAGGGAAATTAGTAAAACTAGAAGAAGCAAGAAAAAGGAGTTTAAAAGTGTTAAATCCATCTTTCAGTCAAGGAATTTTTCTTGTTTGTGTTGCCTGTTGGGCATCACTGCCACAAGACACTCCCTGAGAAAGAGGAAAAGAGAAACAATCTATTACAAGCAATGTCTCACTGAGAACAGCTATAGTTCAATAAACTTCAGGTGCCAATGCAAATTATTTTGTGTGGAGAGGCTCTTAGTCAGCAACTGAGCTGGCAGAATGCCGGATTTAGTCTCAAAAACACATTCTGTTTATGGAAATGTACCATAGCTGGTTGTGCAGATGTTGCCTTTCTATTAAACTGAACCTGATTCCTCTGAGTCTAGGTGAATTAGTTGGGATTTCTAGTGTGCAAGAAGAGCTGCATTGTTTTACCCACATTTACAATGGCAGGATGGGGTGGGAGAATCAGCTGTTGAAATGCCATGAATGGGAGGGCTGGTGAAGCTGCTAGAAGTGGAATGCACAGAAGGGGAGAAAAATATTGATATGTTACCTGCTAACTAATCAACTGGCCAAATTCACCGCTGCTGTAAATGGTAACTAGCTCCATCGAATTAAATGGAGTTGTGCCTGATTAGACGAGGACTACGATTGCTCTAGTAAAATATGGGATAATGTTACATTTGAAATCTGTTCTTCTCTGTAGAATTTACAACTTTCCATTTAACACTTATGGGGCAGAGGCTGTACAACTGTTGTTAAGGTCTAGTGGGAGACTCCTGGCTAAAATACCACACAACTCCATGGAAGTGTATTCCCTAACACACGTTATATAGTTTCCTACCTGCCAACACTTACAGCTAATTTTTGAGCCCTTTTTACAAATGACAACTCAACCACCTGCCCCTATTTTATTT
Source organism: Trachemys scripta elegans (assembly GCF_013100865.1). Classification (NCBI taxonomy): domain Eukaryota; kingdom Metazoa; phylum Chordata; order Testudines; family Emydidae; genus Trachemys; species Trachemys scripta. The sequence continues at coordinate 40,897,389 of NC_048300.1, forward strand.
TAAATCACACCAAAAATTAAAATAATGGCGTGCTCCTCTGCATGCAAAGGGCTGCCTGTGCTTTTATTGTCCGTGTGCAGGAGCCGCTGGAAAATGGTTCGTAAGACATACACCGAACTGGCTCAGGCAAGCAAAAAATGTCTGCTTTTGAAAAAAGCATGTTGAAATTTGTTTGAGACGTCAAATGCACAATCCTAGCTCTTAGGTCAGAATCTACATAGTTACTGAATATACAGTTTATCGTTCACAGGTAATGCTATCACAGGAATCAGGGATTCTTGAACAATTCTCAAAAGCATTCAACGTGTACATGGTATCCATTAACATAAGGGGAATGTATGCCCTCCCCCCCTCCATCATCTGTATCTTTATTTTCCAAACATATGGCCTAATATTCAGATGTGCTGAGCATCTGCAATTCCTGTTGAGGTCAATGAGAATTCTGGATACATTGCCAGTCTTAGGTCAGTTCCACATTTATTGTAATCTCAGTACAAGAAAATGAGCAGTCTTCTGTGTTTTCATATTTCCCTCATGTAGCACATTATAGCAGGACAGACTGAGAGTAGGTTTGAGTAAGAACCACTTTTCAGACTGCAATTCCATGGAGACCTTATGATTCATTTGTTCTGCCATTTGAGCAGAGAAATAGATTTTTCACATTTTAGAATGAGAAGATCAGGCGTCTGCCCTCTGCCCCATCACCCGAGGATGTTCAGTGGCATTAACAACAAAAGCTATCAAGAAGTGCTCAAGGCCATCAGAAGTGTCAGAACCCAGACCATGCACATGAGCAGATGGTATTGAAACAGCTCACCCATGATGAAAGTAACCATTTCTCATCCATGAGACTATAGTCGATCTGATCTAACTTCCACCAGTGTAACGCTATTGCTTTCACTGGAGTTACCCCCGTGTAAAAACAGGGAGTCAGAGAGAAGAGTCAGGCCATGCTTCTTTGTTTATCTTTGTGTGACATGTTCAGTCCAGGGAAAAGATTTGCATAATGATTGTATTTGTTCTGATCATAATGGACATCTTTGTTGAAGACTATGGTTGGCCAAATACTTCCCAGATGTGCTATGCTTGCACCTCGTTTTTATTTTGTTTCCAGGAATAGCATCTAGCTCATCAGTGATAGGGAGAAATTGATTGAAAATGATTATTTAGTGATCCTTCTTTCACAGCACATTGAAGTAGTTTCTCAGCAAGAGAGAGTGTGTTTTGAAAAATATCGCATAAGAATCCAGGGTTTGCTCATGCGAGTAATGCTAAAGGGTCTGTTATTGAAATTTAGTTTATTATTCTCACAGTTTGAAATTGGGCCTGTCACAATTGGCATGATCCAGAGTGGTGCTCAACACGCCCAGTTTCCATTGCCTAGAGCTGCAGTGACCAGGGCCGGCTCTGGCTTTTTGGCCGCCCCAAGCAAAAAAAAAAAAAAAAAAAAAATGGGGCAGCCAGAACAGCAAAGCAAAAAAAAAAACAAAAACAAAAAAAACCCTGCGGCGTGGCCGGAGCGTGGATGCAGGGGGATCGGCTGGGGGGAGGGGAGGGAGCGAGCGGGAGAGAGAAAGAGAAAGGGGCGGCCAGGGCTACAGCAGGGGCGCTGCCACGCAGCCCCTCCCGCTGTGCCGCCTCCTGCCACGAGGGCTCCACTGTGGTCGGCGGGGAGGGAAGGAAGAGGACTGCTCTGGTTCTCCGTGCCACCGCCCCCTACAGGACGGCCGGAGCGGAACAAGAACAACAACAACAACAAAAAAAAGCGGCCGTGCCACCCTAGGATTGGGCCGAATGCCGCCTCGAACAATCTGCCGCCCCAAGCACCAGCTTGCTCAGCTGGTGCCTGGAGCCAGCCCTGGCAGTGACTGATAACCCAGTTGTCTGATAGTCAATGGAACTCTAGGTGCTCATCATCTCCCAGTATTTCTTTGTGAGATTGGGTTCTCAGCCTCGTACAGTGGAGTTCTGGTCTATGACTGGGATTCCTATGCACTACAGCAATACAAATAATGAACACTCTAGAACTGTAACACATTGTAGTAGGAAAACAAAAAAATAGGGTCAGATCCTCTGCTGACGTAAATCAGCATAATTCCACTGAAGTCAACAGAGCCATATTGATTTACATTAGATGAGGATTTGGCCTGTAATAAGCAAATATAATTCAACAGATAAGATGCACAGTATTTTAGTGAAAGGCAAGTTATACAAGTACTGAATCAAACGGAGTATACTTTCAAAATAAAAAAAAAGTCTAGAAGGGATTTCTACAAATGAAATAGAACCATCAAAGGTAAGTTAAAAGTATCCCTGGCACAATAGAGGCTCGCGGCTGACTGCACCATAAATGAAAACTTAATCCTAGTTTTGCATGTGTTTGGCTTTTAGATACGTAAAATTGTCTGTTTTTTTTCTGAGAATTGGCAGCATGGCTTTTTCACTAAATGTGCTAATGCTTCCAATTTGAAGTTTAGCTTCCTATATAAGTGCATTCCTACTTTTCCCTGTCTCTTCTGCATATGAAGGTTTTATTTAACTATGTGCTGAATGCACATTTGTAGGCAGCTTAATGTTCTGCAGCTTTAGCTTTCAAAGCAGAAATTAAAAATTTAAAAATTAAAATGTCTTGAAGAAAGAAATACATATTTGCAAATAATTAGATTTCAAGGATTCCATTTTGCTAACTGTTTTAAAGTTCTTGTCAGTGTTGCACAAACAGGCTGCTAGCCAGCTCTAAGTTTTAGTTTATTGTATTACCAAGAGAGAGCCTACACTGTTAAGGTTAGAGCAGTAGATAGAACTTATTTATTAAAACAGCATTAAAACTGTATGGAACGTGCTTTGTACCTGCTATTCCTCATATATATTGCATTAAATAAATTAAGATGAAGAAAATAGCAATCAAATCATCTTCAGTGAATAAGATGACTATGAAATGGAAACAACCACATCTCTATTTGTCTTTTCTTCCACTGATTGGGCAAGATTGTGACCCATTTGAAGGACGTCTGTTATCCTTTTAATGAGCAGGGATTCACACCCAGCACTCTTCTAAAAATCAAAAGAATATACCATGGTATTGAATACAAGTAGCATAGTAACATTGAGCAGTATATAGAATATTATAGATAGGACAATATTAGAATATTTATCTTACTGTGGGAATTTTTCTTATAGTTTAATTAAAACCTTTCTTTCAAAAGCTCATTTCTGGTGTGTTGTGTTCTGTGTACATGATCCAAAATACAGTGGCAGTGCTGGGGTCATGTAACTGGGACATACCTGGAAGTGTCAAGAATCCCAATGGAAACTTCAAAAAATTCTGACAAAAGTGCGGCAGTGAAGGGGTGTGTGATGGGGCGTACAAACCCCACACTGGGCCCAAAGGGATTAAAGGACAATACTGGGCCCTCATAGCCCCGTCCCTCCAGACCTGCCGAGTGCGCTCTAGCTGGAGAGGAAGCTTAAGAGGAAGTAACTCTGCTTAGAAGGGAAAGGCTGGGGAGGAAGACAGACCTACCGTGAGGGCTCCTGAACAAGCGTGGTGAAGAAGCCTTCCTGTGAGGGAGAAGACTGCCTGCTGAACCTGGTTGGGGCTGAAGGTTTTCTTTTCCTAAATTGGACTTGGAGATGGAGGGTAAGAAGTGACCCAGGGAGGCAATGCCAAGGCACTCCAGAGTGCCAACACTGGCTCTCATGGGGCCCTGGGTTGGAGCCCAGTGGCGTGGGAAGGCCCAGACTCCCCTACCGACTGCCTTTGTTGCAGGAGGGGCATAAGTTTCATTTCCACCGCACTCCCCCTCTAGTAAGGAGAGGGTGAGGATGTTAAAAACCCTGAGGTGAAGCTAAGCCCTATACAAGGGTTAGGAACTGGACTGAAAGCCTTTCCTGCTGGAAGGTGTGATACTGGAAACTGGATGCACACTCGGCCACCTGGCCCTCTGAGGTATCTATTAGAGGGTTAAATGAAGTGTATAGCTAATTATGTTACCGCCGTCAACAGGCTGTGGGTGCGGTTCTCTCAGGATGGAAACAATTATTACATTGTCATATATAGTGGCTTGCAGTGCATCCATGTTGTGCACCATGGGCTTATTATTGCATATGGTATCATGTCTGATTGCTAGATTCAAGTAGTGTTGAACGACAATGATTATAATATCATTAATTCAGTACAGTATGATTACTTATTCTCTCCTTGTGATTTACAGAAGTTACCTCACTTTTGCCAATATTAAACTGAAGAACTGTTATATTGTCCTCTTATTTTCCTCTTTTTCCCATTTAATTTGTAGGCATTGACAAGTAATTGCATACAGACGCCACCCGACTTACGCAATCGTTCCATTCCAGAAAGACTTGCCTAACTCGAATTTTGTGTAAGTCGGAAACGTATACCCGTACGTTACGCAAAAATTTCCCCAACTCGAAAATCCTATTTCTGGCTTATGGAACTTTTTCCGTAAGTGCGAATTTGCATAAGTCGGGTCTTGCATAACCCGGGGAGCATCTGGTACACTGTATGTGTTTCCCTTGCTGTTTTATTGTGAAGTCAGGTTGGTTTGTTTCAGATGTGAACCAGGCAAACATACGTAGTATTTTAAAAATATATGAACAGCAACATGTATCAGTGATAGATTTTTGTGATAAGCCAGCCTCCCCAAATCCCAGCTCTTCAGGCTTTTGGATGTGTAGAACTTTGCTGTCCATTTTCTTACGTGTTCAAAAATGTACAGGGTCACATTTTCAAACAGTGCCTGGATTCTGATCTTACTTACAGTGGTATAATTCTATTAACTGCGGTAGAGTTGCTCCTGCTTCACATTGGTGTGAATTCAGACTCTGCTGTAGTCAGTGGAATTATACCAGTGTAATAAGATCAAAATTAAGGTTAAAAGGCCTGTGGATCTATGCTGATTTACACCAGTTGAAGTTCTGACTCTTCTTTTTTCTCCCTTTCCAATTTTTGTAATAAATAATTACTGTCTTCCTGTGCTTTCATTTTTCATTTTAACTGTGCAACTATTTTATAAAACCTGTAAACTCTCTCAACTGGAGAGAGGTTATACAAAACAAAGTTGAGTTGTATCTGTTCTATGTTTTTTAAACACCAGACACGTTATTATTGTGAAAAGTGTTGCCTTGAGACTATTGGAAGCTAAAAGTCATCCAGTTTATCCATAGAATAGGTACAACAGAAGTCAACAGCAGACTTCCCGCCTCTGTGCCTTAACCTTGTTCTGGATGGGACACATCTAGGAGTGTGAGGACAGTTCAATCTCCATGCCCGTTCCTATCCTTGTCCTCTGTCTTGAGACTTCCAATATGGGAACTATTCAGTGTCAAAAGTGGTGGCAGTTTTATGATGCATATCTCTACCCACTTGAAACTAGACTGACATTTCAGCTTTTTTCACATAGGACACCCAAGAGTTATCAGATGATAACAACTTTGGTTATTGGCAATGCGGGTTGTTTTTGAATTGGTGACCTCATGTTGAGAGATTCTCCAGAGCCATAGAGTGCTCTTCTCACCCCTGAACTCCAATACAGATACTTAGTTTTTACTCCTAGCCACAAAGGCTTTCAGAAAAATTAAATATGCATGGTATGCACCATTTAAAATAGAAGAATATAACTGCATAAAACTATTACAATTTCAGAGAAGTGTGGAAGGCAAATCTTGATGTGTGTCCGAACAGGTAGAATTTGGAAATGTAACAGTATACTCTTCATGTTACCTTACAAAGTAAAAGGTGGGGAATGCTTTCAGGAAAAGGCAGCATGAGTGGGGATATAAAACTGAAGATGCCCATGCTCAAGTCTTTGGTAGAAACTCCAAGAATAGTATTGCTAATAGCAGCTACATGGGGGAATGGGAGTTTGATTTTTTTTTTCATTGAATCAATGAGAAGTAATTCCATTTTATGTAAAATTCTATACTTTTTGAAAGCTTGATATGTATCTCTGTCAGGATGGTACTGATAACAGCATCACTGATTTCCGTGGTCAATCATATATTCAGTGGTCATGTCAAGCATTAGTTATATTAAAAAAAAAGTACATGTTCTCAGCTAGAGTGAGCAGTTGTTTTGAATTAGGTAGGACAGCAAGAGTTAATTGCTTAAAAGGTCTTTCAATTATTTTATGGCAAAGAATTTAAGCCTTTCTAGTTAGGGTCTGTTAAAAGCCCTGTGGCATAGCTGTGGCTGGTCCTGGTCAGCTGACTTGAGCTTGCAGGGCTCAGGCTGCAGGACTAAAAATTGCTGTGTAGATATTCAGGCTTGGGCTGGAGCCCAAGCTCTGGGCCCTTTGATCCTCACTGGGTCCCAGACCTTAGCTCAAACCAAGTCCAAACACAGTCGTTTTTCAGCCCCAGAGCCCAAGCCCCCATAGCCGAAGTCAGCTGACCTGAGCCAGTTGTGGGTTTTTTATCCCTGTGCATACATACCCTTCATCTCAAACTAAGTTCCTTACCAGAAATAAGACTTTATATATAATGTTGTCCTTTTTGACCTAGGTGGCTAGTCAAAGTTCGGGGCCTTGTAGGTTGTTCCAGCTGGGAGTAGAAATTGATGATGGAGTTGGGTATTTTCTTTGATGTCGTTTACAAAGAATGTACAAAGTCCTGTTTCTCCAGGAGAAACCGAGAACAAAAGGAGCAGTTTCTTAGCTGATGGGTCCAAGCTTCTGGTTAGAGTCTCAGGCTGAAAGAATCTCTCTCTGGGCTTCTGGCTAGGGTCACACCTTGCTTACAGGCTACTGTTGCTTGGCTTTCTTGATCTGCTTCAGTCTCTCTGTCTCTTGTCCTCCCTCCCAGCTTGTCTTTTTCGCCCATAGACATGCCCACCCACCTGGTTAGAATAATACCTGTGGAACCCTTTGCCCACACTGTGCTAGTTTCTTGACAGGTTCTGTTAGGCCTTGTTTTAGATGTGGCCCCTTAACTGTCTCTTACAACTATATTAAATGAGGAAGGATGTGTACGTGCATCAATGTCGATGAGGTTTTAACTCTGCTCATAACAAGGTTTAATCTAGCCCATAAACAATACTTGTATAGCTGTGCCATTATTTACATCCAGCTGGTCTGGGAATATATTGCAAGTCTCCTACATTCCTTAGAAAAGTATACGCGGATACCAAGTAGATTTTCAAAATTCAGATGATTAATTTTCCTGCAGTTTTATTGATTTGTCAACTACAGTTCATGGGCTGGATGCTCCAGATTTGGCTGACGGGTATTTTGGAGCAAATCCAGAAGAGGGGAACAAAGATGGCTTTAAGCCACCATTGTATGTCTACGCATCCCAGCCCCGGTCCACAGACTTGGGTTAGCAGAGCTCGTGGTAGTGCGCTAAAAATAGCTGAGTAGACAGCGCTTCGTGACTTGTGCTGGAGCTCGGACTCTGAGGCCCCTCTTCCTCCCTAGGCTTTAGAGCCGCAGTTTCTGCCCGAGTGGCAAAGTCTACACAGCTATTTTTAGCAATGTAGCATGAACCTGAGTCTGTCTACCCGAGCTGGGAGGTTTGCTTCCGGGGCTCTGAAAACATATCTGCTCATTCCTGGGGTCTCCAGGCACTGCTTTTGTCCCTGGTGCTGCTCTAACTTGTACTGGCTGCCGGTAGTCCACAGGGTTATTTCATCAGCTAGATGTCAGATGGATACAGGGCATCCCCTCCAGGCACACTTTCCTCAGGCACCTGCCCTATAAGTCAGGCTGGGGGTGAGCGGAGTGCCATAGGGGCTGCTATCGATTATTCTACCTCATCTATCTAAGGTGCAAGGGAATCATCATGGCTGATTGTGCTGTTTTAGTGCAGCTTTGTTGGAATGGCACAGACCAGCCCTAGAGAAGGAGGAGAAGAGTAGTTGCTTTATGTAGCAGTTCAGGTAAAAGGATCTGCCTTTATCTACTGCTCTTTATCTACTGCTCTTTACTACATGAAGCGCACAGACCTACTAGTTATGAAAAGGCTAAAGAAAAGTTAATGTCAACACCAGGACTTAGATTTATATTCTCCATGAACTATACCATCCTGCGTGGCACTGCCTTATTGAACAGACATCGGGTCATGGAAATTCTCAAACTTGACTATAACTGAATTCAAGTCTTTCCTCTAGATGATTATCTGACATTTCATATATGTTGTTGCATAAATTACATGAAATTGTATGTTATACTTCTTTGGTCTATCTTAGGCATTGCAATGCATAGTATGTAGAAGTAATTTTATTGTAGTTAATTAAATTTATTTGATTATTTTGAGGTTGAGTGTTTCTATAATACTCATTACTTTTGTATCTGAGCACTTAAAATATGTTGTATTGTTTTTTCTTCCAGAAGTTTTGATGTTGGACTGCATCATTTTCTTATCAGGTAAGCTAATGATATCCTTAAACTGCAATAGAACTCCAGTGAACAGCAGGTTTCTTATTTTAGACAGCTCTGATAGTGCCGCCTATTTTTAAGCCTACATGACAATTTTCCTTACAAGACCTTGTTTTCCGTTACTTACAACTTTGCCAAACTGTAATTGTTCAGCCTGAAATTTTCCATATTGGGTGTCTACTTCAGGGTGACTTTTGAAAATCTCAGCAAAAATGGTTCAGCCATTTCTGAAAATGAGATAAGACAAAAATACATGCATTGTTTTGCCATGTTAAAGACATTCTTATAACTATTTAATTGATAAGATCCAGGGTCTCAGGATCACTTTGGTGCAAGGACTTGAAATTTCACAGGGGATTGTCTTTTTGGCAGGGATGTGCCTTTTGTTGTCCCCGTGGAAAACCTGCCTTAGTCAATGCGTAAGACAGACTGTGCTCAGCCAATGAATCAGGGTTAGATAGAGAAGGAGGCTGTTGTCTATAGGACCCAGCTTTGTTTGTTGCGGAAGTTGGAAGGCGTGTAGTGAATGATGCAGGGAATTGCAGGAAGAAAAAAGGGGGTCTCATGGTTAAGACAGTTGACTTCCACTCTGAAGAACTGGATTCTGTTCTTGCCTCTGCCAGAGAGTTCCTTTGTGATGCTGGACAAGTCCCTTAAACCAAACTTATAACAGGTGGCCACTAATTGTTGTTGTGTGTTCTTCATTTTCTGGGTGTCCACCTTGAAACCATGGAGGTCTGATTTATAGAAATGTTAAGCATTCAGAGCTGCAACTGAAATGAATGGGAGCTGTGCTTTGGACATATAAAGTGCTATATAATGCTAAGCATTCTGAAAAATCAGACCTCAGGATCCCAAATGGGGCACCCAAAATCAGTTGACACTTTTATTTTTTATATCTGTGCCTCAGTTCCCCGTGAGGTTCATACCATTATCTAACAGAGAAATACATGAATGTGACAATGCATTAATTCATGTTTGTGAAGCATTCAGATACTATGGTGATGAACACCACAGAAAAGCCCACAAAGAAATTAATAATTTGGGGTTCCGAGCAGGGTTTAAATAGTCTGCAGTAAGTAATACATGGGCCCACGCATTGAAAGTTGAGGGCAAAAAGAAATATTGAATAGCTGCTCAGTAAGCACCATCCATCACTGAATGAGACAGGGGTCCTGTGGAAAAAATAGTATGTTAACATGTAATTAAAATCTTTTATCATCAGACATTCTCACAAGGGCTCTGAATTAATTCTGGCATTTCCTAATTCTTGAGTGCTTGACTTTGCAACCTTAATGTTCTTCTTAATGTAGTTTTTTGGATGTAATAGTTGTTCTTTTCACTGAAGCCAGATGGCTAAAATCACTAAACAAGTCTGTATTTTTAGTGCACAGTTAATGTTTTGAAAATATTGTACATTGCGATGACACTATAAATTCTACAAATGTATTTATGCATACCCTCATCCTACCAGCATTGTCATTTCTGCTGATCTTTTGATGGTTATTTTTAACAAAAATAAGTCACCTGTGTAAAGAGGATTATCTCCGTAGACTACGAACAATGGGATCTCCTGAGAATACAAATAATCTCATAAGCGAAACTATTATCACATCAACTGTAGATGTACCAAAAACAAGTCAATAGCAATGCTTCTGTCACAGGAGAGTCACTTTCAATTACTTCATACTGAGGAATGTAATCAGACGTTACTCTTATAAAAATATGCAACAGTATTTTACATCCCATTGAGACGTAACATTGGGTTTGCTATTTGTTTGTATAATCACCGCACAGCAAGCTGCCACTGAATTTGAATGAGCTGAATGTTTTCTTGTTTGAGACCCCATTCTTTAATGCTACACAGAGGGCCCCCTGCAGTAATTTGTTGTTCTGTCCTTAATGACAGGATAAACGCCGTTGATTCGGGGAGCCTTAGACAGGAAGGCAGTGTGGTCTAGTGCAGTGTCTCTCAACTTTTTTGATACCAGGGACCAGCCTGCTGCCTCCCTGAACTGTGTCAGGGAGCTCTCAGGGATCGGTGCCAGTCCATGGACCGGTCATTGGGAAACTTGGGATCTGGGTACTATTCCCAGATTTGTGTTTGATCTTGGGCAAGTCAATTCCTCTCTTTGTGTTCATGTTGTCTTATCAAGTAAGACACATGAGCTGACACCTTAACCATAAGCTCTTTGGAGCAGAGACTGTCTCTATGTGTTTGTACAGTACCTAGCAGGATGGGTCCCCCAATCTCAGTTGGGGTTTCTAGGCACTACTGGAATACAAATAATAAAAAATAATCGCAGAAAGCGTTAAAAAATATTCAGAAGATGCTACTTTTTCTAAATGTGAGAACTGCCTACCACAGTGCAGCAGGAATGTAGGAAAAACAAAGTGTAGGTCCAGCAGAGGTAAAATCAATCCCAGCTAAAAGGACAAGCTGTGCCTAATCACTTATTAAAATGCTAATTAAAGAGGAAAAGTAAACCCTGCAAATGTTGGTGCACACAATAGGGTTGATTGAGTAAGCCACCTGCCTTTTAAAGATATGACAGAGAAATTTCAGCCACACAAATATTCTTTAATATGTTTCGTTAAAGTTGTATGAAAAAGGAATTCTCTTTTGTGGGTGCAGGGGTGCTTGAAGTGCACTTTTGATATTGTTCTAAGATAAACTAGGTATGAAAGTCCCACCTTTTAAATGTTTGGGTGGAGGGAGAGGTTGTGGTAGAGTGCATTCTACATTAGAGAGAAACTTAACTGCCAGAGACTCCAGCCTGTAGGAACTGCCAAAGCAGGGACTGCTGCACTGTTGGGGAGAGGGCAAAATGGGACTAAGCTGGGACCACCATTTCACCCATCAGGCACCTCCCCCAAAAACTGTTTAGGGGAGACCCCCAACCCTGAGAGCTCTAGGACTATCGTGCTTCCCCCTGAAAAAAAAACTTCAGAGAGGGAGCCAGCCAGAGACTCTAACCAGTAGGAACAAAAGTAGTCAAAGCAGGGATCTTTGGATATTTAGAGAACTCTCTACTGTTTAGATTGGACTTTGTCTGCCCTGAGCTGACTGTTTGCTCCAACCTTCTCTCTCACAGTGTCATCACCTCAGCTTCACTCTACACCTGTCCTTGGTACTCTCTTCTCTTCCCTGCCCTGTCCCCCTCTTTCCCTTCCCTTCACTTTCCTTTAGCTGATTCCCCATCTGACTAAACCATTTTATAATGTCATGATTGTCAAGGTGTTGGGGAGACAAATAAGCAAATAAAGCAAGTAAGCCCTGTTTGAAAACAGGGCATTTGATTAAATGAGATCGGGAATATGTGAGACTGTTTCCTCATATAATGCTAAATTATGCCTCATTTGAGGCAGAGCTGTGCCAGGGGAGGTAGCAGAGGTGCCTTGTCTGAGCAGCAGTACCTGGAGACACCAGGCCTCTGAAGAGGCATAATGCCTTCAGTGCTGGTAGGAAACAGCTCTTGCTTTACCTTTGAAGCAAAGAGCAGAAGGACCACAATTCCTAGTCCCATCTAGATGTGCCCCCTCTGGAGCCACTAGCTCTGCCAAACACATTAGCTGCTTGCCCTATGCCTCTCAGGTCCTAGGAGGGAAAGATTTCTAGCCTAATCCTCTTCTTTACCACGTTTATGTGGAACCAGCCATAATTTGGCTCATAGGATCAAATTTTTAGTAAGTATATGCAACTCCCATTGGCTTTGGTGAGATCCAGGAAACCTGTATCTGAGGGCAAAAGTGACCCCACAAGAAAGAGGCATTTAGACTTCTAAATATGACTGTTATGAAGAGCCAGAGGATTAAAAGGGAAAGTCTGTTCATCAGTCTATTCATCTCCTATTTTCATTCTTTGTGGACTCCCACTGGGTCCTGCATATAACAGTGCTACCAAAAGATTAACAGAATTTTGATAAAGAACCATCTGCTAGGTTGATAAGTGGCTTGTTCACTGAATTTAAAAATGCAGGAGTCCCTGATTAATCAGCATTGTTTGCTCAGAAAGGCGACCAGGGGATCAGCATTGTGAAAAATAGAAAAAGAAAAGTTTCTGTCACTTACACTTGCACACAATGCCCTCCAAAAGACATCAGATTTCCTTATTAAAGCTTTTAACAGTCTCTATCTACTTGCAACTTTTCCGGGAAGTACAGCCACTCACTGAAGCTCAAGAGCCTCTGTGAAATATTTGTACTCCCACCAGGGAATCCGTTCCCTCATGGCTGGTGAAAGCCAGCGAAGAACAACAGTGCTTTCCACGCCTTCGTCAGAGAAGCAAGTCTACCAACTTCCCTGAAAAATAGTGTAGTCTATCCAATCCTCAAAGCTAACATCTGATGGAAACAATCTCTCCTGCTATTGCCATGCCTGAAGGCTCATTCCTAGGCAAAATATTTGAGAACGAAGTGACCCCATGCTCCAACAGAATGTGACATCAGTCAACATCTGGATGCGTCTGAATCAGGCTTTATGCTGGGGCATAGCAGGGAGGCAGCCTAAGTGTCATTAAAAGCTGGCTTCTTCATGACAATGGACAGAGACCACATATCAATGCTAATACTACTTAGTCTTTCTGCTGCTTTTGATACAGTTGACCACAGGGTGTTACTGACACTCTTACATGATTATAGCTGGAATAGACAGCACAACACTAAAGAGGTTCCAGTCATTCAGGGATCTGTCCTTTCTTCCCTTCTCTTAATGTCTACATGAGGCTATTTGGAAAAGCAAGACACTCTGCACCACTGCCAACATTATGCCCATGAATGCCCATCTGTATATCTCATTTTCCACAGTTGCATTCAGTGCCATCAGAAGGATGTCACAATGCCTAGAAGAGATCAGCTCTTGGATGAAGAACAGCTGGCATTCAACCCTGTCCACCAAAGCGGTGCAAAACCTCATGGTCCTGTTTGATTTATCACTAAGCCTAAACCATCAAGTGCGTCAGTAACACAATATGCTTTATTACATGTGCAGCTTGCTAGGAAACTTCCTAACCTCCCACCTGGAGAGGAATTAAACCAGGGTGATTCCTACATTTGTCACATTCAGACTGGTTCCTTATAACTCATGGTATATAGCCTGGATGTTTATGCAGTGCAGGGGCTCTAGCTGGTGAAGCATGTGTCTGTCTAAAACCAAAGCAACAGCAAAAACTGTTTTTTGATTCTCTGCTCTGGCACCATCTCTGCTTCTGATCTCAGTTCTAAGCCTTGATACCGATTAGTCAAAGCCAGCCGTGTGTCAGCACAGTCTAGAATCATAGGACTGAAAAGGACCTCGAGAGGTCATCTAGTCCAGTCCCCTGCACTCATGGCAGGTCTAAGTATTATTTAGACTATCCCTGACAAATGTTTGTTTAACCTGCTCTTAAAAATCTCCAATGATGAAGATTCCACTTCCTAGGCAATTTATTCCAGTGCTTAACCACCCTGACAGGAAGTTTTTCCTAATATCCAACCTAAACCGCCCTTGCTGTCATTTAAGCCCATTGCTTCTTGTCCTATCCTCAGAGGTTAAGGAGAATAATTTTTCTTCCTCCTCCTTGTAACAACCTTTTATGAACTTGAAAATGGTTATCATGTCCTCTCTCAGTCTTCTCTTCTCCAGACTAAACAAACCCAATTTTTTCAATCTTCCTTCATTGGTCATGGTTTTCTAGACTTTTAATAATTTTTGTTGCTCTTCTCTGGACTTTCTCCAATTTGTTCACATCTTTCTTGGAATGTGGTGCCCAGAACTGGACACAGTACTCCAGTTGAGGCCTAATCAGTGCAGAGTAGAGCGGAAGAATTACTTCTTGTGTCTTGCTTACAACACTCGTGCTAATATATCCCCGAATGATGTTTGCTTTTTTTACAACTCATAGTTAGCTTATGATTCACTATGACCCCTAGATCCCTTTCTGCAGTACTCCTATTTTAGGCAGACATTTCCCATTTTGTATGTGTGCAACTGATTGTTCCTTCCTAAGTGGAGTACTTCACATTTGTCCTTATTGAATTTCATCCTATTTACTTTGGCCCATTTCTCCAGTTTGTCCAGATCATTTTCAATTTTAATCCTATCCTTCAAAACACTTGTAACCCCTCCCAGCTTTGTATCATCTGCAGACTTTATAAGTGAACTCTGTGTGCCATTATCTAAATAATTGATAAACAGAACTGGACCCAGAACTGATCCCTGTGGGACCCCACTCGATATGCCCTTCCAATTTGATTGTGAATCACTGATAACTACTCTCTGGGAATGGTGTTCCAATCAGTTATGCACCTACCTTGTAGTAGCTCCATCTAGGTTGTATTTCCCTCATTACATATAGCTACACCAGGGACCAGAGGACGACTCTAGGAAGTCCATTGTGGACCTCACTCTAGAGATACCATATCCATATGGGAATATGTAATGAGAATTTCAAAAGTGCTCAGCGTTGGCCTAACTCCCATTGACTTCAAAGGGAGCAGAGTTGGGTCAGCATTCAACACCTCTGAAACTGTTTGGCTCCCATTGAAGTCTACAGCTAAACACTCATGGATTTCAGAAGGAGCATCTGTAGGCTCATTGAACAGCTGTTTGCTGGATAGAGTACATTAAATTAGCTTTTCTTGACTCTCTGCTAATGTAGATTATGTGAAATTAAAACTGAATTATTGAACTGACTAATAGCGAATTTAAGTGTATTGTAAAGTGGAGCAACATGTAGTAAAATCAAAATTGCTGTTAACAAAAGCTTGACCATACAATAATGAAGAATTGTTCATAAATCCCTCAGCTGCTACTAAGCTCCCTTTATAGTCATCAGAGAGTTAAATCTGAATCACATTTTTAGAGTAGTGGAATATAATCTGTTTGTGTTATAATGAATTAGTAATTAAGTATGTTGCAAAAATAAAGCTAGGTTCTGTATAAACAAAAGCACGTATTTATGTAAATTTCATGTACATTTGACATTTAACTTAAAAACAGTTGGAGCAGGGAAGTTGGGATTAACAAGGTACAGCTCTCATCATGCTTATGCGCCTCCTCAACTGTGAATTAAAACAGTTTGTTTATGTTGCCGAGTATTTTGAGCTACTGTTTGAAAGCTGCAAGTATACAGCTTGCTGAACTGGAGATGTATTTTTTATTTAGTGCATTCATTTTATAATAATTTTACTGGATAATTTGATGGAACTAGATGGAATGGGATAGTTCTCCTGTAGTATGGAAAGGAATATGCTGACCTATCTTTATTCAGACGAGACTGTGAAGGTGCTGAACTCATCCATGGTGTAATAATTCCAGTGATGTCATGGGTTAATGCTGATCCACTGACTTCAGAGGAAGTTTTGCTTAATATAGACTGCAGGATTTGGCCTGGAGTTTACAAATGTTCTTCATCTATTAGAATCAAAGCTATTCCAGAATCTCAGAGCTGTGATTATAAGAGGTTACTCGGGGCCCCAGATTCTGCAAAGCACTTGAGCATATGCGTACAGTTAAAGCTAAGCAAGTGCTTTGCTGAATCATTTGCTGAATGAATGAATGAATTCTCCTTGATTTTAAATTTCTTGTTTGATTAATCCTTTTGTGTGTCTATTTGGATGTTTTTCACAAATTGTGACCCACATTGGGCTTTTGGCAGGCTGAGTGACTACTTCCAATTAGTAGGACACAATTGGCATAAAGCAAATCAGACCAGCCAATTGGTTTCAGAGTTATTTTATGTGAGAGCAGAGTTGTACATTTTAAGCGAGATATAAAAAGCAGCTTGTCAAATTTGTATGATGGTTTACTGGCAAGGTTGAGATTTAGACATAATTGGAAAGAAAATGCCTGTGGAAAGAAAATACTGTTGTCTGCTACTCTCAGTTTCTGGTAAATAAGCCCAGACAGTGCATCTGCCATAGGCAAGGTCTTACCCAGCACATGGTTTAGGTTGAACCTTTGTACTCTCAACAGCTATCACTTCCACGGTTATATTTCATCTTTGTTTTTAAGGATAAATGTGTTATAATTTACCTCCAGTGCTGTTTCTCTCAACACATGTAAAAATAACACATTTTTAAACAACTAAGGCCTTTTCTCTTGACAGTCTAGAAATTACTTAAATAAATCATTGATCAGTACTATTTTTGTGAAGTATCTTTTCCACAGGGGCATGCAGTTTTGGTTTTTTTCATTTTATATGAGTTTTAAGCTGAGTCTGAGAGCGTGATGTTCAGGAGGTAGCCATGTTGTCTCAAGTTTTATTATGGAGCATTTGGTTTGCTTTACTTATTATGCAACATTGTTACCAGCAGAGGGGGCCCTTGTATTAACATTTTGGAGAATAATTGTATGCAGCATATTGTACAGGTATGGCTAGATGCTCAGCTTCTGTGGGCACAGTTGAGAAGAGGGCGTGTAAAGGAGTCAGCTGCAGCTTCTCGATTCTGGAGCCAAATTTTTATGAGTCACTGTTCTGGCATAGATTAGAGCAACATGGGGGCTGCTCTGGTTTTACAATGGCAGACTGGACCCCAAAGAACCACCTGAGGGCCAGCTGGAGCTCAGCATGCTCCAGCTACACCCTCCCCCTGATAATCACCTGTTGCAGGTTCTAGTGAGTGTCCCTTCCTAGCCACCCAGTAGGACTCTGTGAGGGGAATCCAAGTCTCTGTTGCTCAACATCCCTGGGGTATTTCAAGTTTCTAGCGCCTCAACAGGTTGCAGCACTGGTTCCTCCCTTGGCCTCTCTGATATGTTTCCTGGGCACTGACTCTGTCCATTATACCTTCTTGGCAATGGGGCTCCTCAGCCCACCTGCCTTAGGTCCTAGGACCAGCGGTGACCCCCTAAGATACCCTAGTTACTGAAACACACCCTTCTCTCAGAACTCCACCCCAATGTAGCTCTCTCAGGGGCATGCAGTAGTTGTGAAGCAGTCAACACACACATACACACACACACATACACACACTATCTAATGCCTTTATGCTCTTTTATAATTAATCATGTAAAACACAGCTGAGTACACTGGACATCCAAACAGTAAACATCTGAAACCACAATATCTCTCTCATCCTTGTGAGCCCTTGGGGAACCGTCTGGGTTGAGGAAAGCAGGCAGGCAGGGTGCCTGCTCCTCATGCAGGCTGTTGCATGCTAACTGGTCTCTCTCCCTCATGGAGCCCCTTTCCAGCTTCTGTGACCTTTCTCTTTCCTGCCCTATGCTTCCTCTTCCTGTCTGCCTCCTTCCTGCCCCCACCATGCTTGTGTGGCTCACTATTTAAACCCACTTGACTTCCTTTGTTCTATCTTCTGGGTGGTTTTCCACAGCTGCTGCCTGCCACCCTCTTCTCTCTTTGTCTCCCTCTCCTCTCCTCCCCTTCCCTCCCTCCCTTCAGAGGAGTTAAGCTAAAACTGGTTTTCTAAGGATGCATCTCATCAAGTGTTCAGGTCTTTGCACTGGTTTTCTAAGGATGCATCTCATCAAGTGTTCAGGTCACTGAGACCTAAGCACTGGCTTTTTGTATTTTGGCCTAGTGCAGTGGTTTTCAACCTTTTTGTAGTGGCGACCCCTTGAACACAGCAAACCTCTGAGTGCGATCCCCCCCTTATAAATTAAAAACTCCCTTTTCACAGCAGACTTACTAACTAGCTAGGAGGCATGTACTCACAACCCCCAGGTAATAACCTCATGACCCCCAGTTTGAGAACCACTGGCCTAGGGTGTACACTACAGGCCATGTCAGCAATGGTGGATCCACATATATAAAAGCATTAATGACAAAGCAGATTTTCATTAAACAACTCCACAATATCAGTCAGAATTCTTTAGTTGTACAGATGTAGCCCCAATTCATCATACCCCACCAGTTGTCAACACCTCTCCCTGCATACTGGGTATTCTAAGGAGTGACATAAGAACCCACAGTGATGACTCTGTGCCCTCTGGGGATTGTCCCACACTAAGGGGAACCTGCAGCTAGGGAAATATGACCTGATATGTGTTCTCTGGCACCCTCACATATGTCTTTATTCTCTGCAAAATATGTACTCAGGAAGGGGGCAACATGTAAAAAGGGGCGTGATCATGGATGGGTGAGGATTCTGAGAACAGATGTTCTAAGCAACCTGTTTCCTTCCACCATGGATTGAACTAATGTCAAGTAGGATGACTTTCTATAAAGGAGTGCCCCAGTGGGAAGCCAGCCACTTTTCCTGCCCTCCAAAAAAGGAAGGCAATTCTGTTACTAGAGGGACTGATGTTCATTATATGGGCCTGACCCTGCAAACCTTTACTCGTGTATGTATGTGTAAGTCCTATGGGCACCTACGTAATATGGTAAAGAGGGCATTAGAGATATCAAAGATAGTTATAGTTGTTGCCACTTATTTTTGGTATAGCAGTAGTGCCTAGCAATCCCTATCAGATCAGGGCTCTAGTGGGCTGTCTGGTGTACAGATACATAGCAAGAGATGATCCCTACCCCAAAGAGCTTACAATCTAAGGCCCTAATACTGCAAGCACTTATACACATGCTTGAATTTAGGCGCTGTGAGTAGTCTCAATGAATTTGTAAAGTTAAGCGTGTGCATAAGTCTGTGTAGTTTCAGCGTCTAAATTAGGGCAAGGTGCAACTAATTGGTGAAAGAAAGGGTAACAGTGACAGGAAGTCTGGATGACAGACTGGCTGCTCAACCTGTACAATCTGCCGGTTTGAGGAGTTTTATGTGTGTGCGCAAATCTAGAAATAAACGAGACACAGGAATGAGGTCAGTAGCTCCTGTCTACCTATTATGGCCCGGAATAGTCTGTAAATATCAATAAGGGCTATCCCCTCTGTAATTGCAGAATTGATCCCAGCTTTGTTATTTTGAACCTTGTAAGAAGCACTATTTCTGTCACAATAGTGTGCTATAAAAGCAAGGCTTTGGCCTGGTCCCCACTAAGTCCCCACTTCGGACTAAGGTACGCAAATTCAGCTACATTAATAACGTAGCTGAATTCGAAGTACCTTAGTCCAAACTTACCGCGGGTCCAGACGCGGCAGGGAGGCTCCCCCGTCGATGCCGCGTACTCCTCTCGCCGAGCTGGAGTACCGGCGTCGACGGCGAGCACTTCCGGGATCGATCCCAGAACATCGATTGCCTGCCGCCGGACCCTCCGGTAAGTGTAGACGTACATTTACTTTTGCTTCCACTCATTTACTAGTACTGCCTGCATAAGAGGGTAGCTTTTAATGTGCAAACTGACTAAACTGCTGTATCTAAAACAATCCTTCTGAATTGATTTTCAGACTTGTCAAGCACCTAGAATCATTGATTGAAATTCATGAGCAATAGATGTTGTGAAACAGATACTGTTGTTCAGGGGACAGGGCACTGCACTGGGATGGGAGTCAGACATGAGGTCTAGACCCAGCTTTTCAGCTGACCAACTCTGTGGTTTTAGGCAAGTCACTTAATGGTTCTGTGCCTTAACTTACCCTCCTAAAATGGAGATAATGACCTTCCTTTTTAAAGTGCTTTGAAATCCATGAATTAAAAAGTGCTAAGTATCAAGAGCTAAGTATCAATATTTATTATGAACTCTTTATTAAAACATGCAAATGTGATTCCAAGACAGAAGGAGTAAAAAGATGAAACAGGACACAAGGTAACTGCTCAAACTCATAGTCTTCCCACCACACACTGAAATTTAGGTTAAAAAAGAAGAGAAAGAAAGGGAACTGAAAAGAAATATCCAATCCTTTCTTTACAGTCTATATATACTGCTCATCATGGTTACTAGGGCAGTGGTTTTCAACCTTTTTTTCATTTGCGGATCCCCAAAATATTTCAAACGGCGGTGCAGACCCCTTTGGAAATCTTAGACAGACTCTGTGGACCCCCAGGGGTCTGCAGACCACAGATTGAAAACCATTTACTAGGGAAAATTCTGAAAAATAAAATAGAGAAATACCATAAAAAGGGAGATGAGAAAAAATGATCAGATTATGCATAAATCATGGCAATGCCGGCTTTGCAGAGAGTGTTGGAGCAAAGATACATATTGTAATAGAGGACAGTCCCCTCCAAGTTATAATAGCTACTGTGGAAATTAGGTCACACTTTGGTCTTAAACTATGAAACAGGGTCCCTTGAAAACAAAGTCACATGTACAAGACTTTCCACTTGAAATGCACTGAATTTGACAATTGTCTGATAGATATATTTTCGGGAGTGAGAGGTCAAAAACTGCAATTTTCTGTTTATCTCTAAATGTCTAAAGTAGGAGGGTAAAGAAAAGCAGGGTAGGCTTCCTAGTACATTCCTAGAGGTAATTACAGTATTTCAGTGCCGTGGTAAAGAAAGAGCTAAGGTTATGGAAGCGAAAGGATAGTGCTTTTATCAGCTGTAGTACAGATTTACAGCTCCTTGTTTACTTTTTGAAGAAGCCTCAATATTTCCCTGGAAGCTGCATGACTTGGAAATTTAAAATTAAAAAAAAGTAGACCTCAGCTGAACCTCTGAAAAGTATCTGTGCTTTTCAGGCAGCATCAGGTGTTACATTTTATGTAAAAAGCAAGATGGAATGAGTTCAGTGGAGTTACTCCAAATTTACTCCAGTGTGATACAAAGCAGAATTCAGCCTAGAGCGTTTTAGAACAGGTTAGTATACGTAAGTTGTAGGTATTTTTACTATTTTTTTGTGAATTTTCCCTAGGTTTTAGTGAGATTATTTATAACATTGAGTATAACAATAGTTATCTGTAAGTGTAATGTTGAATAAGAACTACCATATGTCCATGATTTTTACAGAGAAATCTTGAGTACTTTAAAGATTGTTGTAAAATCTTAGATATGCTAAAAGGGTGTGCCTTTCTAAGCAGGATTAAAATATTGCTTTTAAAAGGTTAAATATAGAAATTTACAACCATTTAATGAAACATCCTATTTTTAAACACTGACCTTAAGTTTTTGAACAAAGATAAGGAGATGATTTGTCATCAGGTGATCAAAGTATAACCTCCTGTAGTGTTTCTTTGAGGCCTGTCAAGTGTGTGGAAAATATTTTTTAAACATATTTAATATTTAACATTTTCTAAAGGGATGGGAAAGAAGAACCAATGATACTCTAAAATGGACTATGAATTGTTCAAACATCTTTTCACATTAGTTGCAAATATGAGATTTCTGTGTGGTCTTGGTGAAATATTCAGCTGGACTGACAAAAGTAGCATGGTCCTTCAATAAAACCAGGATGGACATGAGGGGTTTCTTGCTAGGAATTTCAGATGAGATCAACAAAATGATGCGTTGCTGAATAATTGCTTTTTGTGCCCTGGAAGACAAAGAGGTGGAATAGGTTTGGCAACGCTTAAGGTCTTGATCAGAGCACAGTTGAGGTGGATGATTTGCTAAGATAAAATATTCAGAGCATCATCATCATCTTTTTTTTTTATACCTATTTTGAGCACTGCGGCTACCACAGATGGGTGATTTTGCAAGAAAGAATATCCGACTTCCAGTGTCTGAAAATAAAGCAGACAACTGGGAATGAAAATTTTATCTTTCTTCCTTGTAACCTCGCAAATTTCAGTGGGTGGTTTGGTGGATGTGTAGAAATCAGATTTAAGATAGGATATGTTTCCTATTTCCCCTTCAATCTAATTATCTGATCCTAGGAACTTTCCCAAGAATATACTTTTCAAGTTCTTAGTCTCTTTTCTTTTCCTTTGTTTTGGGGTAGAATGGAGATGCGCGTACCTCTTAGCTGTCTTTCAAGATAATAGTGCTCATTAAAGAATATAGGAGCTGGTGAACTACAGGGAGCCTTTTTTTTTTTATTCTATCCAATTACACTTTTTCCTTGGACTTTGGAACTTCAAAAATATTTTAAAAAACTTCTACCCTATTCCATAAAAGGAACAGAGCTCCATTGTTTCAAAAAATAACACAGGGAAGCGCATTGAGAAAGGATAGTATTTTAACTGTTGTTGTACAGGGCTAACCAATGGCATGTTGATAAAATGGATTAAGGACTTAGGTGTTAAATATTTTATATTCTTAACCCTGATCATGTTCAGTGTCATGGAAGCTAGAATACCTCTTCTACTGGACAGATTGTGAAAAGGGGCTTTTGAGGTTAGGTAGCAACTTTGTCTGAGGATAGCTGAGTTTTGGAAAGCAGTAACCAATACAGAGTAATTAATGTTGTTTGCATTCAGTATTTTTTGTGATGTTTTCATATATGTTGTATCCTGGACTTTGATGTAGCTCTTATGTGTGACGAATGAATGGTAAGTGTACCATTTATAGTCCATATTCTATCCTGGCATTCAAATTGTATGCCTTAGTTTAAACAGCTGTAGCTTATCCACACTTAGTTCTGCAATTAGTGGTGCAAAACATCAGGCTAACAACCAGTGTTCAAAATACAGTAGGAAAATTTGATTCAGATGCTATCAAATAAGCAAAACCAGTGTTTCATGCTACATGCTATGGAATAATGTACTTTTGTGACTAGAAGGCAGATTTTTGAACTTGGCTGAGTTAGCAGGGGTCCTAGTTTTCTGTCACAATAAAACCAGAATTCTCTGATTTAAAAAAAAATACCACCACCCTCCAGTGCTTTTCCACAATGAAAATGAAACTTGGAACTTTAGTTTCCATAGCCACAATATATATAGGTATCAGTTGAACGCAGTGTTTTATTGATACTATTTTTAAGCAAGTTTGAAGCCTACCATCAACATGAAATTGTTCTTGCCAAACTCAGTGATATAGTCTTTAGGGGCAATTTTTAAAGTTTTCGGCATCTTTTCATAACTTTAATTACTCACGTCTGGAGTGAAATTTCAGATGCATTAAAACACAAACCCCTATATACCATTAAGTAACCACTGTATGCTGGAAGCACTTAGCTAAACATATTTCAATAATGTAAATTTAAAGTCCATTCAACATCCATAAGAGAGGGAGGTTGCAGGGATTGAATAAATGACATTGGTACTGTCAGTAAAATTTAGCTAATACAGTATATGTGTTTATTTTTTCATAAAATGTAAAAACTAAAGATTCTCTGTAAAAAACACAAATTCCGTGTTTTTCCATGGCAAACAGATTTCTGAGATCCCTGGTTATCAGTCTCTAGGCATACTTCTGATATTTGTATATCAGAATGAATAACTGAATATCCTTTCTGAAGCTGCAGAAACTATATCCCTACTTAATCATTGTGTTGAGTAGATCCCTACTACATGCCATTGTGTTAAGGGTCTTTAATCTCTTTGCGCTCTTATCACTAATTACAGGTATGACCCTGTAAACATACCTACTTTGCATTCACAGGATTAAAGGCATACATTCAGGTGTGCACAATATTATATACAGTTCCTCTACTGCCTGTAAATGCTGTACCCAGTAATGTCTTAGGATACTGATATGCAGTGTTGGTCCCAGGACATTAGAGAGACAAGGTCATATACTTAGGATACCGATGGCAGGAAGACAGACCCAGCTGAGTCTGTCTCTAATTCCATTTCTGCTCCTGCTTCTGATGATTCTATGATCTGGACTTGGTGGCTCTGTTGCTACTATTGCAAACACAGTAGTGAATACATGCTCTGATGTTGTTCTGGATATACAGTATTGGGAAACCCATACATGCACATATATGTGTACTGCAGCCAAGAGGAGAAAGCTAAATGTTCTACCCAAAAATAGTTGTAACATCTGTGACAGTTTTCCGAAGTGCCCTAGACTTCTGGAGAAAATACATGCAAATGTGGAGAAATTCAGCAACATAGAATCATAGAATATCAGGGTTGGAAGGGACCTCAGGAGGTCATCTAGTCCAACCCCCTGCTCAAAGCAGGACCAATCCCCAACTAAATCATCCCAGCCAGGGCTTTGTCAAGCCTGACCGTAAAAACCTCTAAGGAAGGAGATTGCACCACCTCCCTAGGTAACCCATTCCAGTGCTTCACCACCCTGCTAGTGAAAACGTTTTTCCTAATATCCAACCTAAACCTCCCCCACTGCAACTTGATAGCATTACTCCTTGTTCTGTCATCTGGTACCACTGAGAACAGTGTAGATCCATCCTCTTTGGAACCCTCTTTCAGGAAGTTGAAAGCAGCTATCAAATCCCTCCTCATTCTTCTCTTCTGCAGACTAAACAATCCCAGTTCCCTCAGCCTCTCCTCATAAGCCATGTGCTCCAGTCCCCTAATCATTTTTGTTGCCCTGCACTTGGACTCTTTCCAATTTTTCCACATCTTTCTTGTAGTGTCCCAAAACTGGACACAGTACTCCAGATAAGTTCTCACCAATGCCGAATAGAGAGGAACGATCACGTCCCTCGATCTGCTGGCAATGCCCCTACTTATACAGCCCAAAATGCCATTAGCCTTCTTGGCAACAAGGGCACATTGTTGACTCATATTCAGCTTCTCGTCCACTGTAACCCCTAGGTCCTTTTCTGCAGAACTGCTGCCTAGCCACTTGGTCCCTTGTCTATAGCAGTGCATGGGATTCTTCCGTCCTAAGTGCAGGACTCTGCACTTGTTCTTGTTGAACCTCATCAGATTTCTTTTGGCTCAATCCTCTAATTTGTTTAGTCCCCTCTGTATCTTATCCCTACCCTCCAGCGTATCTACTACTCCTCCCAGTTTAGTGTCATCTGCAAACTTGCCGAGGGTACAATCCATGCCACCCTCCAGATCATTAATGAAGATATTGAACAAAACCAGCCCCAGGACCGACCCTTGGGGCACTTGATACTGGCTGCCAACTAGACATGGAGCCATTGATCACTCCCTGTTGAACCTGATGATCTAGCCAGCTTTCTATCCACCTTATAGTCCATTCATCCAGCCCATATTTCTTTAAGTTGCTGGCAAGAATACTGTGGGAGACCGTATCAAAAGCTTTGCTAAAGTCAAGGAATAACACATCCACTGCTTTCTCCTCATCCACAAAGCCAATTATCTCCTCATAGAAGGCAATTAGGTTGGTCAGGCATGACTTGTGCTTGGTGAATCCATGCTGCCTGTTCCTGATCACTTTCTTCTCCTCTAAGTGCTTCAAAATTGGTTCCTTGAGGACCTGCTCCATGATTTTTCCAGGGACTGAGGTGAGGCTGTCTGGCCTGTAGTTCCCCAGATCCTCCTCCTTCCCGTTTTTAAAGATGGGCACTACATTAGCCTTTTTCCAGTCATCCGGGACCTCCCCCGATCGCCATGAGTTTTCAAAGATAATGGCCAATTGCTCCACCAACTCCTTTAGTACCCTCAGATATAGTACATCCGGCCCCATGGACTTGTGCTCGTCCAGCTTTCCTAAATAGTCCTGAACCACGTTTTTCTCCACAAAGGGCTGGTCACTTCCTCCCCATACTGTGCTGCTCAATGCAATAGTCTGGGAGCTGACCTTGTTTGTGAAGATAGAGGTAAAAAAAGCATTGAGTACATTTGCTTTTGCCATATCCTCTGTCACTAGTTTGCCTCCCCCATTCAGTAAGGGGCCCACACTTTCCCTGACCACCTTCTTGTTCCTAACATACCTGAAGAAACCCTTCTTGTTACTCTTAACATCTCTTGCTAGCTGGAACTCCAAGTGTGATTTGGCCTTCCTAATTTCACTCCTGCATGCCTGAGCAATATTTTTATACTCCTCCCTGGTCATTTGTACAATCTTCCTCTTCTTGTAAGCTTCTCTTTTGTGTTTAAGATCAGCAAGGATTTCACTGTTAAGCCAATTTACTATTCTTTCTACACATCGGGATGGCTTGTTCCTGCATCCTCAATAAGGATTCTTTAAAATACAGCCAGCTGTCCTGGACTCCTTTCCCCCTCATGTTATTTTACCAGGGGATCCTGCCTATCAGTTCCCCGAGGGAGTCAAAGTCTGCTTTTCTGAAGTCCAGGGTCCGTATTCTGCTGCTCTCCTTTCTTCCTTTTGTCAGGATCCTGAACTCGACCATCTCATGATCACTGCCTCCTGGTTCCCATCCACTTTTGCTTCCCTTACTAATTCTTCCCTGTTTGTGGGCAGCAGGTCAAGAAGAGCTCTGCCCCTAGTTGGTTCCTCCAGCACTTGCACCAGAAAATTGTCCCCTACAATTTCCAAAAACTTCCTGGATTGTCTGTGCACTGCTGTATTGCTCTCCAGCAGATATCGGGGTGATTGAAGTCCCCCATGAGAACCAGGGCCCATGATCTAGTAACTTCTGTTAGTTGGCGGAAGAAAGCCTCGTCCACCTCATCCCCCTGGTCTGGTGGTCTATAACAGACTCCCACCACGACATCACCCTTGTTGCTCTCACTTCTAAACTTAATCCAGAGACTCTCAGGTTTTTTGGCAGTTTCATACTGGAGTTCTGAGCAATCATACTGCTCTCTTACATACAATGCACAACTCCTCCACCTTTTCTGCCCTGCCTGTCCTTCCTGAACAGTTTATATTCATCCATGGATATAAACTGTACTCCAGTCATGTGAGTTATCCCACCAAATCTCTGTTATTCCAATCACATCATAATTCCTTGACTGTGTCAGGACTTGCAGTTCTCCCTGCTTCTTTCCCAGGCTTCTTGCATTTGTGTATAGGCACTTAAGATAACTCACTGATTGTCTTGCTTTCTCAGTATGAGGCAGGAGTCCTCCCCTCTTGCACTCTCTAGCTTGTGCTTCCTCCTGGTATCCCACTACCCACTTACCTCAGGTATAAAGAAAAAAGAACTGTCTGTATCGGGGGGAGGCAACCTATGGCATGTGTGACGAAGTGGCACTCTCACTGCCCAGGTCCTGGCCACTGGCCTGGGGGGCTCTGCATTTTAATTTAATTTTAAATAAAGCTTCTTAAATGTTTTAAAAACCTTCTTTACTTTACATACAATAATAGTTTAGTTATATATTATAGACTTATAGAAAGAGACCTTCTAAAAAGGTTAAAATGTATGACTGGCACGCGAAACCATAAATCAGAGTGAATAAATGAAGACCCGACACACCACTTCTGAAAGGTTGCCGACCCCTGGCTCTGAATCATCATTAATTGTGAACATGATTTTGGGTTGTAGCTAATATTGCCCCAGAAATTAAGAAGGAAGGAAATTATTGAATACCACTGAATGTTTAGGGAAAGTATTTGTTTAATATTTCTCAGATATTTTAATACTGTTCAAGTCTTCTGAATGCTGTAGAAGGAAGGTAGATGCAGTAAAGATGCTATTAGGAGTACTGTACCATGAAAACAAACCTTTTGTTAGAGGAACCAGTGAAACACACTGTGACAAGAATAAAGAGAAACTCAGAAGAAAGACTTGAAAATGCAAACAAATTGTAAAGAAATGAAGACAAATTGGTAGTTACTTTATAGAAACATAATCGGGACTGCAAAGAGGCTAGTTTGGCCGATTTGCCACACAGTGTTGCGAGAATGTGAGTCAGATCGTTAAGGACAATCATAGTGATTGTCTAGGGCACTTCAAAAAGCTTCTTAGCCCTGATGGTATAATACTTCATTTTGGAAGGCAGTGAAGGAGTGGTTGAAGATAGTCTTTCATTAGGATAAGCTACGTTCCTATGTTCAGCCATAAGAAATCTGTATCAAGATATAAAGACATTATCCTCAAAATTCCTATAGTGATGGATCTTCATGGAACGTTTGGGTTTCCTGGTTTTGAGACCAGAGGTCATCTCTGGAACTGACAGTATCATGGAGCTGTCTCTTTAATTCCTCTATCCAAGATGAGAAATCATTCTAGGATACAGGATTTTAAGGTGTAAAAAAAAAAAACAACAACATTCAACTATTTTATAAAAGACTTTTGCTGAAGACTACAGCGTTGCAGAATAATCCTTAACCTTTTACTGAAGCCTCTGAACATAACTAAGAGGAGCTCCTTAGCTATCTGAAAAGGATTTAAACTTCAGCCCAGGCGCAATAGGATCAAAGGTGCTGCAGCAGTGTGAAGAGCCAACTTTGGTGGTCAATTATAGTTTAACAGCAATGTGAGAATATTCTCTGCTCGATGGCGAGACATTTAAAATTCTGCTACTGCTTTTACGATGAGTAGTAGCCTCTCTATGGAAAGGAAGTGACAGATGAGATATTGGTAACAGAACTTTATCATTGCCTTTTGAAACACTTTGCATGTACGATGGAGGATTAGTTTTATGCAGTGTAGTGCTTGGTTGCATCAACAGTTGATCCTTTAAAATTCTTTAAAATTTCATCCTTTAAAATTTCTTTGACAGTTTGCTGTTGAAACAGACATGGTGTACGGTAGAATAGCTGTAGTTAGCCCTTAATTATCTCCTTGTGTCTTTTCTTTTTAAAACGACATAAACAGTAACATGGAGATGGTAAACAAAGTGACCATGGAAACCTGCTTTATCTTGTCCATTTAACTGCTCCTGGGGGGATTCTGCAAGACTGTATGCCTGCAGGAAATGCTCTCTCCCCCCCCCCCCCGCAGAATTCCTGGAGAAAATGGCAGGGAAGCAAAGGGAAGCTGCGTGGTGAGGGCTTCGGGGGGACAACCAGGCACACAGTTCTTTTTCTGGGGGTTTTCCCTTCCCCAAACAGAGGGGAGGTATGGGGGCACACGGGGTTATGTGCTGCTGCCTTCCCCCCCATTTCTGCAAGCGCAGAGCTGCCCAGCTGAAGGAGGCTGTGTCTGGGCTCCCCTGACTCAGCCGCTGAATGCTGCCTCCTGGGTCCTAGTGCCAGTTGTGCTCCCTTTCTGTGTGCTGGGAGCCTTCCTGTTTTCTGTGCAACAGTGAGTGCTCGCAGTGGGGCTGGATAAGGGGTGTGTGGCAGAAATGAGGGAGAGGAGGGGTTGGGGGAAGTGGCAGTGGGGAAGGAATGGGGGTGGAATAGGGCAGGGGGAGAGGAATGTGGGAGTGAGGGGAGGGGCATGGAGAAGAAAAGGGGCTGGGAGGGAATTGCAGGGGGAAGTGAGAGCCTGGCATGTGGCATTCCCTCGGCAGCAGCTGAGGCTCCCCCATTAAGCAGGCCCATTGAATCCTCACCTTGACAAGCTCTACCCCCCTACATCTGGATCCCTCCGACAAGCTTCCCAAACCCAGACCCTGCACCCTTCTAAGCCCTAACCAGCTGCACCTAAATCCCCACCCCATCTAGTCCCATTACCCCCACTCCCCAAAGAGCCTCCACACCCAGACCTCACCGCCAAGCTCCATCTCCCCACACCCATCTTCCCCCTTCTGAGCCCCAACCACCTTCACCTGGGTCCCCTGCAGAGCCCCATTGCTCCTGCACCCGAAACCCCCCAATGAGCCCCGGTGCATCCAGATCTCCCACTGAGTCGCTTACACCCAGATTGCCCCACACAGAAACTTTTCATTGCACACCTAGATCTGTCACACCCCAATGGTCCCCTTCCTCAGGGAGCCCCCGGGGAAGGCAGACCTGCATTGTATGTGACTAATGCTGTTGCAAGCATCGCAAAGGATTTTGGGGAGGGTCAAAAGTGTGTGAGTGGAGAGTGGAAGTTTCCTTTGCAGAGTCCAAGAGGCCATGGAGGGGGAGAAAGAAGAAGAGCAGAGAACGTGTTAACTCAACTCTGCAGCTAGTAAGCTCAGTCTGAAGGTAAGATGCTGGCCCTAGTCCAAGGTCATGGCGTGAGACGAAAAATCTGCAGTTGCATTTAACTCTCACAGTTTTCAGCCAGCCATGAGAAAAGAAAAAAATACACTGAGACGCAGAGCTGCAAAGACAGCAGCGAAAACAGAGCGAATGAGGCAGCGACGGTGAAGGCCAACAGAAGGGAAAACAAATTCTCCGGAGCCGGTGTGTTTTGAGCAGCTGAGAAGGCCACAGCAAGCCAATTGGGACTGGTACAAAGAGCACCAGGCACAGAGGGCCCTGGACGATGACACCCCCAAAGGAACCCAGGACTTAAAACCCTCCCGAGAGCTGGGGCAATTCGGAGATTGCAGCGAATTCCCCGGATGACCCGGGCCCAGGGCAAGAACTCCTGTCCACCCTTTCCCCTCTTCTTCTTACGTTACACCCAGGCCTGGCCAGCTTTGGGTAGTGCATGTGTGAGTATGAAAGTGGGTTAGGGCTTGGGGCTCTAATGCTTTCTTTCTTCCCCTGAGTGACATGGGAGTGTTCCCAGCACTCTCTGCTGTATTTTATTATTTTATTAATAAAGCTTTAAAATTTAAACACTTGGTGTGTTATGTCATCGCCTCCCCAAACGATCCTGCGGTCTCAGCCTGATCACCTGACGCTCCAGGCAGATCGGTAATGAAAATCTGTCACAGATCCCCCCACACTAAGCCTCTGCACATTTGGATCCTGCTGGGTTGAGCCTGCCCACCCACACCTGGTGTGCCTGGCCCAGAGGGGCATGGCCCCGGGGTGCTTCTGGGGCAGGTCCAGCCCTTCCACTGTGTCAGGGTTAGGTGCAGCCTCACTGCCGAGTCACTGTACCTGGGGAGGTGGGGGCTTCAGGGTGATCTCCCACCTCAGTGCAGTCAGTGGCCTTTGCCTCCCCACTGCCATGCTGGAGCCACATTTATTTATTGACAAAATTTGCAGAATGTTAAAATATTATGCGCATAATTTTTAATTTTTTGGTGCAGAATTCCCTCAGGAGTATCATTTCACTAATACATATTGTGTGTGTATGTATGCTTTGTGATTCACTCGCAAAAAGTGCCAGTCTGACAGCACCCAGTCTCTGGTTCCCGCTTCACAGAAGTAGATAGGGCATGTGCTGTATGGCAAGGGTAGAAGCCTACAGCATCCCACCAATGTGCCTTAATTCTGACAGAGGGACTACCTCTAGGGATAAGTGGAGAGCTGTAGAGTGAGAGGGATGGTCTGAGCATAGGACGGAGATCCAAGTATTCTAGAATTGCAAGGCTTTCAGATACCATGATAAGTGCTGTTTAAGAGCCTCACTAGCTAGAATTCTGGTTCTGCTGCTGACTCCCTTGCTGCTCTTACACTGTCAGTTGACTTCACTGCTTCTGTTTCTCCATTTACTTTCCAAGAACAATGAAAATGGAAAAATATTAAAGGCCAGCGTCTCCTGTGTGGTATGGCCGATTTGCACTGCCCTGCCACTGGATTCTGGCCACTGAGCTGGCATATCCAGCCTTGAGAAGAGCATTTCAGAGCAAAGGAATCCTTTGGTGGCATAGAGCTGGAATAGAGATCTCTATGGCACCACACCCCATCCTGCTGCTGCTGGCACATGGGTGTGGCTGGAGTAATGGCTTGGATGCCCCCCATTTGAACTGATCCCCAGCTGCTCTACTGGAGCCTTAGGGCTGCTGCAATGCAGTGTTGTTGTAGCCATGTCGGTCCCAGGATATTAGAGAAACAAGGTGGGCAATAAAAGATATTACCTCACCCTCCTTGTGCTTTAGGGCTGCTAGCAGCCGGAGCGAACCAGCCTAACTTGAGGGCTGATCTTAACCTACTCCTTGGGGCCAGCCTTTCACATAGCACGCTGCAGGAAGGTGGGAATGCAGAGATGAATTTTATGGCATCATTGTATATGTGCCTAACTTGTCATGTATGCTCCTCAGCTGTAGACAAGGGCCTGCCCCTATGTACAAGCTAAATGTTATTACTCTACTCTTGTTATCATCAACCACACAGAACATCTTTGCTGAGACTGCCAACTCAGCAAATTAGTGCCAATTGTATTGCTGGTTTTGCTATGCACAGTTGTTCACTGTGAATTGACACATTGTTCGTTTTTTTAAAAAATATTTTAGTTTTCAGGATATATGCAGTGGGTGGTCTAAAGAAATAGTACATGTGCATGCTTTATATTCAGTTGTGGCACTGCAAGAATAAAATAGTCAAGACAAAATAAACTATAGTATAGCATATTACAGATGCTTTGACTGACACAGGTCCTACTGAACTGCAATCTTGAAGTTTGAGACACTTATTCATTATGGTCTGCAAAATTTGGGGATGGGTGGGGGGGATTTGAAATCTGACCTTTTCATCATAACTCACCATGAAGTCGTTAGTTATTTTTATTGGATTTCAGCCATTCAAGTGCCAGCTTGTGTAGTAGAGTAAGATTAAAAAAATATTAATTTATTCAAGGAGGTGGTTATGTTGTTTATGGTGCCTACAGTTTGAAGACCTGAAGGTAATTTGAGGTCACAAGTCCTATTTCTCAGATTTTAACTTAGGAAAGTTCTATGTGTATATTTAGCAGACAGTGGCTGAGGGCTTACGATGTGACATTTGGTCACTGTTGATTTGGCTGAAATTTAACTCTACCCTTTCCATTTTACAACAGACTCATTGGCTGCTGTAGAGATTACACATCAATTAATCACCACTTATATGTAGTGGCAAAAAAGGGCAGTATGTGTGAAATTCATTGCTATAGAGAGGGCCAGCTGCAGCGCTATGCACCTCCTAAATCCCACTTAAGACCATGGGATAAATTTACATGGAAATAAAGTGGTGCTTAGGCCTTGGGCACAATCATGAATTTCACTCTGTGTGAACTTTCAATCAGTAAACAGTCTTATGGAAATTTGGACCAGTGCTTCTTGCATTTGAGATCCCACAGCTTTTGCCAAAAATAAAATACCCAAATGTTTCTCTCCGAGCTGATTAACACTGAAGCTGCAGGATCTAAAAATGGAATATTAAAATGAAATCAGTTACCTTGTTTAGAGATCTTAACAGACTGATACTGGAAGTGCCTATAATTTAAAAGACCAACATCTGTTTACCTTTTTGATCGCTCTTATGTTGCAAAACATTGAAATAAACCCTGCAAAATAAACATAAGTGCAAAGTACTTATTTTGTCTAAGAAGTGCTTCAAAGACATCTAAAAATATTAAAATACTGTGATGGTACTTCAAATTCTGTTAATACTAGATTAACATTTAAAGAAGATTCAATATTATTAGTATGGCAATTTTAAATCTTAAATTCAGCAGGGGGAGTCCGTAGTCTATTTGTTTTGCAGATGAGCCAAATGATTTCAAACCAGTAGTATAAAAGCAAATTCTATTTACTAGAATTAACACAGTTTCAATAATTATGCATTGTAAGGTTTCTTTATTTGTGTGGATTATATTATCACTAGAATCTCAGAAATTAGAAATGGAAAATAGCTATTAAATAGTCCCATGATGATCACTGTGGCAGTGCTGCATTGTTGCCTATAGTATGTTGTTGTTTTGTTCAGTCTAATGTTAAATGTCTTAGGAGTTGGAGCTTCTGTCCATTTTCTTTGCAACCCATTTCTCCATCTAATGGCGACAGTTCTAGTTGTTTAAAATGTACATCAAGAGTCTTAGCAAGTTTTACATGATCTTTTGTTCCTGATGACCATGTCTGGAGGTGACGATTTGGTGACATTTTGGACAGTCTGAACAAGTCTCTGCACAAGTCAAGAGTGCGGGTGGGGGAGCAAAGGTTTTTGCAGTTGAGGCAGGTGTCAGTGGGTGCTGTCTCCAATATCTGCTACATTTAGAGAAATATTAGAGACATCTTTAGCCTTCTGTTTTATGTTGGCTGCCAGTGGCCCATATGGACTATTCCAGCTGCTGGGAATTGGCCGGCCAGAGACGCTTTCTGCCCACACATGCTTTTCCCTGGCCAGACCCAGTATCCTGATACCATGTACTTGTGGGGCTATTGGAGCCACCACCACTACAGTGCAAAATAAGCCTAACAGGAACAAAGATTTGGCAATATTTATCTATAAAAAATTCTTCTCGCTGGCCGATATTCCATTATTTACAGGATCCCAAAGGTGTTCTTTAAAATTACTCTCAGTAGCTATTCGTCTTCAATAGTTAAGTCAACACATCATTTCACTAATAAGTACATGATGTGTTGAAGGACAGAGATTGAATTACTAAAAAATAAATCCGTGCCCGCATCATGATTTCATACACGAAAGAAAGAGCTATGGAATGTGCAAATCAAACTCC
Organism: Trachemys scripta elegans; assembly: GCF_013100865.1. Taxonomy (NCBI): domain Eukaryota; kingdom Metazoa; phylum Chordata; order Testudines; family Emydidae; genus Trachemys; species Trachemys scripta. The sequence continues at coordinate 40,931,711 of NC_048300.1, forward strand.
CATTCACCGTAAGATGCAATATGATGATTAGATTTTAGAATAGCATCATTTAAAGTAGGCATTGTCCTATTTGGTTTACAGTAAATGATTTGAAGGTCTCCATTCTTGCATGTAGTTGTGCTTATTACAAAACATTAACATCGGCTGCTTTATTGACAATACTTTAAAAAGGAGTTATGCTCCGAGCAATAATATTTTAAAGGCCTGCTATCCCCACAAAATCAAGTCAGTTTCAAAAAGTTAGTTTCAAGTACAATGGAACCCAGTTTATCTGATCTAATTGGGACTGGGTCAGATCAGATAATCAAACATTCAGATAATCAGGAAAATGGGTGTGGCTCAGGCTCGGATTCTGAGCCCTGAATGGTGGGGCTGACAGTCTGAGCTCTGCCACCCGGTTCAGTAAATACGGAGAGCCGGATTAAGGAGGCTTGGATAAACAGCGTTCTACTGTGCTGCACCTTCCCCTGTGTGTTTGTGCCAATATTTTTATGGTTTACAACCTCATTTTTCTATTTAAAAATGTTGTCTCTCTCTCTCCTATTGTTGTGAGAGACCACACAAACAAGAAAAAACTGACTAATTTTATATGGGAAACCGTGAAACTGATTAAAATACAAAGTGATGCCAAATGCCAAAAGTAAACAAATACAGAAGACAGAGATTATTTTTCTCCAAACTCTTTCACTTTTAGTCACCTTAGGTGTGACTCATAACAAGAGACTTGGTAAAATAATTTCAGACAAATATTTTTTTTCAGTCGTTGATGGCATCCCTTTAAGAGTTAAGAAGCAAGTTAGAAAAGTAACAGCGGCTTTTTAGTAAGCTGCTTCTGCTACAGAAACAGGTATGCTGGAACAGACTTGCTCACTCCAGAACTATATCCACAGAACTCCTGTGCTGGACAGACTGATAAATCATTTAATTAGTGAAAGACAAGATAGCATTAACTCATCAGAATAAACTCTGATTTGCCAGTCAGCATCCTGAGGGCAAGACACTCTTGCCTAGGTTGTTATAACTCCAGTGGGAGTTATACACCCATAGAATGCTACCAAGCATTGAGTGGACATAGAAAACTGACCGCTCTCTCACTTACCATCAGCATAGGGCTCTTGGGGGTAGCACATGAGATGCATGCGCATCATTACTTGTACTGTACCTGTTCAGTCTGCAGGACTGTCAGTGTGAAACCTTTTACCACTAAATTAAGTAGAAAAACATGTTTTTAAAAAACAAAACAGTAATACATGAATAAGCAGTGGCAACTTTTTTTTAATGTGCACTGAACTTTTAGGCTATTTTCCACATGGGTGAAATCAACTGATGCCTGTATTATTAAAGAGAAGTTATTAGTGTCACTGTCTAGAGTCAGCACTTCAGTTATTATCTGCAGTCACTTTTTACATTGTTTCAGAATTTGAAAAATAAATCCAAATAATTTCAAAAGATTATTGCTTTTTATTTATGTTCTTACAGTGTTCTTGGCCTATTGCAGAAAATAAAGGAATGAGGTCCCTGCCCCAAGGATCTTAAAATCCAAGGTCCTGATCCTGCCATCACATCTGCTAATGCAGACATTGGGCTGAGGTTTCCAATTGGTGGACCCAATTGCAGGATCAGGGCATATACACACAAAAAGTAGATAAAAGTTCAAGCACATAAATCATCACAAAGATCTCTGTCATTGAGAGCAGATTAGATAAACACCTGTCAGGTTTGGTCTAGGTTTACTTCGTCCTGCCTCAGCAGTTGGGCTTGCATTAGCTGACCTCATGAAATCCATTCCAGCCCTACAAATATAACTGCACTTTGTGTGGTGGACTAGCTCTGCTAGGCTTGGTTTGAATTTGAGTTGAGTCTGGGGCAGATTTTATTTTTTATAGCTATTGATAGGCTGAAAATAAATTTTAAAAACTGTAGATGGATAATAGTCTTTTTAAACAAAACCTACTGTAAGGCATTCAGTGAATTATACTATGGTGCTAAAACAAACGATACAAATATATTGTCATGCAGACATGCATTGTTTGATGTTTGTATTCTCTATTAGAGATGCCTCACTTTTGTTTATTGTTCCTACAGTGTGGGCTTTGAAAAAAAAATAGTTTGGTTTGCATGGAAGGAGTGTGGGTTTCTCTTTATTTGTGTCAATTAATTTAGTACTTGTAGAATAAATATAACAGAGAATTAAAGTTAGCTTAAATTTGGTTAACGAAATGTGTTTTGAAGGCCCTAACTAGCAAGTAAAAGAAACGCCTTGAAAATATTGAGTTATAAGGTCAGAAGGAATGAAGTAAGGACGATGTCATGGTCAAAGAATAACTAATGTAGTGAGGGGAAGTTTATAGGAAGACCTCTGACCAATACAGATGACTGCAGAGGATTTTAAATAAAACAGAGAATCTGTCTTTAAAAGAGCCAACATGAACCTTCCCACCCACATATCAGTGTTATCTCAAAAATTAGGGCCTATGCGAACCTAGGTGCAAAGGAAAAATGGTTGGTCAGCAAGAAGGAGGGGAAGAGATGGAGGAAAGGAAGTTGTAACTCTTATCTGGATTAAGACTTGAAATAAGGATGAACTATTTCAAATTGGTTTTTAGCTGAAATCGGTAATTCGTAATGACATCGCTTGTTTGTTAAAGGGTATATATTAAAAAAAAAAAAAAAAGTAAACTTTTAAAAGATTCACTGCTATAATACCAGCCTGACCATGTTGGAGCTGACCAATATGAGTCTAAGCACCACTGGGTTTAGCCCATTTGGAAGTACAGTATCTTAATCAAATGCTTATAAATGTTTTGTTACTGTTCGGCTGTAGCAAATTGCTTATTTAGGCTTTTTAGGCATGTTTAGAGCAATTGTATAAATACCATTCCGCCTTTGAATTTAATAAAGGAATTTTATGGTGAAATTATTGTTGTGATAATTTCCTGCATAAACAATAATTCCAACAGCACTGGTACTAGGGAAATGGAAAAGGTTGATAATGAAAGAATCCCGATGTCTCTATTTAGACATACACCAAACATAGTGAAAAAGGTCCCCTTCCTCCCTATTTTTTAGGCTATCTAGGCTGTAATTTTTGATGAGCCATACAATTTTGGAAAGCTGCCTAATTAATCTTTGTGCTTATTATTCCTTTGTACAAATGAATGAGAGTGAATAAGAGTGACAATGAAACTTTAAAGAAGATAAAGCTAGTTTGCATTATTTTTATGTGATAGACAGTTTGCAATCTCCATATGTATATATGTGTGTGTATAAAATATGTATATATGAAATTAATTTATAATTGAGTTTCATTTCAGTTCATCTGTGCTTTTTGGGGCTGTTGCTGAAAAACAAAAAGGTATCAATTAAATATTTATACTCAAGCACCTGGCAACTTGGAACTGTGCATTTCTGCAAAAATTCTGCCAACTTTGAGACAGCTCAGGCCATAATAGTAATAATTAGTGGCAGGATGCAAGCAGGGGAGCCTTGGAGCAGCATTGCAGCCTTGATGAGAATGGAAAATAAAGCCTGTCAATTTCTACGGTTGGAAATTGGGGAAGAAGCTCATAATGGGAGCATAATGAGGGGAAATGGATTACGGAAGAGTGTCATGATATATTCATTTTCTGACATATAGTTGCAGTACTAAAGGTAACTTTCTTGTAAGATAATGCTGCATTTTCACTGATTAATTATCCTTTTATGATCTTTTGCCCTTTTATAGGTGCACATCTTGGAACTGATTGTCTCTTCCTGACTCAAGTGGTGTGTGCTAAATTCAGCCTTTTCCCCTGTCCTTTTCAAAGCTGCTCCCCAGTGTAAGGCCATCTAGACGAGTACCCGTTTGTCATGTCAAATATAGGAACCTAGGTCCCAGTCCACCTCCAGCTGAAGTCAATGGGAGTTCTGTTTATATTTATGTTGATGGGAGCAGGTCCATGGGCTTAAAAATCATTGTTGATCACATTTTGTTGAGAAACAGCTGTACAATTAAAAAAAAATCTTCAAATCTCCTTATTCCAGCACGGGTTAATATAAATCCTGGACACAGCATACAGCCCAATTAGACCGCAGTAGCCAGTGTTCTGATTACTCCTGTTCTGATTTAGTATATCTTATATTACAGTGGTGCACTTGGACTTCTAGTGACAGCAGAAAAATTATCTATTACTCATATATGAATTGTCCAGGACAATTCTGTAACACTTTCTCTCTCTCTCTTTCTTTCATATTCATGTGCCTGCTTTCTTTCCTTCTTGTTCATTACATGCAGCATAGGGTTGGTTATGAATGACTGGTCGTAGGAAGTAACTACAATATACTAAATTTCTAATTCTGTGGTCTCTCAGAATAGGAGATATAAGGTAAAGTAAAATGAGCCTGTGGATGTGTGTGTTTGCAAGCTGCTGTCATCTTGGACATGAAACACTGTGAATTGTGAAAGATTAATAATAGACCCTAGCAGAACCTGTCAATTGGGATGTTTTCCACATCTGTTATCTAATATTCAAAGTTGAAGTAAAGTTCATTGCAGGAATGTAGAAATCAATAGGGCTGTTGTTCTCTGTGTATGTCCCTTACAAATACCACCTCTGTATTAAGGAGCATTCTAGAAAGCATCGGCAATTGCTGTTTTTGTCACTAATTGATTACTGTGCTTAAGAAGCCATTTTGAGATCACTAGCATAAAAATACAGCAAACCTCAATACAGTTAAGTTAAAGGATCTCACAAGTAACAACTTAAAAACCAAGTGACTCCTTTACCATTGGTCCCTCTGCCCTGTGTGGCACCTGCAACTCTGCCTCTAACTTATTGCTTTGTCTAGGTTCCCAATGGTACTGGTGGTGCCCAGATGCCAATGACCCTGCCTTAGTCCAGCATGTTTTCCTGCCCTTTGTGTAAAGAATGAATACAATTCTGAGGAGGACTTTGGCTTGTTCGGTCGGTCAGGTTCTGGATCTGTAATGTTTTTGCTTTCAGCAATATGCTGTGTGCAGTTGGAGATAAAATGGTAATGTTGTTGGCTAGCGATGTTGACTGCCTTTTTTTTAGTCCCTTATAAAGATCATGAAATAACAGAGGTTTGAAGGGGGGGAGGGGGAGTTGTTTAAATTTTGTAATGAGGCTGATTTTACATGGCATCTTTCCATTAGGAGAAAGTAATTTAAAAACCTTCAAGATACGGAAGGATATAAATGCCCAAGACCAGATAACAAACATCCTGGTACGCTGGACCAAGGGCAGTACAGTAGGAAAAATGTGGGACTCCAATTACTGTGATACTTCCGTGAGATGTACTATGGACTGGTGAGATTTAGAAAGCTACAAAATGGCTTTTATGCTTTCAAAGCCAGGGAGGCAAAACTAGATTCAGATAATTGTAGTCCTGTCATCTTTGCTTTTTAGGCTAGAAAGAGAGTCACTTGCAAAGGAAACAAATGATTGGGAGTCCGAGGCAAAAGTTAATTAACACAATTTAAAATGGACACTTCAGGGACTATATCCCTTCCCTAAAGTATCCATGATGTGTAAATAATCCAAGTAATGTGAATTTACCATATTAATGCATCTGAATTTGTAGGAGAATAGGTTTCTGAAACACTAACTTGGCCTGAAAGACCAAGAATTCCTATTAGTTTATTTTGTATCAATATCTAGATAGTAGTGTTGTGTGGACTGCAGTTATAGTGAATTGTGTACAGTAGGTGACAAATATATTTGTGTTACATGTTCACAAGATAATTAAGGGAAAAAACAGTTTAGATGGCTTGTTTGGGTCATATCTTGTTATTAAGCCCCATGGCATAGATAATGCACTAGGCGCATCTAGAAAAAACAAAATCTTAAATTCAGTAGATTGTAGCAAGAAGCTACTAATGGGCTGTCATATAGAGGCTGACCCTAAAGCCAATGGGAATTTTCTCTAAGTAAATCAGGAAGGCTGCTCCTTCTCCATGCAAAAGTGGAAGTGGCAGATGTCTATAATAATAATAATAATAATATAATACTTAGCCGTTATATAGAGCTCTATATTCTTAGATCTCAAAGCACTTTAGAAAAGGAGGTCAGTATCATTTCCCCCACTTTATAGATGGAGAAACTGAGGCACAGAAAGGGAAAGTGTCTTTCCCCAGGTCACCCAGCAGGCCAGTGGAAGAGCCAGGATGAGAACCCAGGTTCTCCTGAGTCCCAGCCCAGAGCTGTATCTGCTTGACCACACTGCTTTCCCTATCGGGGAATTGGGCAAATCGGCCTAAAGCTAGCCCTGCTCTACCCCTTTCCTGAAATCCTGTGGGGATGGGAAGTGGTAGGCAGCAGATGAGTTTGGGCCTGGAGAGGTCAGACCTACATTACCCTTTCCCCAGACCCGTGTTGTTTCCCAGGAATGTGAATACAGCCTGAAGTGGAATGAATAGTCTCTTTTGCTAAGCCAGCCCTTTTGAAGGAAGGTCTTGTAGGCAGCAGAAGCCAGAGGGGGGCATCACTGGTAGAGCTGTGCTCTTGGGAAGTGGGTGTGGAGAGGCCAGGAGCACCAGAGCAAGGCAAAGTTTCCTGACATGTGAAGGGTTTGGCGTGGAACTGCAACTAATTCCAGAGTGGTAAGTCCTGTCCCTCCACCAGATAATTTGAGAGACACTCTGTGTGGAAAACCTTCTCTTCCCATTCCCATTCTCACAGGTTTTCCCATGAGAGGAAGGAGAGGTTGACCATATGAGGTTTACTCCTATTATGTACACAAAGGCTCTAGAAGCTGCAATAACAGTGTTTACACATGATACTGGGCTTGATTCCCTGTGGCCTTGCACCTATTCTAATTATTTACGTATGTCCCAAGTGAGTATAAAATGCTATCATTCTGATCTGGGAGCATTTTACACCCAGGTGTAAATGATTACATACGGTACAGGGCAGTGGAGAATCAGGCCCTCTCACTCTAGGAGAATAATCAGATGACTTGGAGGATGTACATAGTATTTGGAGTACATTTTGACAGTTTAGCAGATTGGATTTCTAAGTGGCAGATGGCATTAAAATGTCAAAGTATTAAAATATGTATGTCAGTAACAGGATTGAGAATGCTAAAAGTAATTACTCCATAGAAAAGCATTGTTTATATGAAACCAATTCTGAGAGGGTTTTAAGGACAATTGTTACTATAATTGTCTTACGTATGGTAGTAGATACAGAATTGAAGCTCAATTTCTAGGATTGGTATCTAAATATTATGGTGTCAGCTTTGTGCTAGCAGTTTTCACTCTTCTTTTGAGTTAACAATCCAGATAATTATATATATGGACAATGAAGCATTTACTAGATGGAGAAATATGTGTTTGTCTCCTAAAAAACAAACAAATGCCAGATGAGTCTTGTGTTATGCACACTCCTTATACCTTTGGTTCATTTTTAAAAATTGCTGCCTGGACTGCTGTTAGAAATGTAACTCCCTATGTGCTACATTAGCTCATATGTTTTGGGAGTGTCCCCTATATAAAGAATTTCTGGTGTGAGGTGGGTCAAAGGACCAATTTTATATTGGGTGCTAAATTGGAGCCCTCCCCCTTAAATTTCATTCTTGGATAGATTTGTGATACCTGGAGGTTACCTGGTGACAAAGTGGTGTGGTTCCAGTGTGCAGCTTTGGTTGCTGAAAAATTAATCAATTCTGCAAAAATGGAAAACTCAATCCCTGCCAGATATTGATGCCTGGCTCAGTGATATGGCTGACCTCGCAGCAAATGAACAACTGGCATTCTGCAGAAAGGGAATGCCCAAAAAATTCAAAACAATTTATGTGCTTACTGAATATTGTACTAATGGATAGCTGTCCATGAAGGTAATACAGCACTCAGTTGTTGGGTTTTTTTAATAACTAAATTCTTAGACTGTATTGTCTATTGAGTGAACATCTCGTGCTTTATCTATTTACTTTTAAATATCCTTTTCTTCCTCTACACAACACGCCCTTAAAGTAGTGCCACATTGAATATTGACTCATAAAAGGGAGCAATGTTAAGAGTCTAGATTTGAGCCACAAAGGCAAGAAGAGTTAAAGCTGTTACTCCATCCTTAGCACAATCCATTTTACCTAGGTATTGTGGCACCATGTGGCCATACCACTGCATTGCTTTAACAGCCAAAACCCCACTGACTTCTTTGTGAGTTTAGGGTGAACAAATAAATCCTGCTTTGAACTATGTGAAAAACTTAAACATCAAGTAATGTAACCCAGTGGTTCTCATTTAGTCAGAACCACTCAGGGGTGCTATTCATGTTTCACTGGATAGTTCAAGAAATATGTTTAATGGAACACTGAGCCTGATCCACCCTCTGATCCATACAGGTGTCCTTTTCAGACCAGGCATGAGGAACGTTGGTGCGACAATGTGGAGAAACTTGTATTATTGCTGTCTTGTTTTGTAGAATGAGGATGTTGGTTTCCAGTGTTATCAATCTGCCATCTTTCACAAGCACTAAATTAACTGTAACATTTGAAATGTTAAAAAAAAAAAACACCCTTTTAGTTACTAAAGGCTAAGAAGACACAGATATAGGTACCTTAATGACCCTTAATGCTGGGTGGAGTTGCATTGACATCACCATTAACACCTGTTTCTCTCAGTATGTTAGAATGCTGGACTGGGGCCCTGAAAAACACAGTACTATGAACAGACCAGAATGTAAGTCTCTTCGCCAGCTCTCGGTTTAATAAGAAAATCCAAAAAGAGTGTTATTGAGAAGTTTTCTGAATGAGGAGGAGATTAAAAATACCAAAGGATCCGTAAACATATTTAATAAGTCTTTTATGGCTATTTATGGTATAGATCCATCGTTTTTAGTTTCTTAGTGATCTGGGGAGTGATTATAGATTGGATTTAATGTAGTCCCCGTCTAATGACACAGTATATTAATGTAGCTGTTATATTTGATCTATTTTGTCTATTTGTGGCTTCTAGACTTTGAAAAGTCTGATTTTTTCCCCTCTAATAAAATCATCTAGATGTTTTCCTAAACAATATGATACAAGGAGGAGGATGCTGTGATTTCCACTAGCTCCTGGGAGTGGTGGCCCCACGTTGTGCTCCTTTTGCTGCTGCGGTTCCCGGGAGAGCCCTGCGGTTCCGTGGATACCTATTTATGTCTGTGGATATCTGCAGCTGTGGATATAAATTTGTATCCGCACAGGGCTCTACACTTGAGTGCCTCTGCTTGGAGGGTCCGGGAGACAGCTGCCTCTTTCATTCCTCTCTGCTTACTTTTGCACAGAAGCAAAGTGGTTCTTTGTACGTCTAGGTTTCTTCTTAAAGGTCCAGTGACCCTTTAATTTAAACAAGGACATTGTCCTGCCTGGTTTCTGCCCGTGTCCTTAGGGTGTGCAGGACGAAGGGAGTCTTCTGAAGATTTGCCTGGCTAGGTTACAATCCTTTAGGAGGGTTTTTATTTTATTTGAAGAAGTTAGGAAAGGACTTGAAGTGTCTCCCTATATTCTAGTCAAATGGACTGGATGCTTCTTCAGGAAGTTTACAGGGCAGCAAGGATAATCCCCTGTCTTAGAATCAAAGTTTACTCCTCCGAGGTGATTGTGTCCTTTGAACAGAGAAGGGTGAAGAATCTGTGCAAAAGATTTGTAAAGCAGTTACCTGCCACTCCCTCTGCACCATCCCTAAGCACTACAGGTTGAATGTTCAGATGCAGTCTTATGTACAGAGTGCTTGGGGATAGAAATCTCTCTTCCACCAGGAGTGTCCCTGCCCAGGCTCTCTACTTCCTGTATCCCTGGGCAAGAAGAATGCTGCACTCTGGCTACGTTTTGGACCATCTGCAGCTGCGCAGGGGCCCCAGGATTTACCCCTAAATCACCACTTTCATGACTGATTACACACACTCACAAATGAGACTCATAAGGCAAGCCCAAACAAAGCAAAGATGATATATGAAGGATATGCATTCCTTAATTCACCAGGGAATATGGTATCAAAACATAAAGTCACTGATTAATGACACTCATCTATCACACACGACTTTCATCTATCACACACGACTATTCATGATTGGTGTATGTTGTTCACTCTGTTTTCTCCCTTACATCCCTTTAGTTGATTTCTCTTTATGTGGTTTGGAAATTCTAAGGGATTGAGAGAGTTCTTCTGTCATTGCTCTGTTTAAGTTTATTTAAAGGCTGCCATCTGGCCAAGTAAATATTGTTGATACACAGGCTGTCTTAAAGTGCTTTATGTGTCATGTAGTCTTTGTACTTGACAGTATTCCTGTTTGCATTAGGTAATAATGGACAGAGTAGGTTCTTTACGATTCTTAAACTTTGGGGCCTTCTGATATTTGCATTTTACAAAGACATGTAAGTATAACAGCAATATCAAGAAAGGCGACTTTCAGTAAGCATCATCTGACAACAAAGGAGTGAGTTTAAAACGTTGGCAGAGTCAAATATACAAAAGCTTTGTCCATACTGCAATTGCAGTAAATTCTTTTGATTTTTGTCACTCTGGCACATTTTTATTCACAGCTGCTATTTTTTGAAGCCGTTAAATGATATCAAGGCTGAGTGAACTGCACTTGAATGGCCAATGCAGACAGGATACGTCTTATGGTTCTTTCAGTTGTTCTGGAGATGACTTATCCCTGCTGTGGTGGTGGTTGTGACTGAAACAAGGCCATTAGCTGATGCTAGTGCAGTTGGCCTTGTGTCACCACATGAATCTTTGCTGCTGAGGCAACATTTCAACAGACTGTTGGTGCAGTCCATATGTGTCATGTGGGATGTTTTTTAAATTCTTATCATTACTTTTGGCATACAAGTATTTTTTGGGTCGCCTGGGAGCATAGGAACCAGGGCACTAATTTAATTTTTCTTCCAGAGGATGCTATCTTTCTTTCTTTCTGTCTCTGTGTGTCTTTCTTTCTTCAAATGGTGAGAGAGTCAGAGTTGCGGGGGGGGAGTGGTGGTGTCAAGGTTTACATAGGAGTTTCACAGCTTTTGAGTCATTTGTTGGTAGCAATTGTTTTTCCTTTTCACTTTATCCTATTTGGCAGCAGAAGAAAATTTACAATGGCAAGTTGTCCCATCCGCATACCTATGTAGTAGTACTTCCATGTTGTGCCTACATCCATTTGAAGTTGACCAGGATTGTGGCTATGTATTACAATCCTGCTCATGTTCAGACTGCTTTTCAGCACTGTGTATACCACCGTACAAATAATACATAATCATGTGTAAAGCACTGCTGTGTGGGAGCACTGGTGGGGTGGTCTTGCTTCCTCCTTGACTGTTTCCATAGGAGAAGCCCTAAAGAAACACACTGATAAAAAGAGAGGAAACTCTTGTTAAAGATTGGTAAAAAGTGATCTTTAAAAGATTCCAAGCAGTTAATTGGATCTAATACTAAATGCTGACAGGTTTGAAATTTTGCTCTCAGGTTCCAAATCAAATACTACTTCTGGTATTTCACACCAAAATCCCAAGAGTGTATCTTGCCCTGTATCAAATCCCAATTTCCTCCACTTTACCTCACTGCCTTAAGTGAAATATTCGGGAGGTTTCTCAATCCAAAGTGTGAGTCATGTCAGAGGCTACAAATGAAGCCCCTGCAAAGCAATTTGAATGAGGCTTCTATGTGGGCATAGCCCACAAATCACAAACCCTGGGGCTGTCACACAGTCACATTGTACCCTACTTCTAGACACTGCAGAAGAGCCAGATGGTATGAAGGATGAGCTGTCTCGCATAGGGATAAGATGCAAAAATGTGAGGCCTTATTACTTCATTCTTATCACCAGCAGCAGGGCTAAGAATCTGTAACTGTAGTGGCCTGATAGCAAAGTGGTATGTAAGTGTTTCCCAGAATTTAATTTGTAGAGAGCAAAAACTGCATATGACTGACTTTTTGTGCTTTAAACTGGAGATCAAAATGTTTTTTTAAGTACAAAACTAGAGTATAAAAATGTCCCACCAGAAGATTTTCATAAATTTTGCATTTAGAGTTAGATTTGTTGTGAAACTTACTAAGATGGGATCCCCATGGCGTGCAGTCTGGGACTATGGGATCTCTGTGCCCCCTGAACTCTCTTCAGCCTGGGCTGTCTCTCACTATGCTAGTGACAAGCAGCACGCCCCTCCAGGCACTGTGATCACTCAGCACAACAGCATTTGGAGACCCACACCCAGCTATATTGCTTGAATGCTCCCAGAGCCACTCATGAATCACACAGAGAAAGGCACCAGCGACGAATCCCTCCAGCTCCCAGCACTGTGCCTCAGGAATATACCGTCTAGCACTGCTCAAGATGAGTGGTGCAAATTTATTAATTGGTTCACCCCTTCATCAATGGAAAGTGGATATACACCAGCCTTTGCAAAACCTGAGCAGATATGCCACACACTTCATATAAACTCACTGGTAAAGGCAAACAGTAAAACAGATTTATTGACTACAAAAGATAGACTTTAAGGGATATTTAGTGATAGGTGAAAAGTCAGAGTTAGTTACGAAAAGAAATAAAATATAAGCATGCAGTCTAAACTCTCAACCCTATTAGAATGGGCAACAACTAGATTAAGCAGTTTTTCTCACCCCACTGGATATTGCGTTACTTAATATATAGATTTGTCCCTTAAACCTGGGCCAATCTCCTCCTTTGGAGTCTTGTCTTCTTCTCAGTGTCTCAGTTGTTTGCAGCATAGGTGGGGGCAGGAGAAAGGCCCAGCATGTGTCCACTGTCTGTTTTATAACCTCAGTCCCATGTGCTTGGGGAGCACAAATCCAGGCATGTCTGGGGGGCATTGCTGAGTCTCTCCAAGCAAGGTTGAGCAATTTCCTGGTGTGGCCTCATGCAGGCAAGTCATTGCATTGTAGCTCCCTTGCTGGACAATGGGGGTCGATGGATTTTTTGAAACCCTGTCCAGGTGTTGGTTACTTTCCTTGCTCTTGCCTCTGTGGAGCTAATATCTGGCTGATTCCCCAACTTATAGCAGGTTTTAGTGACAACCATACAACACAATTCTCATAACTTCATATGCATTAATGATATACATATATGGATAGAGAAATTACCTTCAGCAGATCAAAACCTTTCCCCTGATACCTTACAAGGCACATTTTATATGTAAGATCACGATTATATAAATGAGGAATATGGGAGTTACAGGATGCTCCCCAAGGCCAAGGTATAGAATGCCACACTTACCATGATCTGATTTTACATTGCATGGCTATTTTCAGCATAAAGATTTTGATTACTTAATTACTTAAGCATTTTTTAAATTATGTCATCAGCAATTATTATCACAGTCCTAACTCATGCCTTTTTAAAATGTCCATGCCATATAAGAACTGATTTTTGCGTTATCCAAACTTCACGAGATCCAGCATTTACTCCGCCTGCCTTTACTTTGCCCTGGATAAATAATTTTGAAAGAACTGTGCATGAGATTCTTGGTCCTGTTCACAGTGGCTTTGTGGAAAGTGCCCTAAAGAGGCAACTGGCATAGGGGATTCTTGTCTCTTTTATTACATATACTAAAGGTTGCAAGTGGGGCTGTCAATTAGTGGCAGTTAAACTCATGTGAGTAACTCAAAAAATTAATCATGGTTTAAAAAAATTAATCATGATTAATCACAGTTTTAATCCCACTGTTAAACAATAGAATGCCAATTGAAATATATTAAATATTTTGGATGTTTTACTACATTTTCAAATATATTGATTTCAATTATAGCACAGAATACAAAGTGTACAGTAGTCATTTTATATTATTATTTTGATTAGAAATATTTGCACTGTAAAAATGGTAAACAAAATAGTTTTCAATTTACCTCATTCAGATACTGTAGAGCAGTCTCTTTATTGTGAAAGTGCAACTTACAAATGTAGATTTTTTTTGTTACATAACTGTACTCAAAAACAAAACAATGTCAAACTTCAGAGCCTACAAGTCCACTCAGTCCTACTTCTTGTTCAGCTAATCGCTCAGACAAACATATTTGTTTACATTTACGGGAGATAATGCTGTCTGCTTCTTATTTACAATGTCACCAGAAAGTGAGAACAGGCGTTCACATGTCACTTTTGTAGCCAATGTTGCAAGGTATTTAGCATATCTGGCATGTGAACATTTGTATGCCCCTTCATGCTTCGGCCACCATTCCAGAAGACATGCTTCCATGCTGGTGACGGTTGTTAAAAAAAAATGTGTTTATTAAATTTGACTGAACTCCTTGGGGGAGAATTGTATGTCTCCCGCTCTGTGTTTTACCCATATTCTGCCATATATTTCATGTTATAGCAGTCTCAGATGATGACCCAGCACATGTTGTGCATTTTAAGAACACTTTCACTGCAGATTTGACAAATCACAAAGAAGGTATCAATGTAAGATTTCTAAAGATAGCTACAGCTCTCAACCCAAGGTTTAAAAATCTGAAGTCTTAAAAGAGCAACACTTCAGTGCAGAAACTACAGAACCTGAACCATCAGAAAAGTAAATCAACCTTCTGCTGGTGGCATTTGATTCAGATGATGAAAATGTGTCGGTCCCCACTGCTTTGGATTGTTATCAAACAGAGCATGAAGGGGCATATGAATCTTTAGCACATCTGGCATGTAAATATCTTTCGACACCGGCTACAACAGTGCCATGTGAACACCTGTTCTCACTTTCAGGTGACGTTGTAAACAAGAAGTGGGCAACATTATCTCCCATAAATGTAAACAAAATTGTTTGTCTGAGCAATTGACTGTCCAAGAAGTAGGACTGAGTGGATTTGTAAGCTCTAACGTTTTACATTGTTTTATTTGTGAGTGCAGTTATTTTTTGAACATAATTCTACAATTGTACATAATTCTACAATTGTAAGTTCAACTTTCATGATAAGGAGATTGCATGACAGTACTTGTCGTGTTTCTTTTTTACAGTGCAAATATTTGTAATAAAAATAAATAAATATAAAGTGAGCACTATACACTTTGTATTCTGTGTCGTAACTGAAATCAATATATTTAAATAAATGGTATTCTATTGTTTCACAGCGTGATGTGCAATTAATTGCGATTAATGTTTTTAATCACTTGACAGCCCCAGTTGCAAGATCTTTATAGCATATTTATCTTAAAGATTCTAAAGTATATTTAAACACTTCAAAGTTGAGAAGTTTGCATGATGCTTCAATATAATGTAGGTTTCTCCTTATTTTTCTCAGGCTTTTCTAAGTATTTTCATTGAGAGACAGAATTGAAAGATAATAAGCACTTCCTGTAAATCAAGCCACTTATTAAATGCTTAACTTTGGATTTAGTTGCCCAACTTTAGGCATTGAATATTGAATAGTTTGGCCTATTCACTTACTATTCACTATTTCACTTACCTATATATTATATATATAGATTACATATTTATATAAACAAACTAACATGGAAAATTCCAAAACCAAAAAAACTTTGCTTGGAAAAAATAGGTCACTTTTATTGAGGTATAATCTCTCCATTATGTTTTATGTCTGAATCATAACCTTGTGATGCAACATGATAATACAATATTGCATTGCTGAGTATGATATTTAATCAAATATATACATTTTATGTGCAAACATGTATACTTTAATGCAATAATTTTTATAAATATTTTAAATAATTCCCTTAGGAGGGAAAAATCAAATGCACAACTACAAAATAGGGAATAACTGTTTAGGGAGTAGTACTGCTGAAAAGAATTTGAGGGTTACTATGGATCACAAACTGAATATGAGTTGTCAATGTGATGCAGCTGTAAAAAAAGCTAATGTGATTCATGGATTTATTAACAGGAGTGTTGAATGTAAATCTCTGGAGGTAATTGTCCCGCTCCACTTGGCACTGGTGAGGCCTCAGCTGGAGAACTGTGTCCAATTCTTGGCACCACTGTTTAGGAACGATGTAGACAGATTGGAAAGAGTCCAGCGGAAAGCAACAAAAATGATAAAAGGTTTAGATAACCTGACCTGTGAGGAAAGGTTGAAAAAACTGGGCATGTTTAGTTGTGAGAAAAGAAGACTGAGGGGCAACATAAGTCTTCCAGTATGTTAAGGGCTGTTATAAAGAGGACAATGATGAATTTCTACCATGTCCACTGGACATAGGACAAGAAGTAATGGGCTTAATCTGCAGCAAGAGAGCTTTAGGTTAGACATTAGGAAACTTTCTGACTGTAAGGGTAGTTAAACTCTGGACTAGGCTTAGAAGGGAGGTTGTGGGGTCCCATTATTAGAAGCTTTTAAAATCATGTTGCACAAACACCAGTCAGGGATAGTCTAGGTTTATTTGGTCCTGCCTTGGCGCAGGGGGCTTGACTTGATGACTTCTTGAGATCCCTTCTTGTCCTACAATTGTATGATTGTAAATGACAATATGCCTACATATAGTGTTAAATGCACAGTAGCTCCGAAAAGAACATACCATCCGAGTTTCAAACACACGCTGCATTTCCTATGCAAGTATAAGCAATTATTGAACATATGCCACATTTTAAAACTTTATGAACAAGACAAACATTTACTTATTTCAGCTTATAGTTGTGTGATATTTTACAAAATGCCCAAATCCATAATATTTTTTTCTTTCTGCCTTATTCTTTACTGTATTGGAAAGTAGTGAAGTGTAAACATCCAAACCTTTTAATCTTACACCTCATTACTGGGAATCCAAAAAATCTTGAATACTCACAATGTTGTCTTTGTTTATTGCTTATTTTCTTGAAGATGACCAATAATTCAAGTTAATTACAGTGCCCATTCTATGTCAATCAACAGTACACTCTGCATTATACATGATGTTTCATCTTCAGCTCTGAAATTCCAGCTGATTATTGCCTTGTAGGAGACAATAGTTAGCAAGAATTGAGACAGTGTGTTTGATTGATGTATGTACTGTATTGTGACTAGCTTGGAAGTGTTTGTCACATCCCTGTACTTTTACTGGATTTTCCAGGATGCTCTGTGGGAAGTGTTGATGGCTCTTGATGAATATGTTGGCACCTCACTAAAAATGTTCCTGACTATACCGAGCTATATATATTTGGCCCCATATGGTTTTCATTGCCTGTTTGTTATTAATAAATGTAATTTTTTTGGATGATGCTGGTGATATCCTCAGTAGGTTGTTTCACAAGCTCACCACCATCTCGAGGAAAATGTTACAACTGCATTTACAAATAACTAATTGTTAATGATTAGTTACACCACTGGAAGGGTAACCTTGGGAGTATTTGTCCCTCATCCTTCCAGTGAAGGCAACAGAAAAGAATTAAATTAATTGTTTACAGTCTCCCTATTTTCTTTGATATCCCCCTGACTTAAGTTGTTCTAGTAGACCCAGGGACTCACATGCATACTTCCCATGGAAAGAATACGTTTCACATTTATAGATAGTCTACCAGGTATATTTAATGTATTTCACATGTGTATGGACTGTGATCTAAGAAGGGGGACTAAGATCCTGTATAAGTGAGATCATGTACTGACTCATATAAATCCAATATTTAAAATATGTGTAGGATTTGCATATGTTTGCAAACTGGATAGTTGAGCAACAGTTGTGTTATATGTAGGGTTTTTTTTTTTAACCTTGCTCATTACTTGGTGTCTGTACCCAAATCTGGTGTATTTGTGGTCACAGTGAAAACAGCTGATCACAATGTGGATCTCCTTGGTATTCATTTGTTACTTTTATAAGTGCTTTATTATTTCAGAAATGTTATTGTCTGATATGGATTATTTCTGGATTGGAAGGATGATCTTCTGGCTAATACACAAGGCTGAGGTCTCTGTTTTATTCCTGGCTCTGCCATAAACTTCCTGTGTTACCCTGGACCAATCAGTGTCTCAATATCTCTCCCCATTTGTAAAATAGGAATAATTCTTACCTTTCTCAGAGAGATGTTATGAGGATTAAGTAATTAATATTTTCCATGCCTATGCTGAGGCTATATTACTTGCCAAGAGAACATGCCTATTAGTCTTCATTGAAACTGCCAAGTGTCATCCTAAGGAACTATCCAGAATGGTAAACGGCTTAATTGGTGCTGAGTGCCTACAGCCTCCATACCAGCACCAAGTGGTATGAAGAACTATCATCCTACTTCACTGAAAATGTCATTTGGGAAGGCTTTTCCACCTGCTTGGTTCCTTTTCACCTGGACCAGTCAACCAACACCTGCCTGCCTTCCTGGAGTTCAGGATATTCCCTCTTCAAGACGTACCAGCCACCGTATAGGAATTTTGACCCAAGACCTGTGAATCTGAGCCAACATATGGCTTGTGAAAGAGTCGTGAGCAATTGGTACCTCTCATGATCAAAACAGCCATGCCTCATTCAAGAAAGGAGTCTTCCTTCTGTCCTTCAAACACAATAGTCCAGCCAACACTGAGGAAACCCACCCTGGATACATCAATCCTAGTGTCAATATCAAACTTCCCATTCCTGAGTAAGCTCATAGAAAAGCTAGCCAAAGGCCAACTAGAGGCTCATCTAATTGAAGGTAATATTCTAAACCCAGCACAATCAGGATCCAGGCTGGTACAGGAGACAGAAACAACTTCAGTAGCACTGATAGATGAGCTGATGCTGCCAATAGATGTTGGACAGCCATCCATTATCATCCTCCTACATCTCTCTGCAACATTGAATTCCGACGACTATCAGATACTGCTGTCCTGTCTGAGAAAGGTGGGAGACATCCAGTGGGATGTGTTAAAATGGTTTGAAATCCTACAGGAGAGACACCCAATGAGCAGTGAAGGGAAACTGCACCTCTGCCACTAGAGCCTCTTGAGGAGAGGATGAGGGAGAGAGCAAATCACATGTGACAGATGTTAGTGATGTTGCTTAATGATTGGTACTAGAACCTATATAGAATGGAACATACTTTGAGAGCATTAAATGGTTTGCATTACAGAAGTGCAAGTCATGTTTGGAGATTGTAACATTCTTGGTATATACAGAAATTAAACAAACCAATATATTTTAAAGTGGTGTTCAACTTCAAATATACAAAATTATTGTCCATGGCAAGATAGGCAGAAATTTTGTTAATGCAAATTCTGTTCTTTGGAGCCATGACAAAACTAATCGCTTCTTTTGTTTGTCTCATTAGCTGCATTGTTAGGATGCATTTGTGTATACAGTCAGAGAATAAATAGGAAGTTTTATTGAACCCTAGTGAGAGAATGTGGACCAGCTGAACTTCATTAGATCATAGTTGAATATCTTTTTCTTTATGCATTTTGATATTAATGCCAATGTGTATTTTTTTTTTTAAATCTCCTGGGTCAATCCCAGATGGCCCTCTCCCTAAAAGGAGAGAATTTCTTTTCTAAAAAGTCATGGGAAATTATTTTCAAGAATCAGTATTTGTTATCAGAGGAGTCAGCACATAGCTGGTAATTAAGTAATCTGAAGTGTCTAGACATTAAAGTACTCCCACCAGTTTCGCCCCCCTTGTTCATTCCCACCCAGAAACAGTTGAGTACACACACATTAGTAGCAATAATAGTAATACTTAGTAATTATACTGCTTTATAACTTCAAATTGCTGAACAAACTTAATTAATCCTGCCTTGCCTTTGTTAGTGCATCTTCACTGACTTAGAACACATTATTGTTTTGGCATGCATGGCTTCAGCTTTGCGTAGACAATGAATTTTTATCTAACAAACACAAAATTTATTTATTTTCTCTAGTACAAGAGCAGTGGTTAAAATTTACATTCAGCAGGTCACTTGCACTTGAATAATTATGGTGTAATTTGAAAACAATTACTATGAGGGAGATAAAACCATTTCAGTTCTACCATGAGTGTTAATATACATCTAATCTGTCTCTCTGTGGTCCCATTTCATCCTTGCCCTGTTCTTGCAGGTTTGGTCTTGTGCTTATGTTGTGGGGGAACAGAAAAGTGTTAAAAGGTAAAGAAGGCTTTTCTCCTGTGTTTCTTTCCTTTCCTTTTTCTCCTTTCATTTGATTCTTATCCGTTACTCTTTAACATCATTTTTTTCTGGATTGGAAACATTGGAGTGAGGCAGAGCAGTGGGGTCTATGCCGAGTCCCAAGCTTAAAAACTGCATCTCCTGTCCTAGATCCTTCTCTATCAGCGACGAACACTAATGTTGCCTCTACTGTCTGGGTGGGACACATATTTCAATGAAGTGCAGCATTTGTCACTCATTTCCACCAAGAACTTGCGAAGCCCATGAGCTTCACCTTAGACAACAATGGAGAAGGCCATGAGACCTCTCTCTGATTCAGGCCTGACCCTAACCCTCACCAAATGAGCAGCGCCCCTCCGAGTACGGGCATAGGAGCAGAGCCCTTGGTTTCTAAGCCTAAGGTCTCTTCCTCCAGGGCTTCCCATAAGAGCAAGGAACACTCTAAGGGTGCAAGGACACATCCCCATCAAGGACTATCCAGAAGAGATGCGCTCCTTCCCTGATCCCATCAGGTCGGGTGAGCCCTTACGCACTGATCCTAAGGAACTGGTTCTGCAAAAAATCACCAGACTGGATGGTAAAGTGCACAGGAAGAAGGATCCATCGGTGATTCCTGTACCGAATGATAGGGACCATCATCTGCTGGTCCCATCCATGAGTGCAGTTCTGGACACTGTGGTACCAACTTGTCCACCCAAATCAGGCACAGCAAAAGATGCTCTGGTTCCCTTGGTACTGACCATCTAAACCCCCAGCACACTGGGATGCACGGAGACCTACCCACAGTCTCCCCTCTTCTCTACCCTGGCCATCCTAAGGGACATTACGACACTGGCAGATGATACTACTTCGGTATCCCAGGAACCATCTCACTTACAATCATCTGGCAAGTTTGCCCTGGTATTGATGGCTCTGCCATTCCAAAAGAAGCAATTTTCAGATTCAGATGAATCAGATGAACTGGTTCCTCCTTCATCCCCCTGGGGAGAGCCAAGCAAGCCACAACTTACAGTCAGTATCCTTATGGGCATGACCTCCATTGGAACCAATGCTTCCCCATCCTCTGGAACACCTCTCAAATGGTTGCCCCCTCTTTTTGGCCTTATTGGGGGCTGTGGGATCCTTACACCACATGTCTGGGACCCACTCAGGAGTCTTTCCACTCTTTTCTCCCATGTGTCAACAACCTATTCCATCTGTATATGAGGAGGAGGAGGAGGATGTTGAACTGGAACTGCAGGTACCAACAGTTCTGACAGGATCTCTTCCTCTTCCCCTGAAAAGGCGGTCTTTTTTCCCTTCCCCTACCAGTTGACAATAAGCAGTACCAGGACTTATTACGAAGAGTGGCTAATGATCTCCAGATATCTCTGGAAAAAGTCCAAGATCCACACTGACTGTTGAAAATTCTGCAGCCTCAGGGCCTATGTAAGGTAGCCCTCACAGGCCATATTGGAACTGGCGAGATTGGTCTGTCACACCCCTGCATCCTGCGCCCCCACATCTAAGAGGGCTGGGAAGAAAGGTCTTCTCCTCTGTAGGCTTGCAATTCAGCATGGCTAATTACACTGCTCTACAGCCAAAATGCTTCTGAAATAAATGTAGTCAAACTTTACTAATTCTGGGTCACTGAGAACGAAAATGATGCTTAAAATTGTTGATTGGCTCTAGTTTTCAAGGTATGCTATTGGGTCAGTATATGCGACCCTTGACTTGCGAATGGCGGAGGATAAGTGAGTTATAAAGGGAAGGGATCGCAATTTAAACCAGAAATGACTAAAATACATCTTTGACTGGATCTATGAATAAATCTAGACTGGGTTTGAACAGTACTTGCTTTTTAGGCAAAACAATGAATGATGCAATCTGAAGCTGGTATTGCGTCATACACGATATGAATTGCATCATGTTATTCTTAGAAGTCATGGATGATGCAATCATAACAAAGCTTACATCACTCTGCTGAACTAATTGCCCTATATCTGCTCTAAAACTCATACAGTGTCGTGCTCTCTTATTTGTCAGTCTTTGATTTTGCAAAGGGACACATTTCTGTTTAGCCAAAGTGAGCAGAGATGCCTCGTACTTGTGTGAACAGTGCAGATAACTTCTGGTATGTTTGTGGTGAAGTGACTTTTGCATCACAAAAGCGCAGTATAACCACTATGGTTAAGAAAGCCTATCATCTTTATTTCAGCTGCAAAATTGGTGATCAGGACAAGAGGTGCAATACTTGTGCAACATATGCTGCAATACTTGTGCAACAAATCTTCGCCAGTGGTTGAACAGGAAAAGGAAATCTATGCCTTTTGCAGTGCCAATGATTTGGAGAGAGCCATCAGATCATACCAGCAATTGTTACTTCTGCCTGGTGCCTCCAGTTGGGAAAGGTGTGTCAAAGAAGAAAAAGTGGACTGTGCATTATCCAAACATTTCATCAGCTATACGCCCAGTACCCCACGGAGAAGGACTGCCGGTTCCTGATGCACCAGAATCATTCTCACTTGAGTCAGACGAGGAAGAGGATGAAACTTCTGGTCCTGAACCATCAATGTCACGGGACCCACATTTTCTCTCATCCTCCTCCTCTGAGCCACACCTCATAACGCAAGGTGAACTGAATGACCTTGTCAGGGATTTGGAACTACCCAAGAGTAAGGCAGAGCTGTTGGGCTCCAGACTACAGCAGTGGAATCTCCTGGCAGGTGATGTTAGGGTTTCTATGTTCCGAGACCGTCAAAAGGATCTTGTCCCATTCTTCTTCATGGAAGGTGATCTTGTAGCCTGCAACAACATCGATGTTGTGATGGCAGCCCTCAACATCGTTCACGATCCAGATGAATCAATGAACAGTCTCCACTCATTGAAGACGAGTCTTAAAGTTGTTTTACTGCATAATGGCAATGTTTTGCCATCAATTCCAGTTGGTCATGCAGTCCATATGAAGGAAACCTATGACAACATGAAACAACTTTTGAGATGCATAAACTATGACCAATATTAGTGGCAGCTTTGTGGCGATTTGAAGGTTGTTGCTCTCTTGCTTGGTCTGCAGACTGGATACACAAAGTACTGCTGTTTTCTCTGCGAATGGGATAGTCGTTCAAGAGATTTCCACTACATCAAGAAAGATTGGCCACTCCGACAGTCATTGGAGCCTAGGAGGAAAAGTGTTCGGCATCCACCACTTGTTGAATCAAGGAAGATTTTGTTACCACCCTTACACATCAAGCTGAGTCTGATGAAGAACTTTGTCAAGGCCATTGACAGAACACTTGCAGTTAGTGGCAATATTATCATGTAAAGCAACCATAAACACACAAAGACCTAGGTTTACAATTTATGATTAAAATTCGACTATCTACACAATATACATAGACATAAAATGTAAAAACTTAAATATCTTAGAAACAGTAGCCAGTTATTTTAATTGTCATATTTGAATTCAGCACATCAAAATACATAATAAATAGCACATTTTATCTCTGAAGCAGACGACATCTCAAAAATTGTAGACCAGTGCTATCAGTCACAAAATCTGAGGGCTACAGACCAATTAAGTATTTACTGTAGCAGCACATGCAACCACCCCATTATTGCTTTCATAGATGTCACAGAGTAGGACAATGCCACAAAATATACAGTAAATCTGTCATCATAATTCAGCATCTCTAGCTGAACGCTTACCACATTTCTGCATTTTGGCAGGAGCCCAATAAGTTTTAGACAAGGTTTTATAGAATTAATCCAAGTCTCAGATGTAAAGAACATTTTAAGAGGTGGCTGCCAATAGTGAGGGAGCGTGGCAGCCACTGAAGCTGACAGGGAGGAAGCACCATCCACCCCCTGGTGGGTGGAGCTGGGCCAGCCACATCCACCCTGCCGGAAGCAGTGGGATGGGACAGGAAGCTTAAAAGGCAGGCCCTACAGCTCAGTTGGAGGGGAGTTGGCCAAGGAGACAGATGCATCCTGCCTGCTGCTGAGCCCCACATCTCAGGATGAGCCCTGCAGTGCCGAGGACCCAGAAGGACTGCAGGGTCGGCCAACTGATGGAAGCATGGAAGAGCTACTGGGACTGCCATTCACCGTCTACCCCGGGAAGACGGAGGACACCCACGAGACAGAAGTACACTGCAGTGGGGTCATAGTATGTAGCCCAGGGACACCAGACAATAATTGGATTGTGTGACCAGAATACTGGTCAGTGTATTTCGGTGGTCTCCCTGCTGACCCAGTGGCAGAGACCTCCGCCAGTGGCAGGGCCCTGGGGTGGGACCCAGTGGAATAGGGTGGGCCCGGGTCCTCCTACCCCCTGTGGCCGCTCCACCTGAGTGGCTGCCTACCCACCTTACGCCAAGAGGCCTGCATTTGTCTGCCTGAGCCTATTGCTCTTCCCTACCCTGATGGCCAGACACCCTTTAAAACTGTGTTGCTCTTCCCTGCCTGAGGGCCTGAGCTCCCTAGACTGCTTAGTGCTCAGCCCTGCCACAAGGCCCAAGCCCCATAAACTATTTGTGCTCTGCCCTGCCAGAAGCCTTGTAGTCTACTTGTCACTCAGCCCTGCCCAGAGGGCCAGAGCCTCATAGACTGCTTGTCACCTGGACTCACCCAGAGGATGAGAGCCTCATAGACCACTTTTGCTCTGCTACACTCAGTGGGGTCAGAGCCTTGAGAATGCTAATTTCCCCTTAAGCTTTATTGGACAGCCACACGGTAGCGAGAGGCATGACCCTCTGCTGCGACTGAAAGGAGGGATGACCACAGACCTTTGGTGGAGCATGCCAGCACAACCAGACCCATGACCAGGGGATTCGTGGCACTCCCAACCAGCCACCCATCAAGTGGCCAGAATGGAGTTGGACAAACTCATGAAATGGTGGGCGGAGAGCCAACAGCAGCAACAGGCCACCCGGCTCCAACAGCAGCAGCTGGGATCCCAGCAGCTGCAGCTGATCCAGGAAATGGGGCCCAGCAGCAGTGCTTTCTCCAGCTGGCTGCCCTGCTACCTAGTCCCTCTGGCCCTACTCCCAAAGGAATGGTGACAGCCATGGCAACCCTAGTGATACCAGTATGGTACACGAAGATGGGGCCTGAGGATCACCCAGAGGCCTTCTTGGTAATCTTTGAGCAGGTCTCATTGGCAGCCAGATGGGCCCCAAAGCAGTGGGCCACTCTCAGAGCCCACTATTTGATGGGGGCAGCCCAGGTCGTCTATCGCGGACTCCCCAATTACAAAGCCCATGACTATGGGGCAGTGAAGAGGGCCAACCTCAATGCCTTAGATATCCCCCCTGAAACTTCCAGCAACGGTTCCAGGGGAAGACCTACACACCAGGGGCCCGATCCTAGATAGTGGCCCAGGAGCTTAAAGGGACCTATTGGCAGTGGCTCCAGCCAGAACAACACTCTGCCACCGAGAGAGTGGAGCAAGTGGTCATTGAGCAATTCATCCACATCTTGCCTCCCAAAGGGAGGGCCTGGGTTCTTCACCACTGACCCACCATTCTGAAGGCAGCCATTGGCTTGATAGAAGACTTCCTGGCTGCAGAGACCCCAGCGGCAGTGCCCGGACTGTTCCTTTGGCCAGGTTTGCACCAGGGAATCCCGCACCAACCTGTGCCCTTTGGCCAAGGTGACCATCACGGTGGGCCTTGGCAGGAATCAAGTGCCCACCTTCGTGGACTCCAGCTGTGGACAGACCCTAGTGCATCAAACCACTCACCCCTGTGGCCAACCCCGCAACGGGCAAGATTTGACTTCTCTGCATCCATGTGAAAGCGAAGTCGTACTCCAGTGCCCGGGTCCCACTGACGATGGATGGGCTAACCCATGTAATGAAGGTGGGCCTAGCCCCGAAGCTGCCCTATCCTGTCATTCTCAGGCAGGATTGGCCGGGATTTGCCAAGGTCCTGCACAACACAAATGTCCAAGACCCCTGGGAGCACATGGTCCTTGAAGGAGACCCCCTTGAGGACGAAACAGACGGACCCGGGGGAAGTGACCCCAGCAACCCAACAGCTCCATCTGGAGACCCTGGTGCTGTAGAGGGAGACACGCCACCTCTACCATCTGACAAGCAGACTCCACTGGAGGGCACGACTGACTTCAGTCAGGATCATAGGGAGGACCCCACGCTGAGCTGTGCCTACGAACCACTGGTGTATATCGATGAGGCAGCCACGGGTTCCCAGTGAGCCGCCCAGTGGTCACAATTTCAGTAGAGCACTCCCTCATCGACTGAGATCCTCAGACCAAAGAATCCTGCTCCCAACTGGTCGAGCCCCAGTATCACCAGAAAGTGGTGCTGAAACTGGCCCATGATGTCCCTGCGGCCAGTCACCTGGGGCAGGAAAATACCCTGGTTTGGGTCCTGGGAAGTGAAAGGAACTCTATGGAGCATCCCTGATGGACAAGACCCAATTGCCCGTCATGATTAGCTCCCCGTTGTGGATGAACAGAGTGAGACGGCCTCCAAAGGTGACAGAAGAAGGGGCTGGTGTCGGAGGTGGCAAGCGGGTCTCAATCAAAACATCAAAAGTGTCTCCTGGTAGTGGTCTGGGAATGCGTCACACTCATGGTGGTACAAGGGACCAAAAAGTGGGCCCTCTGTGTCTTTTGTCACTTGTGGGGAGGCTCAGCAGGACAGGACACTCATAGTAGTATGCATAAGGAGGCGGCAGCAGGCTTGGCTTATAGGTTTTCCTTTGGTGCTTCCTCCTTGGGGAAGATGTGTAGATCCCCAGGCAGAGAAGGGTACACCTTGAATCTTTCAATGAGTGGAGAGAGTCATAAGTCTTCTCGTTTAAAGAAGTTGGACTCATCCCAGGGAAGATCTTGACTAATATTTTGCACTTCTCTAGGGAATCCTGAGGATTGCAACCATGAATCCCTCCTCATAACAATACCAGTGGTCAAGCTTCTGGATGCTGTATCTGCTGCATCAACTGCACCCTGAAGGGCAGTTTTCACCACCAACCTGACCTCCTCTAAAAGGGAGAGGAACTGTGCTCTGTCCACAGAGGAAAGTTTGTCCTGAAAGACTGTCAGCCTAGAGTACTTATTAAAGTCATAGCTGGCTAACAGGGCCTGGTAACACTGGTCTACAATTTTTGAGAAGTCGTCTGCTTCAGAGATAAAATGTGCTATTTATTATGTATTTTGATGTGCTGAATTCAAATACGACAATTAAAATAACTGGCTACTGTTTAAGATATTTAAGTTTTTACATTTTATGTCTATGTACATTGTGTAGATAGTCGTTTTAATCAAAAATTGTAAACCTAGGTCTTTGTGTGTTTATGG
Source organism: Trachemys scripta elegans (assembly GCF_013100865.1). Taxonomy (NCBI): domain Eukaryota; kingdom Metazoa; phylum Chordata; order Testudines; family Emydidae; genus Trachemys; species Trachemys scripta. The sequence goes on from NC_048300.1 coordinate 40,958,985, forward strand.
TTGCTTTACATGATAATATTTCACCTGTCCTTTTTATGTAACACTTTAAAAATCAGCAAAAGGGTTATATAAATACAATTTATTATGAAACAAAAGGCAAACAACTATTATGTACATAGTTTAGTCTTATTCAGTGTCTACTCGGCGCTTCTTGGCTTGTCTCTTGTATTCATTAAATGAATCATCTCTTGTCACTGTCCAGCAATAGTCTGCAAGCATTGATGGGTTCCATTTGCCCTGATAGCGTTTCTCCATTGTTGCAATGTCCTGGTGAAATCGCTCGCCGTGCTCGTCGCTCACTGCTCTGCAGTTCGGTGGAAAAAAATCTAGATGAGAGTGCAAAAAATGTATCTTTAGTGACATGTTGCAACCAAGGCTTTTGTATGCCTTGAGGAGGTTTTCCACCAACAACCTGTAGTTGTCTGCCTTGTTGTTTCCGAGAAAATTTATTACCACTAACTGGAAGGCTTTCCATGCCATCTTTTCCTTGCCACACAGTGCATGGTCAAATGCATCATCTCGAAGAAGTTCACGAATCTGAGGACCAACAAAGACACCTTCCTTTTATCTTAGCTTCCCTTAACCTTGGAAATTTTCCAGGGAGGTACTTGAAAGCTGCTTGTGTTTTGTCAATGGCCTTGACAAAGTTCTTCATCAGACCCAGCTTGATGTGTAAGGGTGGTAACAAAATCTTCCTTGATTCAACAAGTGGTGGATGCTGAACACTTTTCCTCCCAGGCTCCAATGACTGTCGGAGTGGCCAATCTTTCTTGATGTAGTGGGACTCTCTTGCACGACTATCCCATTCGCAGAAAAAACAGCAGTACTTTGTGTATCCAGTCTGCAGACCAAGCAAGAGAGCAACAACCTTCAAATTGCCACAAAGCTGCCACTGATGTTGGTCATAGCTTATGAACCTCAAAAATTGTTTCATGTTGTCATAGGTTTCCTTCATATGGACTGCATGACCAACTGGAATTGATGGCAAAACATTGCCATTATGCAGTAAAACAGCTTTAAGACTCGTCTTCGATGAATCAATGAACAGTCTCCACTCATCTGGATCGTGAACGATATTGAGGGCTGCCATCACACCATCGATGTTGTTGCAGGCTACAAGATCACCTTCCAGGAAGACGAATGGGACAAGATCCTTTTGACGGTCACGGAACATGGAAACCCTAACATCACCTGCCCAGGAGAGTCCACTGCTGTAGTCTGGAGCCCAACAGCTCTGCCTTACTCTTGGGTAGTTCCAAATCCCTGACAAGGTCATTCAGTTCACCTTGTGTTATGAGGTGTGGTTCAGAGGAGGAGGATGGGAGAAAATGTGGGTCCTGTGACATTGATGGTTCAGGACCAGAAGTTTCATCCTCTTCCTTGTCTGACTCAAGTGAGAATGATTCTGGTGCATCAGGAACCGGCAGTCCTTCTCCGTGGTGTACTGATGGAATGTTTGGATAATGCACAATCCACTTTTTCTTCTTTGACACACCTTTCCCAACTGGAGGCACCAGGCAGAAGTAACAATTGGTGGTATGATCTGTTGGCTCTCTCCAAATCATTGGCACTGCAAAAGGCATAGATTTCCTTTTCCTGTTCAACCACTGGTGAAGATTTGTTGCACAAGTGTTGCAGCATATGTGTGGGACCCACCTCTTGTCCTGATCTCCGATTTTGCAGCCAAAATAAAGGTGATAGCCTTTCTTGACCATAGTGGTTATACTGCGCTTTTGTGATGCAAAAGTCACTTCGCCACAAACATAGCAGAAGTTATTTGCACTGTTCACACAAGTACGAGGCATCTCTGCTCACTTTGGCTAAACAGAAATGTGTCCCTTTGCAAAATCAAACACTGACAAATAAGAGAGCATGACACTGTATGAGTTTTAGAGCTGATATAGGGCAATTAGTTCAGCAGAGTGATGTAAGCTTCGTTATGATTGCATCATCCATGACTTCTAAGAATAACATGATGCAATTCATATCATGCATGACACAATACCAGCTTCAGATTGCATCATTCATTGTTTTGCCTAAAAAGCAAGTACTGTTCAAACCCAGTCACAGATTTATTCATAGATCCAGTCAAAGATGTATTTTAGTCATTTCTGGTTTAAATTGCGATCCCTTCCCTTTATAACTCACTTATCCTCCGCCATTCCCAAGTCCAGGGTCGTATATACTGACCCAATAGCATATCTTGAAAACTAGAGCCAATGAACAATTTTAAGCATCATTTTCGTTTTCAGTGACCCAGAATTAATAAAGTTTGACTACATTTATTTCAAAAGCATTTTGGCTGTAGAGCAGTGTAGTCTTGAAGGCTTTTGGCTATCACAGTTGTTGTTGAGATACAATGACCGAGATGAAATTTGAATAATGAAAAATGCTAGGAATCTTATTGAAGCTGAGTGGTCCATCAGTCTGTGAAAAATGATGAACAAGGAGCATAAATTATCACCTAATTCATAAAGAAGTGGATCTAGACCCACTGTAGTCAGTGGAAGGCTATTGAATGGACTTTCTGTTCAGGCTCCCAGGACCTGATTCTAATTTTAAGCACCTGAGTAAACTCACCCTATTCAGGAAAGAGTCCTGTGGCACCTTATAGACTAACAGACGTATTGGAGCATGAGCTTTCGTGGGTGAATACCCCCTTCTTCGGATGCATGTATTCACCCACGAAAGCTCATGCTCCAATACGTCTGTTAGTCTATAAGGTGCCACAGGACTCTTTGCTGCTTTTACAGATCCAGACTAACATGGCTACTCCTTTGATACTTGACCCTTTTCAGGAAAGCCCTTAAGCACAGGCTTATCCTAAAGTCAGTGAAACTTAAACATGTTGTTACAATTAAAGTTAATTTAGCTTACTAAATCTGGCTTCACCTATAATGACTTTGAAGATTAGCAACAACAGAAAACCAGTGTTTGTACTGTTACTATTCCTTAGCTGTTAAAATGTTAAATCACAGCAGTGCTACCATTTAGAAACTTCTGAAATACATACAAGAGACAGATTTATCTTAAATATCAAGCACTCTGAACAAGCCAACATCTGGTGTTGAATATTATCTGCTGCTCTATCACTTTTTAATACTGAGCTGTTTGTTCTGGGTCACTGATCCTTGTGGGAACTTAGAATAAAAGAGATAAAATGCTCCAGTCACTGATTCTTGTTTCCTTTATTTCTTGTTATACTGATCTTGGGAAGAGAAGATTTGCATCTGATTAAAAGGAATCTTCATTCTGAATCACTAGAGATGGAGTCCTATTGAAATACTGTGTCCAATCACTTCTGAACTCAAATTTCAAATTTGGATGTAACCTGAATACAGATGCTCCCCGGGTTACGCAAGACCCGACTTATTCAAATTTGCACTTACGGGAAAAGTTCCATAAGCCAGAAATAGGATTTTCGAGTTGCGGAAAGTTTTGTATAACATACGGGTATACGTTTCCGACTTGCACAAAATTCGAGTTACGTAAGGCTTTCCGGAACAGAACGCTAGCGTAACTCGGGGGGCGTCTGTATTGATTAAGCACATCTCTATTAAAAAAATGTTTTAAAGCGATTGCCTTTAACAGGTCACACAGTAAATAAAAGCTATAATGTTGGCATCCTTTTGTCTGCGAGAGACAGTGGGAATTGCAGCCTATGATGTAGATGGTTTGCAATGTCTCATCTGACTGAATTGGCCAATCTGAGGTTTGTGTGATCTTTAGCAGTTATTGCAAATGTTTGTATCTTGGTTGGGAACTGCTGGCTTCCTACGGGCTCTTTTCAAGCTGTAGGAGCTAGCTCCTGTCCTGTACTTTGATACCCTGATGGAGATGATGGCACCACTTGTTACGATAGCTTGCCAAGATTTCCCATTGGTCAAGATCTAATTCCAAATTCCTTCATATCTCACTTGCATGTGTCTTTATAGCAAAGTTTGGGACGTCCTGTTGCTCTTGTTCCCTCTGATAGCTCCATGTATAGCATTTTCTGGAGTATGCGTCAGTCTTCCAGCCTACTCTGATGGCCCAGACAGTGCAGTTGTCTTTGCTTGAGTAGGGCTGTCACAGTTGGTAAATTTGCCCTTTGTTTGTTTATTGTAGCTTTTGCCAGCTCAGTCTGCTCAAGCAAAGATGACTGCGCTGGCAAAAGCTACAATAAACTCCTTTATATTGTTTGTTTATGTACAATGATGAGAAACAGTGGAAGAGAAGCAAAGGGCTAAAGCATTGTGAGACTTTATCGATTTAGCCTTAGGATTTCTTGACCTGATTTTCATGTAGCAATATTCATTCTATCAAGATTATAAACTTAGATATGGATGATACTATGCTATGTGTAGTCATGTTTCTTTGTTTCTTCAATCAACCCCCTACACATCCATTCCCCCACCCCCAGTAAAAATGTGTTGGTTTGATACAACCAACCATGATCTTTCTTGGGAAGGTTTCATTGTGTGGACGTTTATCATATTCGGTAGCCAGCCTTTATGGGTTTAACTTAGTGTGTACTAGCTGACGAGCTCTTTATATGTCCAGTTTATCTCTTCTAAATCTTACACATGTTATTTGCCATGTGTTGTGTTCACAAGATTAAAGATTGATGCTAGGAATCTTGATCACTATGCGCATTTTCTTTTTAACTCTTCCTCTCAAAACCACTAAGTTCAAGCACAGAACAGTAAGGGTTTTCTTTTTTATCTTGCTAATCTCTTTTGGAAGTGAAAGAGCGTAACAAAGGAAGTGGCAGGTACAAGATTACAGAGAATGCTGTTGTATTAATTAAGCTTCTGCTTTCTCAGCAAAACAGGAGTCATAAGGATGACGACTAAGCTTCTCTCAGATGTATTAATATTTAAAATTGAACTTTATTAAAGTTATCAAAACAATGAAATCTTGGAAGTTTAGAATCCAAGACCGGGTTCTGTTGCTCAAGTGCAACTAGCAAGGAGAAACATTTCCTGTTGTGCCAAGATGTTAGGGTATTCATAGGGACTGTTGGTAAGGGAAATGTAAATTTGTAAAGGACCTGATCCAATTGGCATCAATAGGAATTTTACCACTGTCTTTAGTGGGGCCAAAATGTAACAACTTGGGGTGAAATCCTGGTCCCGCTAAAGTCATTGTCTAAAAGTCCCATTGACTTCAGTGAGGCCAGGATTTTGTCCTTGGTTCCTGGGTAGCCTCCTAAACAAACTTAAACTCAGCTTTAACATCTTGAATAGGAACCTCCATGGAACCTTCAGTTATCTTGTCCAACTGATAACTGCATCTTTCAATTTGTAACAAATAAGTACTATTTTATATTTAAATATATATTTATAACACCCATTTCTCCTCCCACACAAAGTTGGTAAGTTACTAAATTATTCCCCATTTAAAAAAATGAGGTATAAGAACTGCCCTACTGGGTCAGACCAAAGGTCCATCTAGCCCAGTATCCTGTCTTTTGACAGTGGCCAGTGCCAGGTGCCCCAGAGGGAATGAACAGAACAGGTAATCCTCAAGTGATCCATCCCCTGTCACTCATTCCCAGCTTCTGGCAAACAGAGGCTAGAGACACCAATACTGCCCATCCTGGCTAATAGCCATTGATGGAACTATCCTCCATGAATTTATCTAGTTCTTTTTTGAACCCTGTTATGGTCTTGGTCTTCACACCATTCTCTGGCAAGGAGTTCCACAGATTGACTGTGAGTTGTGTGAAAAAAATATTTTTTTAAGCCTGCTGCCTATTAATTTCATTTGGTGACCCTTACTTCTTGTGTTATGAGAAGTTGTAAACAACACTTCCTTATCTACTTTCTCTACACCAGTCATGATTTTATAGACCTCAATCATATCTCCCCTTAGCAGTCTCTTTTCCAAGCTGAAAAGTCCCAGTCTTATTAACATTGTATATTAGTAACAAATGTAAATACCTGGAGTCTGGAAATTCTCTGTGAAGTTTGTCACTGAATGTTAATTCTCATTAATTTATGGTTAATTTGTAAATGTAGGATTACTAAAAGGAAATTAATGTAAACAGAGAGGTGGTATGTGTGCTCTGGTTCTTACAAAGGGCTAAGATTTGCTGAAATAAGACTCTTGTATCCTCTTTGGGCTCCTAGGCTCTCTGTCTCCCCTTATGTGGTACCAGTATGTGCAGGGCAAAGAGATGCTAGCCATCAGGAACAGGAACCCTGAGTAGTAGCTTTGGCAGCCAGTGCTTAGGTTGCAGGGATGTGGGACAAGACACATCTGGAAGAATAGCTGATATCTGGAAAAAATTACTATGATAAACTTTCAACCCTACTGCTCAGTTGACATTGTGAAGGCAAGGAAAAAGGCTTCAGACATGATATTTTTAATGAAACTTGAGATTAACACTGACACCTAATGGTTTAGCTGCCAAATTGTTGATGAAATGTTTTCTCCCTGCAGCTGCTCACACAGAATGAGCCAGTTAGCCAAAAATCAAACAAACAAACCTCTAGCCCTTTCCATCCCAAATTTTAAGGCATTTTTCGTCAAAGCTAGCCTGTGCCATCGTTTTCATGGACTAATAAGCATGTAACAATGATAGGATTTGAAAGTAAGCTGTTTTTGAGTTATAGTTATGGACACTTCTGTTAAAATTTGAAAGCAGTATAAATATGTACTTGCCTCTAACTCAAAAATTGTTAGATCAGGTTCCTTACAACTTGCCAGAAAAACTCTTCCCCAGCCTGAGAATTAGCATGACATTTCCAGGCCCAAGGAGGCTTCTTGCTGAAGTTGAGGGGACTGAAAATAAGGCTTATAAATTGTATCCTATTTGCAACCTTAATTGTTGTAGCTACTTAGCAGCTCAATAATACGGATATATGATTATGTGATATTGTGAAGAACTGTACCTTCAGGTCATTTTCCCCTCTGTGCTTTCAGCAGTACTTGCGATTTCTAGGAAGTGACCACAATCCTTCTTAGATTGCCACCACCTTTTCTATGGGAAGGGCCTCTTTCTCAGGGTATAAGGTAACATTTTCAAAAGCATTAGCCAGTAGCTTTTCGAGATGCAGTTTAGGTGAGCTAAGACAATGTATAAAAATATTGGAAATGAAAATATATTATTTGTTTGAATGCACTGCATAAATGCCATTGAAAACATCATGCAAACTCTTCGTAGCTGAAGTCTTAAAAAAAATGTTGGTTACAGAGGTATTGTCCTACAAGTGAGCGCTGCTTTACTTTATGCATCAGGTCCTTGTGCACAAAAGGTAGATGTTTGAGCGACATGCTCACTCCTCTCTAGAGGTTAAAATCCCTCCCTTCTGACCAGAAGTATACCCCAATTCTGTTTTGTAGCCTTGATGGATACTTATAGGGTTGATGAGCAGTGCTGCTTGGTGGACAGAGCCCTGGACAAGAGTCAGAAGACCTACATTTTGTTCACAGCTCTGCCACTGGTGGGTGACATTGGGCAAGTCACTTCACTTCTTTGGGCCTCAGTTTCCTCATCTGTAAATGATGATAATGCTAAAAGTATTTTGGAATCTAAGAATGAAAAGCAGTAAGAGCTACGTATTATTAATCCCGACATCATATGTTCTCAATGCCTCTTCATTGATAAAATTGTTTTCCCAGGGCATAAGTCATCTTCCAAGTTACTACTACCCTTAAATTGTATCTTTACTTGGATACCCACAGAATGTAAGAAGAAAAAAAAAACGAACACTGATTAGCAGCTTCACCTAAGACCTTATTGGAAGTATTTGAATACAAGTCTTCCTCTATAGGTATATGAGAACACTTAGAGGGTATCGTGTGCATGCTTAAAATGAGGATCCAACTGAGTCAGTTTAATACTTCAGTATACACGAGGTCAGTTCTCTCAAGGGCTATATATACAGTATTTTCTTGATGGTTCCCCCACTCTGTGGAGAGTAATGACTTCTAAATTAATACCTAAGTGGAAAATTCATGCTGATAGCTAATTTGTTCAATGAATTTTACCTTTCCTAGCTGAGAGACTACAGTATAAATAATCATGTGTGGATACTGAAAAGAAAAATTGGACAGCTTATTTAAAATCTGTTATGGAGGTCCTCCCCTGCCCACGAAACAATGCATTTTGTAGTATCTCAGTGTAATTTGGGCTTTTCAGCAGAGAACAGCATAATTCTACATTTATGAGACACTGGTTTTTCATTAAAATGGAAATTTCATAATTATTCCTTATGAATGTACTTCAGAGTTTTAACAAATAGATATGTCATTTTTTTCATTAGAATTGAAAAAAAAAACTAAATCTGCTAAGTTCACTTTGTTGAATCAATTCTACTGACAGGCAGTGATATATGAAACAATATATTCTTGTCTAAGTGCCTCGCTAAATGTAAATACTTCATAAATGAACACCCCACCCCAGTCCCACAAGATATTCAAGCACCCAAGTGAAGCAAACTATAGCATATACATGCATAAAAATAATGGTACAAAGACAAAATTGTGCATTACATTTTTCTTTTTGTTGAAAAAACAAAAAGCTGGATTGTTGTCTTAGAAAAATCATTAAAAGCACAAGCAGGCTTCCTGCTTCGATCAACCTGCCCTCAAAATACTGTAGAAATGGTGATTGGCTAAAGATGGAGCAAAAAAGAACAAAAATCTGGCAGAAAAGGACTTGAGATAGAAAGAGAAGATAGATGGCCTGATCTTGTGTCCATTGGATTCAATGTCAAAAGTCCCAATGACAGCAAAGTAAGTATAGTCAGGCCTGCTATCTTAAAAGCAGATGAACTGGCCTTAGCTACTATCCATCCAAAAAAACCCTCAGTGATATCTGGGTAACTTCTCAATGTATAACCAATTAAAAAAAAAAGTGTAATATTCTCAGATCTGCTGTTGCTACTAGGAATATTTTAGCAATATGAATTAATTTCTGTCATCTGGTTTATGCATATGGCTACACTGAATAAGGGGGTTTTAGATTGGGCTCTCAGGGACTAGGGTGATGCGAGCATGTAGGTATAAAGATAGATAAACTGGTGTTTTTTTTTTTTAAAAATGTTGATAGATTTATCCTATAAAAGTCATCTGCACTTTTAATTCTTTGCAATCAGCTAAGATTTAAAATCAAAACAAAAGTCACAATAGGTCTACCGTGTACAAAAAGAAATAGAAAGAACTTTTTAAGTTACTTGTTAAAGAGCTTCATGAAAAATGAAAGCCTGCGTGTATCAGAGTCTAATTAAATAGACAGATTTACAATCTAACTAAGCCTGATTCAAGGGGAAATAAAAGGTGTAGCTTCTGTAATGTAAAATAAAGATTACTGTCTAGTCTTGGGTTTTTTATTTCTACAGTAATTTTAACACTGGTTTTACCCAAGATATTGTCTAAACCTTGCGTTTTTACAACTAACTCTGCATCTAGTTGTGTTGTGAAGACAGTTTTAGATTGTAAATTACTCAGGAGATGAAAAGTGCTGTATGTTTCCAAGTTTTTGTTATTATTCTATTTGTTTTATTTTGGAATTCTATTTACTGTACATTTTGTTGGAATAAATTAATCTGTGTCAGAACTTTGTTTGGGAACCCCAACGTATGTCGCTTACCGTTGTTATACAAATTGGGTGCTTTTAGTCTAGATATTTCTGAGATAAAACTATGGTCTGTTAGAGAGGAAGTGTGTGGTCCAGTGGTTAGAGTACTAACCTGGGCTGTGCAGACCTAGGTTCAATTTCTCCTCTGCCACAAGCATCCTATGTGAACGTGGGTAAGTCACTTAGTCTCTCTGAGCTTCAGTTCCCCTATCAGTAAAAATGGGCACTTCCCTGCCTCACAGAGGGGATGTCTCTAAGGTGCCACAAGTACTCCTGTTCTTTTTACATTAAAGATTGTGAGTTGCTCAGATTGTGGTGATGGAGGCCAAATAAGTGCCTTAGATAGTCTGCAAAACAATGTAATAATAATTTTGTTTGTCAATGAGTCTATGCACGAGTGTTTGCATGATAAGGTCTAAGGGATAGATTGGAGTTAATTTATTAATGTGAGTATTCATTGATTCAAAGGCCGGAATAGATCACTGTGGTAATCTAGTCTGGCCTTCTGCATAACACAGGCTATAGGACTTCCCTGAATTAATTCTTGCTTCATGTCCAATAGCTGTAATTGAACTACAGCATATCTTCTAGAAAAACAACCAGTCTTAATTTCAGTACCTTATTTCTATTCTGAACTTGTCTAGCTTCAGCTTCCAGCCATTGGATCTTGTTATACCTTTGTTCGATTGAAGAGCCCTCTATTATAAAATCTCTTTGTACTTGTAGACTGTGATCAAATCACCCTTTAACCTTCTCTTTCATCTGCTAAATAGAGCTCCTTCAGCCTGAAGAACTTGTTTTGAGCCAAATTTGCCATAAGGACAGGGGGCATCAAGGAGTCTATAGTGGTAGAAGTCCATTATATATACACACCACTAACCCCCCCAGATTTAAATATCTACTTTTGAAGAAACTGGGAATTACTCATATCCTGATGGGGTGGAGTAGGGAGAACGAGGATCCAATATTTTCCCAGAAGGTAAAATGCAAAGCTACCAGACTATCAGCCAATTGTTAGGAAGAGGGAAGCTAGAATTTGGCCTTTAATAGGATTTTTAGCTTTAAATCTGTTGTTGAGGTTTAACTGAAGAGATTTGCTATGTGTGTAATTGCATGAGGAAATCAATGTTCTTTGGTTTTTAAAAAATCTGGACTTTGTATTCCCTAAGTGACCTGGGAAAATCCTAAATACAGACTTGAAATCATTCTAATAGACATTTTAAAGGCCTTTTGTCAAATGACAAGTCTTCATCTTGATTATAATTAAAAAGGTACAGTGCACTGAATCCCTCCGTCTAGGCAGCGTTGCCTTGCAGTATTACAATTTATATTGAAACAAAAATGAGTGATTTAAATAAGAAAAAATTGCTTCTTTATTTTGTTAGTAGTTAACCATTTTTGCTTTTCTGCATTTGTATTTAGTCCCATCACTGTAATAACTCTAGAAGATCAGACAGAGAATATTAGTGTCACATGTGAAATCTTCCATCCTTCAGCTCAAAGAAATGGAAACTGATCATTAAACAAATAACATTCCCATAGATGGCTGACAAATAATTCCAGCAATCTCAAAGCTAAATGGCAGTTTCTGATTTGAACCTTACTGTGTGATGCTTCAGTTATCTTTAGTGTTACTGGTAAATCTTCAGAGTTTGCCATTGATCTGTCTTCAAAAATCTCCTGTATTTTTTATTTCTTGAGGTTTTTCAGGTCAGACATTTCACTTTAGTGTCTTTATTTCTTTTAACTTCTTGAAGATATAATTTCTTCTGTCATTTCTCAGCCTGCTAGCTCTGAGAAGTGAAGATGAAGGTGGATACAGTTGAGAAAGCTTCTGATTCTGGTTTAAGAGTAAATTCACCCATTTTGCTGTTAGAAGTTTAGACCTTTTTCTTTCGTCAGCACCATTTGATCCCAATTGTTAATCTCTATGGCCTGTGATTATAGCAGGGATTTTTGAAGGAGCCTAAAGAATTTAGGCACCCAACTCCTGTTGAATTTGAATGGGAGTTGAGCATCTGATTTCTCAAGGTTCCTTTGGGAATCCCACTTTAATAACATCAGCTATGGTACCACTGACATGTTATGACGTTACAAAGATGATTACTACACTGATATTAAGTAACAGGATCTGATATTTGCCTGTATCCTTCAATGTTACATTTTGAACAATCTACTTATATTTTGTGTAATAAATTTTAGCATTGATACACAAATGTTAATTAATCCTAACAAACCTCCTGGGAAGTGGTTCAGCATTAGCAGCCCCATTTTGCAGCTATGGAAGAGAGGAAGAAGGTCCAGTGGTGAGTGCTAACCTGAATTGAGGGAGACCTCGGTTCAATTCCTGCTCTGTCACAAGCATCCTATGTGACCCTAGGTAGGTCACTTTGTTTCTCACCCTCAGTTTCCCATCTGTTAAAATGTGGAGAGTAGTACTTTCCTACCTCACAGGGTGTGGTGGGGATAAATACATTAAATATTCTGAGGTGCTGAGATACTACAGCGAGAGGGCCATATAAGTGCCTAAGATAGATATGGAGAGGTGAAGAGATTTGCTAGGCTGCAAAGGGAATTAGTAGCAAAGCCAGGATTAGAACTCAGGAGTTCTTAATACAGTAGACCTTGCCTTACTCTTCAAATAACATTTTAAAAAAAATCAATGTGTGGGGGAAGACTACACTGTGGAAATCTGTAGACCTCGTGTTTAGTGGGTGCTTTAGTAGAGGACATCAGTCTCAGTGACTCCAGCAACTTTCCCCAAGCTCTATTCACAAATTTTAGGAAGAGATGTTTCTGTGGTTTAGAAGAGTTGATGTATGTTGTAGAAGGATTTGTTAGCATGGAAGAAGCCTAAAGTCAGTTTAGAATAAAAGGGAAATGTGTGTTGGGATTTTGCTTCTGTCATGTTCAAATAATTTTTTTTAATTATACCACTTAAAGGTTTTTTTAGGGACTATTTAAACTAAATGTGTTTTCAGTCTTCTTCACTGAGCTCATTGTGGACTAATTTTAACTGGCTCATACACTTGTTTGAGGATGTAAATAAAATTTTAAATATTTATTTTTTTTAAATCACTGTAGTATAGATGAATTTAAAAGCGATCAACTGCATCCCCTACCCTGATTTGCCACAATCTTGCTGATTTACATACAGGCCCCCTTCCAGCTATAGAAGTAGACGCTGAGAGTCTTTCTGGATCAACTAAAATCATTAGAGGTTCAAACCCTGATCTACAAGTCAGTGTCAAAAATCCCATTGGCTTCAATGGGAATGGCTTTGGGCTGTACGAGATTGTTTTATTCACTTCAAGTCTTTGTTTTGGCATCAGATAACAATTGATAGTCACTCCAATTTCACCGCCTATTTAACAAAGTTTAAGTTTATCAGCACTACAGTGTGATTCAATACATGAAGATATATGGCATTAGCTTTAATACTTTTGCTGAAGCAGTAGAAGTTACTGTCCTCATTAAAAAGAGTCTCTCTAATATTGTTTGTAATGCCTCTGAAATTTCTTTTTCTGCTTGTTATATCAAAAAGGCAGAATGCTATAAGGACACAAACGCTCAAAAATGTGTGGCTGCTTTTTAAATCATTGCTAAACAAAAGTTGTCTAATTTACCATGCTGACTGTGACATGGTAATGATCTGCAAAATAAGAAGTCTTCAGCAAGAGGTGTTAGAGGAAGATTAACATACAGCAAAAATACAATGTTGTTCATAGAATTTTGGAAAATGCTATTTCAGAAAAGCAAATATGCATGCGTTGAAAATGTTGCTCTGCATGCAACAAATGTTTAACTGGTGTTATTGTTCTAACCTAAACACACAAGCAAGGGAAATGTATTAAAGTTTCCAAAATCTTTAAAAATCTTTTTGAAGCCATGCAAGGCTGTGATTTCTTTAGATCTCTCAAGCTAAACAGAGTTGGACCTGATTAGTATTTGGATGGGAGATACTGGATGATGTTGCTGTTACAGATGAATATCAGTAGCCCTCTGAGTCCGTAAAGAGCAAGTGCTCCAACACAGTATTAAAGAAAACTGTGCTAATGCTTTCTTGCAGATGAGAGATGAAACTGAGGTCCTGACTGATTAAAGATACCACTTTAATAAAAGCAGGGCTGTTGATCTTGGGATTGGTCAAATTTATATTACTGTATTCTGCTTAATTAAATTTTACCTGCATTTTCAACTGAATGTGATATTTTCAGTTCCTATTGGGTAGTGTTGCTTTGCATTATTATGTAGCTGCTGTGTTATACTGCAGAGGTGGTTGCATTTCATTGGTGTGAGAAGTGATTCCTTTATATGCTGCATTGTTTGTAAGATGCTTCGGCATGAAAGATGCTATGTTTGCCTAGAAATCTCCATGCCTGTGCAGTATTATAAATTGTCCACAGTACCGAGAGGGGGCCTATATGTTCTAAGGAAGGTGAACAGAGATGGATGAAGCAGGAATGACCTTACCACAGAAAATATTTGTTTTTGAATACTTTAGCTTGGGAACAGTTTATCATATGCTGACTCTTTAAAGTTTCATACAATCTTAAGGACCTTATATCCAATGATATTTCATATTTAGGTGGTATCTGTTGATGTTCAGAACATTTCCTACAGTATGTAAACAGCTCCTCCCCCTACAAAGGAATCTGTAATGTCTGAACCCTCAGTTTCTTTTCTTTCACCCAGCAAGTCACCTTGCACTGCTACTTGTCACCTCCCCTTGTTCTTAAATGAGAGTAGAATTGTAGTTCCTACTGTGTATTGCATTCAACGTGCTCCTCTGTAAGAGGCACAGCAGGAAAGGCAGCTGTTTCATGCACCATACTGAGCTTATTTTGGGTGTTGTCTTCATCTTCAAGCTCTTCTACCCACTGTGCTGTGGGTGGCATGAGGCAGCATTGCTTTGTGCTTCTGAATTTCCTTTGAAATTATAATGGACATTATGGACATGCAGTAGAAATGGAGATGCCTTCTGCCTTATATGTGTGGCACACTAAGCAGCATCCAAGCAATTACATAATTTTTAGCTGTTTGTATGGAGTTTGAAATTGAATATTTTTCCACTGGGACATCTGAGAGAACTGCATTATAACTTCCACGGAAGAAATGAAAAATAGGAAGAATAGTGGAAAGAGTTTGCTTTGGATTTAGTGTGTGAAGCCTACGTTATTGAGGTGGCGCTAAATCAAAGAAATTAGATTTTTCATTTAGTTCTAAAATCAGTGATTCTCACGAGAGTGAATTTCATAGCATAGGTCCAGCTCCTGTGCAAGTTCCATCTCTGTGCTCAGGTACCTTCCCTTTTGTGTGACACTTTTTTGTTCCAGTGGAACATAACTGTTGTGGGAAGTTTTAGTCGCAGAGGAAGGGACAATCTTTCAAATAGGTAAGGCCATAAAGGGCTATGAATATCAAGACAAATGTTGACCTGGACTCTATATTCAATAGGGAACTAGTGCACTAATGTGTTCATGGCAACCTGTGTTTCTAAGCAGATGTATTGCTACATTTTGCACCAGCTGGAGACCTTCCAGGTTTGTGGATTTATTCCTAGATATAATGAGTTGCAAAAATCAAGTCAAAGAGGATCACAAATGCCTAAATCACTGTGGCTACGTCCAACTCTGACAGGATAGGGCAAAATCTTCTGGCCAGTTACAGATAGAAACCAAAACATTTCTGCCACCATGGCTGTGTGGGCAATCAGTAGCACTGAGGAGGCCAAAAGGACCCCAGTGTTGCAGTGAACATATCTATCGGAGGCAAGATGGTTTAGAAGGGGCAAGTTCTCGGAAGCACATCTTGCCTCTTCTTCAGCAGCATCCTCATTTTATCAGGGTTCAGCTGCTCTTCACGTATGTGCTGATTTTGGCTAGGCACTTCTCAGAAAGCTGGGAGATGGAGCAGTTTACATGAAGTCTAAAGGAGATGTAGATCTGGGTATTGTCTGTATCATGCAGGCACTTTGGCCCCTACTGTCTCTCCAGCTCTCCCAATGGCTTCACAGAGACAAGAGGATTGAGATTTGTGGGACTTTGCATCTGAGGGCTCTGGATGTGGAGGAACAAGCATCTAATACAACCCTCTGGGGTTCACTCTGAGAGGAGATATACCTTTGCAAATCCATCATCTTTAAATCGCGCCCTTGGTTACGGCTGTGCAATTCCATTGTCTTCAGTAGAGTTACCCCAGTGTAACTCATTGGAATTTTGTAAACAGTTCTTTTGATGATACCCTAGGAGCAAAAGGTTCCACTTCATTCTCAGTGAGCTGTTCAGGGCTTTACAGGAGTAAAACCTCATTTTTGGCATTAAATAAGTAATCTGACACTGAATACACACAAGGAACAGATCAATTGAGTAAGAAGGTGCCAATGCCAATATTGTAAAGTCAATTTTCATAAACAGCAAAAAAAAAGTTTAAAAACTTCTGTTCTGCTTAAAAAAAAGCTTTTGAAACAGGGAAGCTATGTGCTTGGACTCCGAAGAGCTTTGCTTGAGGGTTTTATTGCCTTCAGAGGGAAAGTAGGAGCAATGCACACATCTCACAGAAATGAACTTCTTTCCCATCTAATACTAAAGGGCATGCATTTGCTGAACTTGAAACCTGGTAGAGTGATGCTACATTTATAATATTTTTTATTTTGAGTGTAACATTTTTCAGAAAACAGACTTGCAATTTTTGTCCCTTCTCATTAATTTTTAAATCTTTTTAAATATTCAGAGCACTAAGCTCTTTATAAACCTTTGTGTGAATTGTACTTAATTTTGTTAAATGCATGTGAAGTATTTTAAAGTGATATTAGATAAAAAATCTTTTAAAACTCCTTACTCATGTTACTGATTGCACCTTGGATGATCAAATCTAAAATAAATTTACAAATGAATTAATTTTCATCATGTACTCTGTATATCTTTCATATTTTAAAGGGACATAACTTGAAATCTATCCATTTAAAAAAGAAAAAAAAATAATGTGGCTTCACATACCACACCTGCCCCTCTATAGCTGTACCCATTTAAGATTTTACAGTCACTTTCCTATTTTTTAATTCTCTCCTGTGTTACTGTGTGAAAGCTCCACACAAATAGGGAAAGTTGACTAACCTTATCTATCTTTAGAAAATGTGATTTTCAGAGAAAGTATGTGTATATGGGTGTGTTGTAGCGAAGTGACGACTCACTGGTGCGGCGCCTCCTGCTGGTCGTCCTGGGAATTAGCTCTTCACCAGCTTCAAAGCGCCCCTACTGGCCAGTGTCTCACCTGCTGCTGGCCCCGTGTCCCTCCTGAACCCCAGTGCCCTTTATCTTGGGGCACTGCCCCAGCAGTACCCCACCATGCTCTGGGTCTCCTCTCCCAGGGGAACCCCAAACTCTCTATCCCCACCTTGCCTCAGTGGCTGCTGCCAGTCATCATCTAGCCCCTGCTCACTGGGGCAGACTGCAGTCTGCAAACCACTCATCATCGGCAGGGGGAGGAGGGATGTTGGACCTGCTGCCTTTGCCTAATCCCGGGTTCCACCTTTGCAATCCCAGTACCTGTTTTAGGCCTTTACCAAGGCCTGCAGCCTGGGGAGTTGCCAGGCTGGAGCTCCCCAGCTCCTCCTCCCTTTCCCCAGCACCGCTCTGTCCCAAGTGCCCTAGCTATTCAGATCTTACTTATTTGTGATATGTTTGTATGCTGTAGTGATGATCTGTATAGAAAACCCTTAGAGACAGAAAGAGAGAGAGAGAGACACCTACCACTGTTGCTAACTCACAATTTTTTCACAATCTTGTGGTGTTTGGTGTTTCTCTTAAAGCCCCATCTCCAGGAGTCATGTGATTACATTAGAATCCAGTTTTCATTTAAAAAAAGGTTCCAGCTCTCATGGTTAAGAAAAGCTTGAAAACATGAACCCTAAAGGCTCCAAAACCAGAAAAATTCCAAATTTACAATTTTATAAAATCTCATGATTTTTAAGCCAATCTCTTGATTGTTTGGCGCTTAACTCATGATTTTTGAATGCTTGAGGTTGGCAATACTGCTATACAAAAATGTTTTCAAATGCATAGAGTCAACACATTGGGAGGAAATGGAGGAATTTTTATTCATGTATTTGTTATAGTAATCTTAGCTATTTCCTTTAACAGTACTGCTGAACATATTTTCAGAGAAAAGTGTAACTTTATTTATGTTAAGTTGATGGCATCTGTTTAACAATGCTTGCACAATGAAGTTCTTCACGTCCATTGTGAATTTCTCTTTCAGCTTTTCCAGTGTTGCAATATTTGCTTTCCAAACACCTCAGGGGCATGTTTAGTTAGAAAAACTCCTATGAAAATGTTTTTATTACAGTTCATTGAAAAACAGCAAATGCTGTTTAAAAATGTTTTAATTGAAATTCAAAAATAAAATAAAACAAAATGTCAGCCAGAGCTACTGTTTATGTAGAATAGCTTCATATGTGCAGTATGATGGGGTGTGAACCACACACTGTAGTGAAGGGGTTAATTGGAGCTAGAGAGCAATTCATGCTCCTGGTTGCGCCTGGAGTTGGGGGGCAGACTCAAATAGTATTAGCCCAGCTGGGGAGGAGCTGGTTGACTAATAAAGAAAGAACGTCAGGGTCGGAAGTTGGAGGTTCAGGGGGAAAGTAAGCCTTAGGATCCTCTCCTGAGACAGGAGCTCTGGCAAAGGACCAGTAGAGAAACATGGACATACCTACAGCATGGGGAAAGGCAGACATGAACTGAGTCTTGTTACCCATTCCTGGGACCAGCCAGGAAATAACCACAGACAAAGGGTGAACTTGAGCAGTACTGAGAGTTGATTTATTGCTTCCCTTATTTGCACAATTATACTCAGACACACAACTCATTCATGCTGGCAGGCTGCAGGCACAGGTATTGGTTTCGATTTCGCAGGTGGCTGGGGCTGGCCAGGCTACAGTTGCCTGGACATTAGCCTGAGGCAACGAGAGTCCCTGGAGTCTCTTCGGATCCATGGGAGGGCTCTACTGCATCCGGTCCGGTCCCGAGTTTAGCTTGCTGTTACTTTTCCTTGTTGGTAACCTCGACCTGGCCACTTGTCTTGAGATTTATACCTTCACCAAATAATAATAATTAATGGAGATATCCTATCTCCTAGAACTGGAAGGGACCTTGAAAGGTCATCGAGTCCAGCCCCCTGCCTTCACTAGCAGGACCAAGTACTGATTTTGCCCCAGATCCTTAAGTGGCCCCCTCAAAGATTGAACTCACAACGCTGGGTTTAACAGGCCAATGCTCAAACCACTGAGCTATCCCTCCCCCCAAGATAATACCATGGTTCCATAAAAGGCACTATTTGCTTCTTTGCTTTGCCATTGGCTGTCACTCACACTATCTCACTCATTCCTTATGTTAATTGATTACATGTTCATAAGCATGAATACAATTGGTAATATAGAGCAATGTAGCTTTAAGCAAGCATCTAACATCACTGGGGACTTCCGCTGCTTGTGGCTTTGTAACCGCATAACAGGAAACTGAGCAAACTGCCCTTGAAAGGTAAACTGTGCAGGCTGCACTCAAAAGAGCAAATGAAGGCGGGGGAGGGCGCGTCTGGCTAAAGGTCTCTAGAGTGAAAGCCCTAAGAGGCGCTGCTCTGTACAAGAGCGGCAAAGAACCCTGCAGAGCCCAGGCAAGGGTGAAGAGCCTCAAGAAGGGGCTGGGGAAAGGGGCTGGAGATAGGCCAAGGGAGGAAGTGTTCTAGGGAGGCAGCAAGGAGTGTGAGGAAGTAAACCTTAGTTGCTTTCTCTAGGCTTCCTGGGGTAGAACCCAGAGTGGTGGTGGTGTTGGGGACAGGGCCTGGGTTCTCCTACTGGATCACCAAGGAAAGTGGTCTGAAAACCCTCTGATAGGAGGGGCATAAGGACAACTGAGCCCAGTCAGGCCAAAGACCTGATGTGAATTTGTTGTATTATTGTTTGGTGGGGGTCCATCTTACCCCAAAAAAGAAGCGGGGAAATTATATATGACTTGACCATAGTGTTGCCACTTTTCTAAAGTCTGGTAACTGGATCCCTGAAGCCCTGCTCTGACTCTTCCCCCCCCCCCCCCCCCCCAAGCCCCCCCCCCTGCCCCCCCCCCTCCCCCCCCCCCCAAGGCCCCACCACCATCACTCGCTCCTCTCATCCCTCCCCCTGTCACTTGCTGGTTTGTCTCAAGGAGCCTGCCTGCAGGTAGGAGGTGGCCCCGGCTGAGCAGGGGCTGGTGCGGGTTAATAACCCGGTGCCTCCCCTTGCCTTGAGGTAACTGGACTTTTAGTTCGGGTGCCATTTAGGGTTGCCAGGTCCCCGAAAACCAGGCATCTGGCAACCCTAAATGCACCCGGACATAGAAGCCAAAAACCAGACTGTCTGAGTGAAAACCAGTCCGGTGGCAACCCTACTTGGGTGGAGGGCCGGAGTGCCTATTGGCAGGGGGCACCTGAGCAGAAAACACTGCTGTAGCCACTGGGGGGCACACCCTACTATAGCCACTAGGCGGCACATTCTTCTACATGCACAATGTTCTGTGCCGCAGATGTGTCATATGCCTCTCAGAGGTCCTGCCCTCAACAGCTTGCAGACTGAAGGCATGATTGGTTTTAAAACTGTGAGGACAAGAAAGTATTGTGTGGTCATGTGGCTTCACAGACAGTATGTTCCAGAAGCTTTGGGAGGTGAAGAGAGCAGGGGGTTGGTGAACATTGGCTGGGAAGCTGTTCCAATCAGTTGCTCGAAAAAGGCATGAAGTGGGGGTGGACAAAAGAAACAAAGGGACACATTCAGAACTGATATGTTGTTAAGTCAGTGTAATTCACTTGGATGAGTGCACAGTATGTACACTGGCATAACTTGTACATTCACTTCAATTTAGTAATGCCATTTGAATGGCCATTTACCTCATCTCTGAATTTGATTCAATGGGTATCTTAATGAGAGAGTTTTGGACAGAGTGTAGGGATGGAAGGGTGGGTCTTCCAGGGAACTCCCATCAGGTTTTGTAAAATGAGTTCTTTGTTTAATTGTATCACAACACAATTTTGAGCCTAAACTATATCAATTTTGAGCTAAACTACAGATTGTAACGTAAAGACTTCAAACCCAATCCTGCAGTTGTTTCTTGTGAGTGGTCCATATGGCCCCAGTCCCGCAAAGACTTAAGCATGTGCTTAACTTTATGCCCTGTGTCAGAGCCCCACTGAGTTCAATAAAACTACATACAGTGCAAAGTTAACGGTGTGCATTAGTCTTTGTAGGACTGGGACCTCTGTGAGCAGATCGATTTGAAGTCATTGGAACGTCTCCTGTGAGTACACGTTTGAAGGTTCAGGCCCACGTTTGTACAACTTGAGTCTACCTGGAGTCTAATGAGGGAATAATTGAATGTAATAGTATGAATGGGCTTGACATTATTTCCACTAAGAGAGGCTGGTACCTGTTTTTACTTTAAAAATCAGTTTTAAACTCAGTCTTTAATAGTTTTGCTGCATGTTGACAACACTTCTAATCTCCAAAAAGTTCTCTCACCTCACTAGTTTAATGTGGTATTAGACAACCCTTGATAAAACTTTACATTTTAAAGCTAATGTGCACGTTAGGCAAGTTTTTTTTAAATTACCACAAGAATTTCTAGTAAGAAATGAAGTCCATCTGGGTTACAGAGCATTAGGGAAAATATGCTTATGCAAGCACAGTTTCCTATATATATCAGAATAAGTTGTGGCTTAGTTTTCCACATAATGATATATTTGCCAGTAGAAGTATTTTGAGTGTTTTGTTTCTTTAGTTGTTTAGTCAGAAACCTAAGAATTCTTTCTGTATTTTTTCCCTATTTTAAACATCCCTAAAGGTGTCATCTCTTACATAGGTTCATATGTTACAATGGTGATGAAGGGGTAGTGTTTGGAAAAGCCATTTCAGATTTAATATACCAGTTCAGTCACTTCAGCAAATAACAGGATTTTCTAAGGAAGTCCTCATTTTCAAAGAATTTTAATTTTGCTTATATTTCAAATGGAATTATCTGAATCTTAACACTCATTTTGCATCAAAGGGGGAGTTTCATTATTGGAAGATTGCCTTGTTTACTTTTCTTTTAGCCATGTTTATGAAAGGAAGGTGTCTAATCCTCGTCCCATTGAAGTCAATGGCATACCTACTATCAACTTCAGTGGAATCAGGATCAGGACCTAACACATAGTGTTTTGTGTGGTGTGAAATACTTCTCAGCCTAACGTCTCACCTTGCACTGATGTGTGGTTAAACGCTTCCATTATCTGAGAGGTGAGGTTGTTTTATAAAAACTGAACAGCTTGCAGGCTAGTCCACTTACAAAATGTTTTAGTTAATTTTTAGAGGGTCTGTCTACACAGCAGTTAACCAGGTGGCCCATGTCAGCTGACTCAGGCTCATGGGGTTCATGTTTTGGCGCTGTAAAATTGCGATGTAGACATTAGAGCTTTTGGATTCTGTGGGTTCTAGCCCAAACCAAACGTGTACACCACAGTTTTACAGCCCCACAGCCTAAGCCCCAAAACCCCAAGTCAGCTGACAGGGGCCACCAATGGGTGCTTAGTTGCTGAGTAGACCTACTCAGAGTGGCCAAAAATTTGTAAACTTAAGTATTTCTGACCCATGTAGTTGTTGACTTATGGCTTGGAGTCATTTCCATTCAAATGGCTTGCTCTCTCAGTCCAGGCTGCCTTCTAAGGACCAGAACCTGGGCACTTGTGCATCCCAGATGAATAATCAGAGTTGCAAGCTTGGTGACCACTGAGACCTAGGTGGATCCTGAGGAGAGAATCTTAGTACCAACATAGGCACTCATGTCTTCCTAAGACTCCAGTCCACCCAGTACCATGGCATACCTTATGGGAAGAACACAAGCTTACTATGGACTTGTTCTGGGTGTCATCCACAGCTGGAGAAATAGTCAGATATTTTGTGGCTAGAGCAACTGTGGCAGCGTGGACTAGGTCCAGAGGCCCCCTGCTGAAGGCCTCTCTGCCCTGTGTCACCCTGCCCCAGAATAGAGCAGCAAGAAGTCCTCCAAGCAGCCTAGAGTGGCAGCAGAAGTGTGGCCAATCAGAGAGGCTGCTGTAGTGACCAATAAGGGACCAGAAGGGCCAGATAAAAGGCAAACAGCAGAGCAAAACCTTCAGTTTCTGCATGGAGCTTGATGAAGGAGGACCGGGTGGCTGGCTAGATGAACAGCAGGACCACGGACAGCTCACTTCAGAGAGCTCACCAGACAGAACTGAGCCCAGGGAAGGCCGCCAAAGACCGGGTTCCTGGCTGGCTGAACGAGCAGCAGGACCCCAAAAAGGTCAGTGTGGGCAGGCTGACCCCAGGGTACTGAGCACTGAACCCGGCCAGACCAGACAAGGGTACTGAGATGAGTCCTGCTGGTCTGGCTGCAGCCTGAGCCAAGGGAGGGCTGCTGAAAAGACATCAGCTGAGGGTACTGAGATGGGACCTGGCTGGGTGGTTGAAGAAGGTAGTGTCTCTGGGAAGAAGTATAAGAGTTACGGCCTCATACCAGGGCTGTAATAAGAACTCAGGCCTACATACCCCGGAAGGAGGGGACAGTGTACGCAGCTCAGCCGGAGGGCTGAGTCGCTGAAGACCCACCGAGAGAACCATCGGCCGGGGGATGCTCGCAAGAGGCGGGTGCCACCCTAATATAAGAACTAAAACCAAAGCAGGCTGGCACCCAACTAACCAAAGAGGGGGCTGTCTGCGAGAGGTGGGTGCTGCCCCCCAAGAAAGACTGATCACAACCATATCGGCCACAGAAAAGGGGGTGCTCATGAGAGGCGGGTGCCGACCCCATTACAGCAACAAAAACAGTAGATTAAAAATATTGTAATAAATCACAGTGTTTATAAAATAAACAAAAGTTCTTTGAGTGATTGCTCATATCGATTCCAATTAGGTGTGTGGAGTCCCCTGGAGTGGCACCTCCATAGCGCTCTATATATGACCCTGCCAACCCGGTGCCTCCTCAGATCCTTCTTACTGCCAGTGACGGTCATTGGAACTGTGGCGTCTTGCTCAGCAAGCTCTCCGCATTTCTCTAGCTTCTATCTACTTTAGTGTTTGATTTCCGTAGTTAGCTTAGTTAGTGTAGTGTTAATAGTTTGCTGTCGGGTTGCGGGGATTCCCCTCCAACCTGACCGCGCTCTCCCTGGGAACTCAGGGCATGCCTAAGTCCCAGGGGTTCAAGCCCTGCAACAAGCCTGTGCTAACGGGCAAATCCCACAACGCTTGCTAAAAGTGTCTGGGGGAAGCACATCAGGAGAATAAGTGCAGGATTTGCAAAGGGTTTCACCTGAGAACGAAGAAAGAGCGGGACTTTAGACTGAAGCAACTCCTCATGGAGGCGGCACTTAGACCGCAACCAGCATTGGCACGGCAGGACCTGGCACTGAGTGCATCAGTGCATAGTGCCCCAGCAGCAGTGGAGATGGCATCGTGGAAGGATTCTGGATGAGACCCTTGGCACCGCCGCTCTCCGGTATGGAAACAGTCGGCGACGACTCGGCACTGGTCCCATTCCCTGGGTCAGAAGCGGCACTGGAAACAAAGGAGGAGTGGTTCCCCGACTTCGGGACCCAACCCATTGGAACCGGACAGTGGGGCGCGTCCCAGTGAGGAGCCCCCAGTGCCAAAAACTTTGGAGCCGGCACCATTGACTTCGGTCCCGCAAAGGGGGCCATTGAGTCTGGTGCAATTGAACTCACTGTGTCAGGTGGTGGAGGAGGTGCAACTGCCTTCCATCCCAGACACATTTGAGGCTGTGAAAGACCTCATAGAAATGGCTGCACCGCAGTCCCCAGCCCTTCGCGCCAAGCCTCTGATACCACAGCATGCGTCACTGTCCCAGGGAAATCCTGCAATGCTCTGCCCCTCAGTGCCACCTGAGACAAGATACTGCTCGGAGTTTTGGAGCGGGCCCGATGCAAGCTGGCACAGGGCAAACCAGACAGGGGTGTGGCACCATGGCCCGCACAGTGGCAGGGACCAGTGCAGTGGCCATTTTGGACCCCTTGGGTGTACCACCAGGCCCAGGGCACCCAGTCCAGAGGCTCCCATTCAGCTGCGTCCGAGGGGTGGGCGGGGTTCAGGCATAGTTGTAATTTGACTTTTATTTTGGGTGGGCAGGGGCCGGCGGGGCAGGGGCCAGCTCTGCACAGTGGGGTCTATGGAGTGAGTGCCACCTCCACCCCCTGACTCACCTCAGCAGGCCACCTACCTCTGTGGGTTGTGTGTGTGGGGGGATGCCACCAAATATTGTAACTCAAAGGTCTGGGGCTTAGCTCAAAAAGTTTGAAAACAGGTCAGGGTGCAGAGAGAGCGGTAGCTTGATGCAGGGAGGGGGGTAGCTAGAGGCTATGTGTGGGCACGGTGTAGCTCAGAGTGCAGGGAGGGGTAGCTAGGGGCTGTGTGGGGGCAGGGGCTGTGTGTGGGCAGGGTGTAGCTCAGGGTGCAGGAAGGGTTTAGCTCAGGGTGCAGGGAGGGGATAGCTTGGTGCAGGGAGGGAGGTAGCTAGGGGCTGTGTGAGGGCAGTGGGGTAGCTCAGGGTTCAGGGAGGAGGGTATTTAGGGGCTGTGTGCCGGGAGAGCTCCCCTGCGGTCCTTGTTCCCCAAGGGCTCTGCCAGCCATGAAGCTGGGTCCCCCCTGCCCAGGTGGTTCTTATCGGCTGCATGAACAAAGGAGGCTGGGAGCTGAGGAGCAGCTTCAACTCCCTGCACCAGCAGCAGCAGGAGACGAGGGAATGCAGCAGCTGCCTGCTCCGTGTCACCAGCCAGAGCAGCAGCTGTCCCACACTGCCCAGCTCTGGCTTCCTGCCTCCGACCTGGCCAGCGGCGGGGAGAAAGGGAGGTGGAGGAGTGTGTGTGTGTGGAGCTGCCCCAGGACTGCCCTGCTCTTGCAGTGTAGTTTCGAGTGGGGCAACACGCCTGTGCCTCCCAATTCTGTCCCATGGGAAGCACTGGGGCTCGGGGCTCTGAGATTCAGCCCCGCTGCTCCCGGCTTCCATCCCGCAGGGGGCACCAGGGATTGGGGCTTCAACCCCGCAGATCCTGGCTTCAGGCATGCGGGAGGTGCAGGGGCTGGGGCTCTGGGTTTTAGCCATGGGGCCCCTGGGCTGGGGGGCTGTGGACCCGCTGTTGAGAACTGCTAATCTACTTATTTTTCCTGAGAAATCTCCATTGAATACATTTCCTTTATAGTGGATTCTTTCCTTTACATTATAGTGGATTCTTTCCTTGATGGGTGTTGATGAGCCATTAACCATTGTCTGTGTAACTGAAAGGCTGTTTGTGGGTGTTCCCAACCTCACATCGTATTTCAGTAACACATATAGCAAAGCTTCATAACTTTACATACAATGGTAGCACCTACAATCCAAGAGGATATTAATGTTCAACAGATCAAGACTTTAAAAATGATACCTCACAAGGCATACTTTGTAAAAAAAAATATATATATCAAAATTATATGACAGTGGTGAATATGGGAATTTGGGGGTTTCAGGGTGCTGCTTTGAGATACGGAGTGTCACAACCTTTCAAAGTGTTCTAAGCTAATCCAATAAAAGTGTGTCACACAGGGAGTTATACCATATAACTGCATTGCTATAAGTTCACATCTTAACTTATACCGGTATAACTTTCCCATATAGACAAGCCCTAAATAGGATGTCTCTTCTAGGTCTCTTCTCCCATTTCCTCTCATAGCATAGGAGTCTAAATTTAAAATAAAATATAGTGGTATTTTCCAACATGGAAGATGGAGGCGGAAGCCAATTCTGAGGCTTTTATATCAGTCTTGTCTGTGTCAGCAGATCTAGAGCTATTCAGATTTCATTTAGTGAAGGAGTTTTTTATACATGTTCTGTTACTGCTCAGAACACTTGAAGCCATGCACCTTTGTGCTACCATGTTGTCAGATCTCACCTGCTAAATCAATTCTGAAATGGAAGACTCCCAAAGAGTATCTAAATACTGCAGGAAGTTGTTTTAGCTATTTATTAGGAAGCAGTCTTTATTTTGAATCAGTCATCTTCCAATACCCCACGTTTGTATAAGGGAACACTATTTTGCAGGAGGTGTGGTCTTTGGTGTGAGAAGTGAAACCAGAATCCTAATGACTTGTGATCTCATGACACTCTTAATAAGAATAGGGTTATAGTTTGCCCTATGTCTGTAGTTTAAATTTGGTTAGTGTATTCTTCACTTTCTATGCTGAATGCAAGCATAGTGGTGCTGGGCTCTGCTAAATACTTCAGTGTCTAACCTCAGAAATGGCTTTTCAATACTCAGTAGTATTGATCTGTGTGTAATTTGATTCATTTGCGGAGTACTCTGGGATTTTTCAAGATGAGAGACACTGTATATAGAGTAAGCCATTAAAAAGTGAATATTTGCCAATCATTACTACATAATTATTGCAGGTATCTCTTATTCTGTGGTAATCAGAGATCTTATTATGTGATAACCATTGGCAAAGGTTGATTCATAGATCTAAAAGCCAGAAGGGACCATTATAACAATCCAGTCTGACCTCCAAATTTTTAAAAGATTGGTTTTTTGTTTTTTTTTTGTGAAGGGATGGGATAAAATGTGCTGTAGGGACAGAAATTAGCCTGGGGTAGCCATGGCTGACTGGTTTTCTTGCTTCCTCAACTTGTTTTCTGTAGTTCCACCTATGACTGTCCTGTGAGTTTTTTGAAATATTGAAAATATTGTCATCTTGGCTCAGGACCAACTTCAATTGTCATTCTTGGATCCTCTGCTTGGTAGCATATAGAGTAGTCACTAGATTGTTGGGCTAGCTGTGTAGGTGCATACTCATTTATTTTATCAGCTGAAAACGTCCTACAACTTGCTAACAAAAAGCCCACTAAAACAAGGATAAAATGTAGGCTTCAGCCCTGTTGAGCATCACAGATTTGGCTTCCGTACCCACGCATTCTATTCAGCAAGAATCTTGATGGCACCATGGGAACTTTCCGTGTCCAAATATATGCCACAATCTTCTGAGAGCTGCTGAAGCTGGAGATTGACCCACTTATGGAACACTAATCCTGTCTTCTCAGAGCCAAAAATGTATTTAAGGAGGTTATTTGTAGGCATTGTTAAAGTTAACTGAGCTTGGAACTGAACTAGCATGCAAGCAGAGATAAAAGCCACTTGGTCAAATCCATCTGTGCTTAGATATGGCAGTGGCAAAAGACAGGGTGAATATCCTGGGATGGAAAAAGTGTCTTAAATGCTTAAACCCAATATTTCTTCCCAGATCTCAGTAGGTAAAACCATTTAAAAAAATCTAGAAAGAGTTACATTTGTGATTGTGTGTGACATAGGCAAGAATTAGGAGTAAGTGAACATTCTCATTCACACCTGCTTTAAGGCTACGTATCAAATTGTTCTAATGCAGCTGGTGGAGATACTATCATGCAGATATTATGAATTGTTTAGTGTCAAGGTGAATCAACAAAGACTGTATTTGGTCCTAGAATGCCTGCCTGCTAACAGCTAGAGACCCAGTGTTAAGGAGTATACATTTTTACATTCTGAGTCAGTGCTAGGGTTCAACTCTGCTGAATAATTATGCATCTGCTAGTAGTATCTGCACAAATACAAATTTTGTTGGACTGTTTCATTATTACCCTAATTAATATTAGCAGCAGCAGGGTTAGTTCTGGTATTAGTGTGTATTTTGATATGTGCCATTGTTAAACCCTTCGAGCCAAATTCAGACCTATTTTAAGTAGCAGTTATGGAATAATGACTAATGTGGTTTTGCTACCTACCACAGCTCTGAATTTGGCCCTAAGTCTTGAGGGCTTGTCTTTAAATGTGGTACAAAACTGCAAATGTGCTGGGCCTGGGGCGCGGGCACTTGGACAGGCCGGGGGCCGGCGCGGTGCTGGGCCGGGGGCCGAGCCGGGGGTGCGGGCACTTGGCCGGGGGCCCCAGCTGGGCAGGAGACACCGGGGCCAGAGCCTCTTGGCCTGGGCCGGCCGGCCACTGAAGGGAGACGCTCGGCCAGGGGGGCCAGACTGAGCCGCGCCGCACCCCGCCCCATCTTACCTGCTGCCTCCCTGTTTCAGGCTTCCCGTGAACATTTGATTCGCGGGAAGCAGGGGAGGGGGAGGAGCAGGGGGTGGAGCGTTCAGGGGAGGGGGCAGAGTTGGGGCGGGGCTGGGCACGGGGAAGGGGCGGAGTTGGGGCGGGGCCAGGGACCCATGGAGTGTCCTCTTTTTTAAAAATTAAAATATGGTAACCCTACCAAATTGCGAATGTTTAAACATGCAGTTAAGGTCAAATGTAAATTCTTTCGATCTGTGGATGTATGTCCCATGTTTGCACATGCAAAAGGTTTTTTACAAATGCAAATACTGGGTGAACAGACTTAGAGGTTGCCTCTTAAAGTTTTGTTTTTGTTGGTACAAGTTGTTGTTTTGTTGTTTTAAGCTATGTGGGAAAAGCAAATGCTCTTTATAAACAAAGAAGAAAAATGAGGAGTAGCAGCAATTGCAAGTACAAATAATGTTGTGCGGTTCCTGAATGCCTAATGTTCCCAGGGATTTGGTTTGGAAGAATCAGTTCTGCAATGTGGTATGTGAAACAAATCACATTCATTAGCTCCGTGACTAATCATGTCATGACTCTGCAAGGTTACTCAAGGAGTCAATCAAACATGCTGATCGACCTCAGGAAGAGCTATACATTCCTGCACTGTTTTCTTTTTCACCATCTTCACATTTGAGATGCTAAGAATCTTAGCTGTCTAGTGCAAAAGGCAAAAGAAAACAATGCTACCAGTCTCTTAGGTGCCACAAGGACTCCTCGTTGCTAGAGCTATTCATGTTCACTTCTTTGAGCATTAGGGACCCAAAGTTGTTATTGAAGAACATTCACTGATTATAAGGGTCAGGTTCTCAAAGCATAATGCAACCTGAAAACAGTGCATTTCCAAATGGCTGCTGACAGCTTTTACAAAATCTAAGCTATTCTTGTGCTTATTGCAAACATCACTGAAGTATATGGGGACAGTTCACATAGATCAGAATAGCGTCAAATAAAATCTTCCCCAAATATAGAACATATGCTTTGTGACTCTCCACAGCAACCAAAAGCTTTTCTGATAATATCTTTGGTGGTGGATAGCAACCTGTAGATGAATTATCTGGGCTAGAGTTTAGCAAATAATTCACAACAAATTATTCAGCAAATTTTGCCGTTCTTTCTGTTTGCAGATTGACTGTGAACGATCACAAAATTCTCAAATGTGCAATATTCATTATTCAAAATTAATGACTTTCTTCATCAATAAACCTTTGACAATCATTCTCAAATTGAAGATAATTACAATTCACAGTTTTGTTTCTCTTATCTCATTGGATGATTTCTGTAAATAATTGTCACAATGCTAACTGTGAGGTTTATTGCATTGGTTCGTTATGTAAGTTATCCAGTTAAGGAAAAGAAACAGTATCCTATGGCTTATGTAACTGCCAAGAGATGTTGAATTTTAGACTCTAGATTTGATTGTAAGCTTTTTGGGTCAAGGATTGTCATTTGTTGTTAATTTGTGCAGTGCCTAGCTCAATGGACCTTGATTTAGTGGAGGCTTCTAAGTGCTCCTGCATTATAAACAATAATAATTAATAAAATGCACAGTTCATAATGGCCAATTCAGCATTCAAACATACATTTCAAAATTCACTTGTGCCAAATAGTCGAGCAGTCAAGTTTAAAATTAACTTCTCACAAGTAAAGCTCAAGTATTGAAATGTTCACAGACAGCAAATGAGAGGTTTGCAAATAAGGTTAAATCAAAATACATTTTCAATTTCAAACAAAGATTCACAAATAACATTTACTACTATTCATTCAACTGTAGTAAGTACATTCCAAGGCCTGCATGTGAGTAAAATCCTGGACAAGTACATGCCCTGTATGTCTTGATGTATGGCCCCAATTCAGGAAAGCATTTAAGCATGAGCTGAAGTCCATCCCTGTTCAGCACATCACTTAAGCACATACTTAACTTTAGGCACATGGTTCAGTCCCATTGAAGTCAATGAGAGTTAAATACATGACTAAAATTAAGCACCTACTTAAGTGCTGTACTGAATTGGGGCCTATAAGGTTAAAACCAGTTAAGTGTCCTGTAGGAGTTGAAAATGTTCCTCATAACTATTCCTGGAGTCATCCAAACAAAATTTGTTAGAAGCAAGAGGTATTCTAAGATGATGAGTTTATTAATGTGGTGTCTTTATTTTTTTTATATTGCCACTTGTAACAAACTAAAGAAATGATTATTGGTTTTGAAAGTTTTTCTCCATAAATAAATGTCACTTTTAAATACCTCAGTAATTATGTTTGTATTTGTGTTACTGCAGGGATTTGAAGGGTAACATTTACATATTTTATCTTATTCACCAATGTTCGCCTAGTGAGTTAAAATTATGATATCCTGTGTAAATGGAGCGGCTTGCCTGTTGTAGATAAGCTGACTTAAGTCGTTCAGGCTTGTACTAAAAGAAGTGTGCCCAGTTTCTTGGAAGAGACAACTATACAATCATACCATGGTCTCTAAAAGTAACATGGTGTGTAATGAGCAAAGTATAAAGTACAAAAAAACCTGTGGAAGTTTCTACTGTTTTGAGAAAGTAAAATGCTTCTGAACGATCTAATCCAGTGGCTTGGCCTCTTACTTCCTGTTTCACAGCCTGACTTTCTCAATTGAAGCAGGAAGTCAGTGGGTACCATGGGCTCTGTGAGATAGCTTCTTGATGCCTGTCAGGAGCATAGCTATTGCAATATATGGTGGCTGGAGATGTAGGGTGGGAAGGCTGGCTGTATGGCAGTTTTTAAAGAGACATTGTGGTGGCTGTACTGAGTGCATTTACCTTGTATTACATTTATCTTGCATTTTCTCTTCTGTTATAGTTTTGTTCTGCAATTTGTTCTTGCAACTTTGTTCTACTAATAAATGCACAGCTTGCCTGAGTTTTGGTTCTGTTATTTTTGGTAAGATTTTTCCTTGCTCTTACATGATGAGAAGACATAATGAGGAGAAAAGATAGATAAAGGAAAACTTCTGATGCTTGCTTCATATGTGCTCTGTTGACTGATCAGTCATACACCAGTACATTGTAGCTTCTTAACCCTGGCTGGCATGCTCTGATATCCTCCTGCAGGTTCTCCTTCACTTTGGACAAGGATACTTAGGCTAAAAGAGTATCATGCTGGTTGTGGTGATGGTATCATACAGTTCAGTTTTTCAAAACTGCTTAAGATTGGAGAGTCTTTAGAAGAGGAACAGGAAAGTAAAAAAAATAGAAGGGACTAATAGGAGATGGTAGCAGGCATCTGAATACTTACACCTCAGGATCTCACCAATCCAGTGGAGGTAGCCTGACATCTTCATTGATCTGTTTGCAGCTTGGACGTACCAAACAGTGCCTCAGAGTGTAAAGACAAAGGTGTTGTATTTGTGATAAGATCTCTGGGCCTCAAGTATCCCAAATATGGCACTGTACTCCTCTTTCTAAAATATCCAAAAGGGGCATGGCCAACTATCATTCTCCCATCTGGTTGCTGGGACTCCCAACTTTTCTTCTTTTCATCAACAATTTTAGGTGAAGATCTTTTGCCACTATTTACCCACTTTGGGTCAGCAAGACTTTTAATCGCCCACAAAATTGTAGACCCTATTGTGCAGTTTCAGTAATGCTGCAACATATTAACACCAAATCTTTAAGATGTGTCTGCATCCTTCTCCTTGCATACATATGGTATACATCTACTCCAGTTACAAACCATTAAGGAACCCTGTCTGGAATGTGTTCTTCTGAGCCACATTGATGTGTCATATAGACCTGGGAGTGCAGTGGCTAATATTAAAGAGTTAGTATTTGCTAATAGTCATTTGAAACAGTGGTTTCTGAGCTGCCACAGTTATTCCTCTTCTTAGAATAGGAAATAATTATAGGCACTCTGTGATAATTGTTGGCAAGTGTTAACTTTTTAATGAATATATTTGGATATTAGGGTAAAATGTAACATTTATAGAAAGTAAAGTAACAATCGGGGGCTGTGATATTATCCCTATGGTACAGTACTTCAACATAGAATGATATCCAATATTGTACCACTTTGGTTTTTAGCTCGGTAAAACAGAAGGCCGACATGCTGCAGTACATTGGTATGTATGCATGTACAAACACAGGAGTATATACACGCATGCACATAGATATATATGAACAGGTACTGATACATTTACATTGCTGCTTTGGAATAAAAATTAATACAGGTGTGTTGAATTGGGCTCAGGCTACATCTACACTACAGGGGGGGGGTCGATTTAAGATACGCAAATTTATTTGCGTAGCTGAATTCGACGTATCGCAGCCGACTTACCCCGCTGTAGGGACGGCGGCAAAATCGACCTCTGCAGCTTCCCGTCGATGGCGCTTACTCCCACCTCTGCTGGTGGAGTAAGAGCGTCGATTCGGGGATCGATTGTCGCATCCCGATGTGACGCGATAAATCGATCCCCGAGAGGTGGATTTCTACCCGCCGATTCAGGTGGGTAGTGTAGACCCAGCCTCAGACTTCCTGATCAAAGCCAGAAGTGATGGTCAACCTCCTGCAGTTGATCAGTAGCATCTCCTGAACAACCATCATTGGCCCCTTCTATTTTGTGGTTAGATATCAAGAAGTGCTATTGAAAGGATTTTAGTAAGGAAGAAGCATTGGTCAGAATGGAAGATAGGTGAAAAGTGAATAAAACCACATCCTTAAAACATAAAATTGCTGTAGTCATTGCCTCTTCATTAATGGCAAGAGCCTAAAGAGGAAGTAAGGAAAAACAATAATAAAAATAAACAATTGTTTTTTATTTATGAAAACTGAAATAATTATATCTTTCCCAGAAATCTTAATGGTTAGTAAACTGAAGAGTCTAGCATCTTGTTTTACAGTTTTCTGAAGTACTGTACAAAACTGTCTCCTCTTCTGTTCTTTTTTTAAGCTTTCCAATACCTTTTGTACAAGTTTCAGATGTGTCCATTTTATGAGACCTAATATTGAATTCTAAAATTCAGCTCAGCACCAGCTGCTACGTTGAATGCAAAGATTGCATGCTATCCTACAAGAAGGTTTAGATACTGAGAAAAGGTGAGATATGATATAGCTAGGGTATGCTTGCTAATATCAGACTCTCCTCAACTGAGTTTGACCTAAGGCCAAGTTTCTAGTCTGTGGAAGAGCTATGAAAAAGTGATAACATAGGAAAATGAGCATCTGTTATAAAACTGAAGACACAAAGCAGGCAATTAAATTCTGGTGGTCTGATCCTGCATTCTTTTTATGCCCCAAATTCAAGTCTACAGGAAATTTAGGTGCACAGAGAAGGTGGCCCTAGGTTCTCCTTTCTGTTTTTTAAATTACTTTGCACATGTAGCTTTTTATCTTCCTGCACTGCACTGGCATTGTATTGGATTTCACTCCAGGAACCTCTTGTATCCACTTTTAGGCTGGAGTAAATGCAATGCAAGTTATTGGCCAGTTACTTTTTCTCTTTCACTTTTGCTTAACTTTTTTCACAGCTTAGATGTAAATTGATTTCCTTATCAATTGTTATTATTTCACAGGCTGAAGCTAATGTGTCACCTCTGTCTCTACACTAGTCACAATCACTCACTGGCTTACTCCTCCTTACATTTTATTGTCTATGATAAAGATGGCCTTTTAATAGTAAATGGATATTGATCTAAACATGTAGAGAACGATTAAGAAACTATCTTAATAATCACTATGCTTACGAATAAGCAAAGTACTTTTGGTAATGAAAAAGCACTTTTATGGTAGAATCTGTTTTACAAGCCACCACTATCCTCATCAAAGCTGCACAAAATAACTGGAGTAGAGCCCCCAAGTCTGGCCATGAGATGACTTATCTGAATGACCTAATGTGCAAACAGGACCAGTCATTGTGAAGTGTAAACACAAATACATAGTTCTAGTGTAATTTATGCATGCTATACGGTGAAGTATGTACATGTTTTTTCATGATTTGAATAAACTAATTCTTAAGCTCCTCTAAGATGCTAACACAAGCTATTCAGCCTGCATAAAAGAGAGGCAGACAAAATGGCAGAGGCAGCTTGGGAGGAGTCCTACAGCAATCAGAAGCATGTACTGCCTGCTGTAACAGCTGCTTAAAAATGCCAGGGTAGAGGCCTTGTAATGCAGCCTACCTGGAAGTCAGTGGGTTACTACCAGGAATGTTGACTAGAAGTCAGAATGCTTTGTCAGTACTTTTCTTAGGGTAGGTCTACACTACCCGGTAGTTCGGCGGCAAGCAAATCGAACTTCTGGGTTCGACTTATCGCGTCTTGTCTGGACAAGATAAGTTCAACCCGGAAGTGCTCGCCGTCGACTGCGGTACTCCAGCTCGGCGAGAGGAGTACCGCGAAGTCGACGGGGGAGCCTGCCTGCCGCGTCTGGACCGAGGTAAGTTCAAACTAAGGTACTTCGAACTTCAGCTACGTTATTCACGTAGCTGAAGTTGCGTACCTTAGTTCGAATTGGGGGGTTAGTGTAGACCAGGCCTTACTCTTGTATAGGAGTGCTAGAGAAGGAAGAGGCTCTGTCCTCTCTTCCCAGTCCCCACACATAGGTAGTCAGCATGCAGCTCTGTAGTGACAGGTTAAATGCTACTAAATATAGACAGTTTTTGGTTCACACACAACGTGCAAGGATGACACAGTATTTTAAAGAGTAATATTGAAAGCTGCATGCAAGGCTTTAGCCACATGACTCCCACTTTAATCAGTGAGAATTATAGAGCTAAAACGTCACTTGACTCTGAAAATTCACTGGGGAGTTTTCTAAACAAAATTTAAACTAATGCTGCTAATTAACCAACTGCTGGCATTAAACACTAAAAGTCAGAAAACTGTGCCCATTTTTCTCAGCACAGCAATCTGAACACTCACCTGGTGAGAGCCATTTGTGGCCATGTAAACCAATCTGAAATTGAAAAAATCAGTTTTTAATTAAAACTGGCATTTCTAAGCCTATTACTGGTAATATCCACCTTGGCAAAAATAGATATTGTTTGTGCTAACAGTAGCATTAGGAGCTCAGCACAAGAGATTGTAAAACAGTTTCCATACTGCTTGAATATCAGGAAGAAGACTTTGTTGTATGGAAAATGTTAATCATTATCTAGACATTAAGGGCCAGTCCAGCTCCCAGTGAAGTCAATAAAAGACTTCCATTGGTGTCAATGTTTACAGAATTGGATCTTTAATACATGAGTCAGGTCCTTGAGCTCCTTATTCGTCTGTAATTCTGGGTTTGTTATAAACGATGTCACACGTCCATAAGATGGTGTAACAGGGTATACGTTCTCTTTTGAGTTCTGAGGGGAACCCTCCTGAGCCAGTAAAACCCTGCTTCAGCTTTGCCTGTAAGAATCCCCGTGGGACGAGAATGCTATCCGTGAAGAGAAAAGAGGTGGTCTTGGCAAAACAGGGATTTACAGAGCGGTCTACTTTGCTGATGCTGGCTTTAGGGCCTAAAGCTGGCATTCTCTGAGCTGGCTGGCTTGGAGCCACTTCTCTCTCCCAGCCTAATGGATGAGGCTGGCTGTTGGTGGTTACAACGTTCCATGTCTGAAAACCAGAAGAGTAGTCCACAGAGGAAACGATTATTAGCAATACTAACTAAAAGCAAGGCATGATGGGAAATAAAGGGAGTATATAAACAGTAGCCTTATCACAAAATAGAGTCCAAAAGGCACTCAAGCTGTTCTGACAGTCTGTCCTGAAAAGTGTGGGTAAGAAGAAAAAACTCTTCTTCTGTCTCTTATTTTTGTAATCCTTTGTTTTGTAATGATTTTGATGTGGACACATGTGAAGTGTTTGAAACAGTCAGAGAGTCGCTATGTCTTTTGTAGCAGGTTTCAGTAAAGGCCCCACAGGGGATCTTTCTATTTAGATTCCAAATACATGCCTCTTTGACCTGCAACAGGTGGCGACATATGGCAGAATACTGAGACAAGGCAATTTAATTACAAATGTGTATTATTCAAAAATGCAATTTACAATTTGTATGTAATGAGAAAAGATAGAACCAGAGCAGAAAATAATAACAAATGCCATATACAGATATAACTGTTGTATTTTCTGTCAATAGTCATACATTTTTATTTATTTTAGAAACACTTTATGAAAGTGTTTGAATGCAAAAATCAATATAAATGTAATAAGATTTTCTCTGTAGTGAGTGCTCCATATATGCACAAAGATATATTAATGTTAATACATTATGTCTAGTGAGATGGTAGCATTTGAAAATCATTGCATCACTTTTTTCATTTATATTACCTTTAATCATTATTATCATTTACCTTAGCTCTCATCCAATGATTGGGCCTATGACTTCAGAGATTAAGAGTAAAATGCTACGTTCATCTACCTAATAAGTTTTAAAATTAGTACTTACACTGTAATGTCTCTGAGTCTAGAATTTGATAAACGAACAGCACCATTTCCCTGGAGAAGTGCCATTGATTAATTTGCTGAATATAAATAGATTAGTACAGAATGTCGTCACCCTGAAAGAAGGTTGACTAAACTGAGTTGCCAGTGGTAACTAAAAAAAAAAAAAAAAAAAAGTAGCTAGAACGTATACTTACCATTAACATACACAAACAGAAATCATAACTTCCTTGGATGAGAGTCCTCTCCGTCTTTTCATATTTGTGCCTGATCCTTCAAAGTGGGGCATATAGAGGGATTTAGCTTTCTCTAAAGTCAATGGGAGTTACTGGACCTCAGTAATGGAAAGATTCTTTCTTTCTTTCTTCCTCAGAAATACAATGTCAAACTTCATGATTATGTTATGGTTGGTATTTTAATACAAAATAAACATGTGAATTGTAAATCCTAGAGTCACATGAATTACAGAAAATGGCTATGTCTAAGTTACTTCCAACTCTCTCTCTTGTTAGATATTTTTAAACTATATATTGTGACAGACCCAGACCAGTGGGGTACAGGAGTCTGGTAGAGGGCAGATATACTGGTCACTGGATGAGTAGTTTTCTGTTTCCTGAGTGACCAGAGCAGGGGCTGCACTAGGGTAATCAGGAACCTGCTAGAACCCGTTAAGGCAGGCAGGCTAATTAGGGCACCTGGAGCCAATTAAGAAGAAGCTTCTAGAATCAATTAAGGCAGGCTAATCAGGGCACCTGGGTTTTAAAAGGAGCTCACTTCAGTTTGTGGGGCGAGTGTGAGGAGCTGGGAGCAAAAGGCGCCAGGAGCCGAGAGGGTGTGCTGCTGGAGGACTGAGGAGCACAAGCGTTATCAGACACCAGGAGGAAGGTCCTGTGGTGAGAATAAGGAAAGTGTTTGGAGGAGGCCATGGGGAAGTAGCCCAGGGAGTTGTAGCTGTCATGCAGCTGTTACAGGAGGCACTATAGACAGCTGCAGTCCACAGGGCCCTGGGCTGGAACCCGGAGTAGAGGGCGGGCCTGGGTTCCCCCCAAACCTCCCAATTGACCTGGACTGTGGGTTCTTCCAGAGGGCAAGGTCTCTGGGCTGTTCCCCAACCCACATGGTGAATCTCTGAGGCAAGAAAATAAGCCAGTAAGGACCCACAAAGATAGAGGAGGAACTTTGTCATTCTCTCTCTCTATATATATAGAGAGAGCGATTTATTTTTGTATGGGTACCATGAAAGATGAGTACCCGGGTATGATCAAGATGATTAAATACTAGAGCTGTCTAGAAAAGGTAAAGTATTTTCTATGCAAAGTTTTCAAAAAAGATTCACAGAATTTGTTGCCAAAAATTTGATAGACTATAGTTTTGTATAGAGAAAAGGCTGTTTTTTGTTTGTTTAAAAATATCTAACAAAAATTTCTATTAGTTCTATGAAATACTGATTCATAAAACCATTAAGTATGTGTAAAAATCATCAGACATTGTATAAGTAAAAAATAAGCAAGTTAGTTTTAAGATAAGTATTTAACATTTTATTGTTTTTGTTTTTGAGAGAATCTTTATTATTCTAAATTCATGGGAGGTTGGTTATATGAACTTCCTTCTTACATAAATTGATTTCCTTCTACACCAAGTGGGAGTGGAGTTTAGCCAGTGTTCACTTAATGCAAATTTCTGTGGTCCATAGACCTATCTTCTTGACAAATGCTGTATGTTAACATTTCATGAAGTTGTCTGCTGCTTTGCAGAAACTATGTCAAGTTCTGGAATGGGAAAATGTCGGGTCATTAGTCAAATGAGTCCTAACCCTGCTCTAAAATCAAATTTATTTTGCAGCGGATACATTACCAAGATTTTAATAAGGTCTTAATAACATTGCTTATTTATCATTTCCCCTGCAGGTACATCTACATCCCAATGGGAGGATCCCGTGGCAGTATGTTTGGGATGTTGTTTTCCACAGCCATCACTTTTTCTTTTGTAAGCTATTGGCACGGGGGCCATAACTACCTTTGGTTCTGGGCAGCACTTAACTGGCTTGGAGTAATTGCAGAAAATGGAGTCAAGAGGCTACTTTCAGTTTCACTTGTTCGAGACTTAATTGTAAGTTGAATCCCCTTGTGCTTCATGTTCATTTGAAATTCAAGTTTGGATTTTTTTTAGAGCTAGATTAAACTTAGTACTTAATGGATACAATGGTTGGTGCATTTTCCCCAGTCTGCCTACACTGCATAAGTAAAGATGTGCAGTACGTCAGCTAACCAAACTGTGAGGGCTAGCAGTAGTGCAGACATGTTCTATGCTATGGTAGTGTGAGCAAACAATGGCCAAGTTAATATAGCATCAAAATTAGGAGGTAACTTATCTGATTTCTAATTTCACTCTGGGCTGCCATTTTGATTGCTTTATGCTATTTAAAAGTAATTATAAATTAGGAATGTGTCTTATTTAGTTACATCTCTTAAAATAAGTTTGTATCAGCCTCCCATAGTAAAATGCACTAGTGTGATGTACTGGGAATCATATGGCACCAAAAGGTTGAGTAAGGATAGCAAATTTGTCCTTAAAGAATTCAGTACCGACTCCGATGCTGCTCTCTCTTCTCCCAGACCTGATATCACAGAACCAGGGTGGAATGCTCCACCCAAACCTCAACACTCTCCACATGACAGTTTGGAAGCTCCATGGTTAAATCCCGAAGAGCTGGCCTGTTTGGAGCAAGTCCATCAGGTTCTGCTAGGTAACAGGAAGCTCTCTACCAGAGCTGCATGCCTTGCCAAGTGGAAGCGTTTTTCCATTTAGTCTTCCCAGCAAGGTCTCTTGCCCATCCGGTCGTCACTGCAAACCATTCTGGAGTATTTGCTACATCTGAAACCACAAGGTCTGGCAATTTCATCAGTTAAAGTACACCTGGCATCGATTTTTGGCGTTTCACATCCCGGTAGATGAGTGATCAGTGTTTTTCACATGAGATGACCATTTGTTTTCTCAAGGGCCTAGAAAGACTACACCCCACAGTTTCGGGAGCCCATTCTCCTGTGGGACTTAAACCTGGTCATGTCAAAACACACAGGCCCCTTATTTGAGCTACTGGCAACATGTCCCCTGTTGTACTTTTCCTGGAAGGTGGTCTTTTTGATGGCTATCACTTCAGCCAGGAGGGTCTCAGAGATCAGGGCCCTTATGTCAGAACCCCGTTCACTGTCTTCTTTAAGGACAAGGTACAACTTCGTCCTCATCCTACGTTCCTCCCAAAGGTGGTTTTGCAATTTCACAGTAATCAAGCTATTTTTTTCCCCTGAAACTACATGCGAACAGGGAGGAGCAACATCTCCACATACTGGCTTTCTATATTGAGAGCACAATATAGACCGTAGACCACGCAGCTCTTTGTGGCAGTAACATACAGGATGAAGGGCCTTCCTATTTCAGCTCAGAGGATTGCATCCTGGATCACATTGTGCATCCACACATGCTACAAGCAGGCGGGGGTCCCACCACCAGCTATAGTGATGGCCCATTTTACGAGGGTGCAAGCTTTGTCAGCGGTGTTCCTGTCCAGGTGCCAATCCAGGATATCTGCAAAGTGGCAATTTGGTTGTCGGTACATACATTTTCGTCCCTCTGTGCCATCACCCAGCAAGCTAAAGATGACGCTCAGTTTGGTCAAGCTGTGTTGCAGTCAGCATGTCCATGCATTCTGATCCCAACTCCCATGGTACTGCTTGGGAGTCACCTAACATGCAATGCACATGTGCAAGCACTTGAATTAAAAACAGTTACTAATGTTGTTGTTCTTCGAGATGTGTGTTGCACGTGTCCATTCCATGACCCACCCTTCTAACTCTGTTGGAGTTGACTGGCAAGAAAGAACTGAGGGAGTTCAGGGTCGACAGGACCTCTTATACCAGCGCATGAGCACCTGGCACCACAGGATACTAGCGCTGACCCAATGGATATCTTTGAAAGAAAAATGTCTGGCGACTGTGCACACAGCGCCCGCACACCTAGTGTGCAATGGATGTGCAACAAATCTCGAAAAACAACGGTTATAGAAAGGTTAGTAACTGTTTGGTTTTTTTACTGACTCATGTAGCAGCACCTGTACCACTAACTCAAACATGTGCATTATAAATACTTGCAGTGCAACTGAGATACACAGTGCAATTGAGATGCACGCAGGTGTAAAGATTTTATTTCAACAGGAAGTCTAGTTGAAGCTAGACAAATTCAGACTGGAAATAAGGTTTAAAATTTTAACAGTGAGAGTAAATTAATCATTGGAATAATTTACCAAATGTTTTGGTGGCTTCTCCATCGCTGACAATTTTAAATCAAGATTGGATGTTTTTCTAAAAGATCCGCTGTGGGAATTATTTTGGGGAGGTTCTGTGGCCTGTGTTACACAGGAGGCCAGACTAGGTGATCATAATGCTCCCTTCTGGCCTTAGAATTTTTTAATCCCTTCACTGGGTTGGCTCTCCAGGGGCTAATAGATGTAAAAAGCTTATTTTTGTGACACAAATAAGCAGATGTGATTCTGAATAAACACAGGGAGCAGAATACGTCTGAGTGACATTTTTACACAGTCAGTTTGCTGACCCTAACCCTGCAACATAGTTAAAGTTGTGTTAGAGTTCAGTGTTACAGGAGCTTTAAACCTTTATTTTATAAAAATCAAGTTGAAATTGCATTAAACTCATGGAATCTAAACTTTGAGCACTACTTGAATGTTTGTGGTTGTTTGCTGAAAAATGAACGGATACAGAGAATACCAAGAGTTTATAAATCACCTCTTTTGGCATTTTTTCATGGGATCATCTCACTTTTTCTTTGTACCTCTTTTGCAAGTAATCTAAAGCATTCTGAGACCCCTCTTTGGCACGTTGTTGCTCCTCATGCACTGATTAGATATAGGCATAAGGAGAATCAGGCACTATATTTCCTATTTTCACAAGTACAGTTGCACTGTATTCAGAGTGAACTGGACATACACCTCTACCTCGATATAATGCTGTCTCGGGAGCCAAAAAATCTTACCATGTTATAGGTGAAACCGCGTTATATCGAACTTGCTTTGATCCACCGGAGTGCGCAGCCCCGCCCTTCCCAGAGCACTGCTTTACCATGTTATATCCGAATTCATGTTATATCGGGTCGCATTATATTGAGGCAGAGGCGTATTGAAATTAAAACATGGTCCAAAACATGTTGTTTTCACAGCTCTGAATGAAATTTGATGGTTTTCTTTGAGGTTTTACTCCACCATTTGGGCTTAAATTAACCTGGATGCAATATTTGAGGGGAGAGAAACTACATGAACAGAAACCATCTCGAAAGTTTGTTGAAACTGATCTTAATTAAAAAAAAAAAAGTTTGATCTGAAATCAGTCAGTTCTCTTTCAGTTCCTTACCAGTGCTGTGCTTTATGCATCCAGCTTAGAGTAGTCCCCCAACTGTACTGTTTTCTTTTTGTGATTCACTGAGAAATATTGCTGTATGAAGTTATCAAAAAGCATTTATGGAAAAATACAAATACCCTAAAGGAAACTACAGTGAAACTCAGTAATATTTTAATCCATTTATCAAAGCACTTTTATTTCTCCATTCAAAGCAGATGAAACAGTAATAAATATTGTGCAAAGAAAACTGGTCCGTATCCGAGGCATTTTATTAAAGTTAAAAAAATAAAAAGTGGCTTTTGGCAACTCTTGTTTCTTTTAGAGTCCCATTGCTTGGGACACTTGAAACTAGACTCAACAAAGTAATAGAGTTTTGTAGCCCACAATCCTAAATTAGTCCCTGATACAGGGGAAAAAGGTCCCAGTCCTGCTCCATTGGAAGTCAATGGCAGAATTTCTGTCGATGTTAAAAAAGCAGTATCAGGCCATTTTAAAAAACAGAT
The DNA here is from genome assembly GCF_013100865.1 of Trachemys scripta elegans. Classification (NCBI taxonomy): domain Eukaryota; kingdom Metazoa; phylum Chordata; order Testudines; family Emydidae; genus Trachemys; species Trachemys scripta. The sequence continues at coordinate 41,002,012 of NC_048300.1, forward strand.
TTCTAGGATTCTGTGATTTAGTCTGCTCTATTTGAAGTAAGAAAATAAACCATACATTTGCATATATTTAAGATATAACAAGTTGGCTCCCCCCATTAAATGATTATTTTAACTAACTTATTACTTGATGTTCTTTATTATAGCTTTTGGACAGTTTCCAAAAATTCCATTACAAAAAATAATAATAATAATGTAAAGAGATGCTGTCAGCCATTCTTGGGTTTAAATGGTTCCTGCTAAATTTTTTTAATCTCAATTGAAACCATAACATTTACATTCCTGTTTCTTCCACATTAAAATGCAAGACGTGTGTCTCAAGCTAGGAAAGAAACTAAAATTAAATGGAATGTAACTTTTTAAAAAATACTGTAGTTAATGAACCTGTGGCTTATTAATTAAAACTAAAAATGTTGTCCTTAAAGAACTAAGCACAGAAGTGAATCAATTTGAAAGCATCCATTTATTTTAAACACTGTCTATTTTACAATGATGGGCACTATCCCTTTATACAATCTTTTAGTCTTTTTGTCTAAAATATTTCACCAAGTTTTGTATTTAAATTTGCATTTATGACTGCAGTAAAATAGAATGATAAGTCAATTTCAATGTACCATAACTCTGACACAAGGCATCAGTGGTCAAAGCACTAGCTTTCTTTGTGGTTTCAGAAAAGAGGTGTTATTTTTTTTAATCCTTTTTTGCACATATAGGTCCAGTTTCGTAGTAATAATTTCCATATTTTTCATATTGTCTTAATGCACAGCAGAGTTTCTTTTTATAAAAATGAATTTCACTTGTTTACCTCCATAGTAAAATAACTCCTACAGTACTGGGGACCAGAGGCAAGAATGGTGACATTCGTATTTTCAGCTTTGGAGAGAGCTTTATTTTAGTAATTTTAAGAACAGGGTTTTTTTTTATTTTGTTTAAATAAAACAGTGTATTTTGCAATCTCTGAGTCCTATCCTTGGAGCTATAGAAATCTGCAGACATTAAGATGTCAGTTTTTATGTCCTGAACCTGTAAAGAGGTAGACATGAGTAACTTTACTCAGGAAGTTTTCCATTAAAATCATGAGTTAAGTTGCTCATGTGCATAGGTGTTGGCAGGATTGGGCCTTATCCTACAAACACTTGCTCCTATATGTAAATGTACTGATGTGAATAGTCCTGTTAAAGGCAATGTGACTAATAACACAAGTAAAGTTGGTCACATTTGTTAACTGTTTGCTAGATCAGGGCCTAAAGGCCAGTAAAGTCAATGGAAAGACACCCATTGACTGGATCCTGTGGCTATAAATAGTTAACAATGCATTTTTGAAAGGAAAATTCATTCTTAGGAATGTAATTCGCCTAAATTAAATAAGGGAACTATAATGCCCCTGCAGCACCTGAACCTCAGTTATAGCCTCTCAACATGGGTCCCACACTCTTTTGGGCTTTATCCAGGTAATTCAGGGTGCTCAGCACCTCCCAGAGGATTAAGCCTTTAATGAGCACATGCCTCTTCAGTACGTTAAGACATGCTTAGCTAGTTTCCAGCACATACTAAGCTTTGATGACCTTTATTATGCAGGAAATGTATCACTTCATTTGCTGGATGTAAATTTTTCTGTCATTTACTGTATGAGGGTCAAGAGCCTATATCTAAACCTTTCTCTTTTAAATGACAGAATGATGGATGTACTTGCACATTTTACTTGAAACATATTGGTTCTATTAGATGAAAGCTATTTCCAGTAATAGTTTCTGCATAATGGATGACCTTTTATTTGGACTGAAATCTATTTTATTTATTTATTTCCTTAAGCTGTAGGTTTGGAAGATTTACCCCCTTTCCCTGCCTCTGAGCAGCTGTACGGAGTTGGAATAACATACATAGTTTTAAAACATATAACTTAGACTCTCACTCCAGGATGCCATTTATTGAGATTCCCAGTGTTGTCATCTCCTGAGACAACAAAAGCCTGAGTAATGGATGGGCTGATATTCCAAAGGTCAGCTCATTTGGATTCTGCAGGACCAAATGAGGGAGTGATGTCCAGAGCTGACAGCCCTCTACCTAGGATGTACTCAGACCTTCAAATCTATGGGAGCATAAGGAAGAGTACCCACCTGACCACAGTGATCCCATTGGCTCAGAGAGAGAGAGAGAAGGATTCTCAGGTAGCCAGAACCCATATGACTTTACAAATCAATTTAAACTCCATCAGTTGTCCCAGAAGTGAACAGTAGCAGATCCCACTCAATATACCCTTCCAGCTTGACTGTGAACCACTGATAACTACTCTCTGGGAATGGTTTTCCGACCAGTTCTGCACCCACCTTATAGTAGCTCCATCTAGGTTGTATTTCCCTAGTTTGTTTATGAGAAGGTAATGCAAGACCGTATCAAAAGCTTTACTAAAGTCAAGATATACCACATCTAACACTTCGCCCCATTCACAAGGCTTGTTACCCTGTTAAAGAAAGCTATTAGGTTGGTTTGACACCATTTGTTCTTGACAAATCCATGCTGACTGTTAATTATCACCTTATTATCTTCTGGGTGTCTGCAAATTAATTGATTGCACTGAAGTTAAGCTGACTGGTCTGTAATTCCCCTGGTTTCATTCCCCTTTTTATAGATGGACACTGTGGGTATGTCTATACTATCTGCTGGATCGGCGGGCAGCGATCTATCTAGCAGGGGTTGATTTATCGCATCTAGTCTAGACACGATAAATCGACCCCCCCGAGCGCTCTCCCGTCGACTCCTGTATTCCACCGGAGGCTCAGGCAGAATCGACGGGGGAGTGGCAGCAGTCGACTCACCGCAGTGAAGACACTGCGGTGAGTAGATCTAAGTACATCGACTTCAGCTATGTTATTCACGTAGCTATGTTATTCACGTAGCTGAAGTTGCGTAACTTAGATCAATCTCTTTCCCTCCCCCCCGGCCCCTCCTGAGTGTAGACCAGGCCTATATTTGCCCTTTTCCAGTCCTCTGGGATCTCACCCATCTTCCATGACTTTTCAAAGATAATTGCTAATGTCTCAGATATCTCCTCAGTTAGCTCTTTGAGTATTCTAGGATGTATTTAATCAGGCCCTGGTGACTTGAAAACATCTAACTTGTCTAAGTAATTTTTAACTTGTTCTTTCCCTAGTTTTGCATCTTATCCTGCCTCATTTTTACTGGCATTCATTAAATTAGATGTGCAATTGCTACTAAACTTTTTGGTGAAAACTGAAACGAAAAAGTCATTTAGCACTTCTGCCATTTTCTGTCATTGTTTTTTCTCCCTCATTGAGTAATGGGCCTGTCCTTTCCTTGGTCTTCCCCTTGCTTCTAATATATTTATAGACTGTTTTCTTTTTACCCTTTATGTCTCTAGCTAGTTTAATCTTGTTTTGTGCCTTGGCCTTTCTAATTTAGTCCCTACATACTTGTGTTGTTTATGTTCATTCTTTGTAATTTGACCTAGTTTCCACTTTTTGAGTTTCAGATCATTGAAGATCTCCTGGTTAAGCCAGGGTGGTCTCTTCCCATACTTCCTATATTTCCTATGCAGTGAGATAGTTTGCTCTTGTGCCCTTAATAATGTCTCTTTGAAAACTGCCAACTGTCTTCAGTTGTTTTTTGCCTTAGACTTGCTTCCAAGGGATCTTACCTACCAACTACGTGAGTTTGCTAAAGTCTGCCTTCTTGAAATCCATTTTCTTTATTGTGCTGTTTTCCCTCCTACCATGCCTTAGAATCATGAACTCTATCATTTCATGATCACTTTCACCCAAGCTGCCTTCCACTTTCAAATTCTCAACTAGTTCTTCCCTCATTGTCAAAATCAAATCTAAAACACCATCTCCCCTACTGGCTTTCTCCACCTTCTGGAAAAAAAAATTATCTCCAATACATTCCAAGAACTTGTTGAATAATTTGTGCCCTACTGTGTTATTTTCCCAACAGATGTCTGGGTAGTTGAAGTCTCCCATCACCAAGTCCTGTTGCTTTGGATGATTTTGTTAGTTGTTTATACAAAGCCTCATCTGGGAAGCTTATCTTCTTGGTTAGGTGGTCTGTAATAGACCCCTACCATGACATCGCCCTTGTTTTTTACTCCTTTTATCCTTACACAGAGATTTTCGACAAGTCTGTTTCCTAACGGCTCAGATACGGGCTCCTGGCAGGCAACATACCTCCTGGGATGCTATGTCAGGCCAACAGACAGGTGTCTCCCTCCCCCTCAGAAGAGAGTCATCCACCCTCACTGGACTCTCTCTGTTTCCAGACCATCCCAGACACTGTTTGGTCAACATTCTACTTTGATGATACACGTTGATGTGTTTTTAAAAGTTGCCCAGCTCCTCAAACCCACCCAATTTTCATTTTTATGCTCACTTTAAAAATTACGTGAATTTGTATAGTTTGGTAAAGCTTTGTCAAAATCTCCAGTCATTCATTTATCCCATATGGTCCTCCAGCTAGTCAGTCACACCCTAGACTCCATTTTCAGTATTCTTAACTGCAGATAAATAAAATAACCAATAACCATTAGTCAAAATATGTCATTTCCCTTCTCTACATCCCATCCTCATTCAGCTCTTCACCCATTTTCCTGGTTTTATATAGTGCCATTATTTTTGGCAAGTAACTACAGTCCAGATTACCCAGATTTAGAAGACACTTCAAGGTATTACTCCTCAGATTGTTGAGAGCTATTATCATTGCTGTGTCGGGGGAAGAGGTTTGAGGAGGTTAGCTCTCATGCCTAAGTATATCTCTTAAGGGAAAAACCCAAGAATCTTACTCAGAACAACTGGATCGCTTATATTGCTGCCTCATAGAGGTAAGCTTGCTCTTAGCAATATCCTTTGATCATAATGCTGGGTGGAGAGAAGGTCCCTGGTGACACTAGTAAAAGGAAAATTTCAGTACATGGTCCAAGAGTTAAAAATTTGATTTTTCCAAAATCTCATCTTCAGTTACATACTCATACCACTTGTGCAACTATAATCCTGATGAATTAATCAAAACAGTCCACATGTATTTTGCCTTCTAACTTTTTTATAACCTTTATATCAACAACGCATTGCAAAAATATTTTATTTTGTAGATTTGTACAATAAGGCAAACTGAAATGAGTCAGCTGGCTGTCATCAGTATTAGCACTGAATGCATTTAATGTTCTTAAATCGCAAATCACACTTATCCTTCATATCTTCGTGGTTGAAAATGAAGGATCAAGCCAGCATTTTGTGTCCCATCCATGAAAGTTCTTTGCTCAATGCATGGAGCATAGGCAATAGTGCAGTATATGTTCTGAATAAAAGTACACAGCCTTTATCTCACTTTAAAATTGTCCTGGATAAGGTAGCTGACAGAAAAAAAAAAATCACGCAGACCAGATAGTGAACAAGGTAGCTAAATGATGTCGTATCTCCCAAAAATTGTATTAAGCTTTCAGCTCAATTAAAAGATAAAGGAAGGTAAAACTGCAGCAGAGCAATGGTGAATCAAGTACAATGTATTTATACCACACCCATCTTAGTATTGGCATGTTAGAGCCTTATTCAATTGTGTGCACGGTCCTATAATATATACTCTATGTGTAAGACTCAGTATTTATTGTAACTCCCAATTTTTTCTTATCTTGTGCCTGCATTCTTTAGTCTCCAGAAAGGCAGATCCATGTAACAAAAGACAAGTCTGGGAAATGACTGTTGTGCTGCGTGAAGGTGTAAATTCAGTCATATTAGGACTCCCCAAACATTGACAAGATTTAATTCCTGTGGAATAGGCCCTTTTATAAAGCACTCTAACCACCTCCACAATCTCGATAGCAATATTGGATTTACATGGAAGTTTGCTGTAGCCTCTCCCAGCACAGACTTTTAAAGGAGGTGGATTGTGATGCTAGTCATTTGTCTTTATAAGCCTTCCTTTTGAGGGGAAGATTATTGAGAAGATTATGCTTAGGATTGCCAACTTTCTACTTGCACAAAACCGAACAACCTTGCCCTGCCCCTCCTGAGACCCTGCCCCTCCTGAGGCCCTGCCCCCGTTCACTCCATTTCCCCCTCCCGTCGCTCGCTCTCCCCACCCTCACTCTCTCACTTATTTTCACCGGGCTGGCACAGGGGATTGGGGGTGTGGGAGGGGGTGAGGGCTCTGGGCTGGGGGTGCGAGTTCTGGGATGGGACTAGAAATGAGAGGTACAAGGTGCAGGAGGGGGCTCCGAGCAGGGGATTGGGGTGCAGGGAGTGAGGGCTCTGGCTGGGGATGCGGGCTCTGGTGTGGGGCCAGGGATGAGGGATTTGGGGTGCAGGAGGCTGTTCTGGGCTGGGACCAAGGGGTTCAGAAAGCGGGAGGGGGATCAGGGCTGGGGCAGGTGCTTGGGGCATGAGATGAGGGGTTTGGGGTGCAGGAGGGTGCTCTGGGCTGGGACTGAGGGGTTCGAAGGGCAGGGGGTTGGGATGTGGGGAGGGGAGGTCAGGAGTGCAGGCTCCGGGCGGCACTTACCTTAAGCAGCTCCCGGAAGCAGCGACATATCCCCCCTCCGGCTCCTACATGGAGGCGCAGCCAGATGGCTCTGCGCGCTGCCCCGTCCACAGGCGCTGCCCGAAAACTGGACACCTGGCAACTCTAGTTATGCTGAGCCAAATCTAGCAATAGTTGCTGCCCTCAGATTACCTTGACCCAACAGAGTGCAGTAGTAGTTCATCTTTCCCAGTGACTGGCTGAGAGGGAGGTTTAGGCTGCACTTATTTATACCAGGGACTGGAGTACAGACTGCCGAGGATCAGGACAAGTGCAGAAGTTGATTAAAGCAACATTTGTACACGCTTCGCCGATGTTGCACTTTGTGTTTCTGGGCCCCATCAGAGGGTCTGAATGATGTGGGATTGTCGTTTTTTGTGTATATGCCGAGAGGCCATGATGGGTTTATCTTTACAGATTGGAAAAATAGATAAATAAATCAAATGTAAGGGCAGTCAGCTATAGACTCCGGACTGTGAATGAAAGGGGCCAATGAGCAAGGATGCAAATACAAGATTTTTGGTCAAGTGGCCACAACTTTTTTGTAACTTAAACACCAAACAATTCATTAAATGACACTTTTCTTGGCAGCAGAAAAAGGGGGAGATGAGGATTTCAGATTCCACAACTATACAGCTGAAGTCAGAACTTATAGTAACTGCTGGCATTTTTCTTGAAGCAGTGGAATTGATCATCTAGAGAGTGAAACAGCACAGAGAATAGCTTTTGAAATGTTTTTCATGGAGACAAACTGTGAGATCTTGAGAAGCATCAACAGAGTGATAAATATTTAAATCACAAATATTATTGCTGTTAATCAAGACTCACCTGAGTCCTTTCTCATTGGTAAATTACTGCTTCCACTGGGTTAATTTGGACACAATAGGTGCTCAGGTACTTCCATAATTGGATTTTTCTGCATAACAAGAGACATTAAAAAAACAGTTTGATTTTTCTACCTTTGTGACAGATGTGTAGAAAGTTCAAACACTCCCAAGAAAATCTTTACTGCTTTGTGGATCAATTCCTAGCGGAATAATGAAAATTAGCTACAGCATAGCCCTCAAATAGTTCAATGAAGCAACTGTTTCTGTGCTGAAATGCTACAGTAATAAAAGACTCACCATTTTTTGCCACAACATCCTGACTTGATCTGTATAGCTGTGAGAGGCTGAACTCTTCCTGGCTAGTTTCCTTAACTCCCATGGGAGTTTGGAACGTTCACTACTTTGCGAGAAGCATTCAGATTCTGAGAGGATGAGTCCCTAAATAAAGACACTTTTGGAACAATATATGTTGTTCCTTATACAAGACCGTAACTATACGGTATGCTTTCTTAATCTGATTTACCATAATGTTATCTTTGTAATTCATTTTAACAGCTGAAACCTAAAGGAGGACAAAACTTTTTAAAATTGTACAGCCAGTATTAATTTACAGTGTGGTAGTCTGCTCCAAGGTTATTGTGGTGGTTAACTTGACTTATACGCTGCATTAACAACAATGGCAAAAATTGTCTTGCCAGTGTAAGTAGTTATACAATACCTAGGTTCGCCTCTGGAATGACTATGAGCAATGATGTCACAACTTATAGCTTAATTCACTTTCCAATCAAAATATTTGTTATTTTTATAAGCGAACTTATTGTACTAAACAATTCTGGTTTAACTGAGGCATCTGTCAGTGAATGCTTATTAACTAATCAAAAGTGAACTTGCTATTACCTAATCGAAAGTGTTAGTGGCTCTTTAAATCCTTTATATTTGGACAGAATCACTTTAGTGCTTTGAAACCAATTGGCTATTAGAACCTATTGAATACCATTGGCCATATAAGAAGATGAGTTTGCTGCTCAACTCACTAGCAAAATGCCTCAAGGAAGATCATGAAAACTAAAAATGATCTGTTACATTGAAATCATTGTTAAAGCTGTATTTGTTACTCAGTCAAAACTCCCAATTGGTTCAGTGGAAGTTTTGCCAGAGTATAAGCACTTCAGGATTTATCCCATAATGATTTGGTCTCGAGTTTGAATGCTTACCTGCCATCATTACATTGCATTTTCCAATGTGAGTTGTAAAAATGTTATTGCGACAACAGTTTCTCTGTATTTTTGGAGTGTTAACTCTGTGTTAACCTTATCTTTCTTTTCGTTTCTTGTCAGGATCGTTTTTTCTCACCAAAAATTTGTCGTCGACTTCATGCTGCCCTAGCAGCTGTTTCCACTTCAGTGTTGATTTTATCCAATCTAGTGTTTCTCGGAGGAAATCAAGTTGGGAAAATCTACTGGAACAGGATCTTTGTGGAAGGCAAGTTATTTCAACATGCTGTAGGTGATCAGGCTTTCAAATGTTTCTTTGGGATTGCAAGGTCAGATTGTCATCTCGATACCCCTGTGAAAAGCTGAAGTAATTCTCTTGACAGTGAAACAGAGATCAGAATCTGGCCCACTGAATCTAAATAACTATAAGTGGATTGTTTAATAGTTGTTCTCCTTCACTTAGAGTATCAGTCCTCCTCTACCATCAGAGGTTGAAGGAAATAGTTCCCCTGTCTGGGTGCCAGGCTTGCCTAGAAGTGAATTGACACTAATGAACAGGTACTAACACTAAATAGGCAGGACATGATCATTTGGCCAGGCTGGAAAATTCTTTCTCCCACCCCCCCACCCCCAATTTTAACATTAACACATCACATACATCAATACAAACACTATCCCACCAAATCCAATGCAGTGCATGCTCTCTGTGAAAGGAACCCCATGAACAAAGTGAGATCAAGGCTCTGTGTCCAGCTAGTGCTACCATACAGTCAGAGCTGAGCAGTGATAATCAAATACCTCTGTGATAGATCTGCCTGGGTGGATGTCCTGCTGATATTTATTAAGGGATGATTCTTCTTGTGAGGGAAGTACCCACAGGTTCCTACACTCATATGCTCCTCAGTGAGACCACTGCTGTCTCGTGCTTCTCTGGAACTTGTATAAAATGGCTTCTCCCTGTGCTGTTTTCTCCTGCCTTTCTTTTACCTTAACTTAGGGCCCAGCTTAGTTCAAAGAGCTCACTTAGGAATCATCTTAACAGAGTGAACTTTTTCAGGGGTCATACAATGTTCAGTGAATGTCTCTCTATATAAAGGCAACCGAAAAAGAAATTAATCCACAAAACTTAAACACAATCAAATTGCATGAAGATAGGTAACATAAATATTTTAGACTAAAATGTAGTGAAACATTCTTTGGTTTTTATTATTTTGGCAGCACTCGTAAAGCCAACAATGCACTGCATCCTTGCTGTTTAGTATTTTCAAGGAAAAAGTTGAAAGGGTTCATTTACTGTCTGATCAACTCTTGGTTTGTTTATTTGTTGTTTTTCTTGGTCAATGTAAGTACAACTACAGAGACAAGGTGGGTGAGGTAATATCTTTTATCGGACCACCTTCTGTTGGTGAAAGAGACAAGCTTTCAAGCTACACAGAACTCTTCTTCAACTCGGAAGGACAGCCCTGTGTAGCTCGAAAGCTTATTACCTCAACCACTTTGTGTTTCTGATATCCTGGGACCCACACGGCTACAACAACACTGCAAACAACAATGTAAGCACAGCTAAGGAAATACGACAAGAACATTGAAAAAGGTAGAGTTGCTAGAAGTATTTATTGGTATCTGACTATTAATATACACTATGGTTTCTGTTCCTACAAGTAATAGTTACTGAAAGCTCATCCACGTCTATAGTTTGCTGCAGAGGTTTTATAAAAGACCCTTTGGAACTAAAATCTGCCCTTATTCATGAGAAGACTTTAGCAGTTTACACAAAGTTGTATTTTCACCTTCTGAAGGCAATCATCATAATATATAATTGATTGGAGGTTGGTTTTTGTTTCTTTTGTTTATTATTAGTAAAGATTTTATCTTCTAGGCCTTGGTTAATTATTGTGCCTTTAACTCGGGGGGGCGGGGGGCTCATCAGTACAGAATGAGATATTACAGAGTGCCTAGGTTTGGAATAACAAATTAGTGTAATCATTCAAAACTTTGTTTTCCATGTTAATTTAATCACATTATCTTTATTTTTAAGAAGCTGAAAACATTGCTTAGCAGAGCTCACATACTTCTGTTAGGAGATTCAGTGTCACATGTTTCATGCCCGTATTCTGGTATCATGCACATGGCTATGAGTATTTGCTACTATAGAGCATGTCTAAAAACTGTACTGCACTGACAAAGGTGGATAACGAACCAAAAACAGAAAGTGGTCTTAAATTTTGCTGACTTTGCATTCTTTATCTGTTCCCACATCTTCCTGCTACTGAACAAACGTCATGGGTTGAGTGCTGCGTTCTCCATTGCAAATCAAGAGGAGCTATTCAAACTCTCATTGTTTAATTTAAAATAATTAAAATTGTTGTACCTATGGGAGACCTAACCATCTACAAATATTTTTAGGGTGTAGCCTCTAAGGGTGAAGAGAAATAATTTAGATCCCACATGAACCCATCCCTCGGAATGTTTAAATCAAGATTAAACAGAGCATTATGGTATATGCTGTCAGGGTATTCTTGTGTCAGTCAAAAGATGGACTAGGTGACCTGAAAGGTCTTTTTAGTCTCTAATTTTTGTGATTAAATGTGAAAAGTAAGAGATTAAACACTGAAAGTTTTTGACTTATTTGGAAAATTCCTTTTTTGTACATTTGTGTCTTGTACAATACCAGCAGTGTGATGTTCACATGTGTGGTTTGCTCTTTTGCCTTGTGGCACTGATGAACTGTGCATGGAATGTGTTGTTACTAGAACATTAAGAGGAGTCCAGTTTAAAATGGGAGGTGATCCCAGTGGTCAAACAAACTTCATTTGGGATCTGTTTACAAGGGGGCTCAAGCCACCAGTCTTCCGTTGTTTCCAAAGCTGTGCCTCTGTATGCAGCAAAGTTCCAGTACAAACTCAGCAGTTTTTTTTCTTATTTTCTTGTTGCTGTCACATTTACAGTAGTCAAAGGGTTAGACTTCAAAATCAAAATTGTTTGGTAGGTTTTGCTTCAGATAGTAATGAATATTGTACGGGTGTCCAGGGAACTATCCGATTTAGGAGAGTCCTAAGGGAGTGGGGATGAGAGAGGAGGAAGTACACTTGAGTACACTGATGTGCTACTAAGGGGTGGTCTACACTGGGGAGGGGATCGATCTAAGATATGCAACTTCAGCTACACGAATAGTGTAGCTGAAGTTGCGTATCTTGAATCGAATTACCTGGGGTCCACACGGCACGGGATCGACGGCCACGGCTCCCCTGTCAACTGCGCTACGGCTGTTCGCTCTGGTGGAGTTCCAGAGTCAACGGTGAGCGCGTTCGGGGATTGATATATTGCGTCTTAACGAGATGCGATATATCGATCCCGGATAAATCGATTGCTACCCGCCGGTAGGGTGGGTAGTGGAGACGTACCCTAAGACAGGCTGGATGAATCTCTAAACAGTTTGAATCAAAACTGTTAGCTTTGGGTTGGAAAGAGAAAAAATGTTAAATTAATTTGGGATGAAAAATAACACCAAAAGTCATCTGCACACTCTGTCACTCTTTAACCTCTGCAAGAAATTCACCCCAGTTTGGAAAGTCCAAACAAGTCTTTGCACCATGTATACCATGAGGTGGGGCTGCACAGGAGAAGCTATGGATTATCTTCCTAGGCTAGGGCATGGCCACATTCCGTGCAGTCTGTGGAGCAGGACTTTATAATAGGCCAGTGTGGATTTGGGGGTGGGCTGGGGAGGCCATAGGTTCCATGGCTGTAGTGGGTTACAACCCCTGTATAATGGTGTGCGGGGTGGGGGGAGGGGAGGTAAAGAACTCCATTTTGGTGCATGGTCTGAAATAGCAGCCATAGAGAGGCTATGTTCTAGCCCTTCAATCTGTGCAGGAGTAGGAATGGTGAGTTACCTACAACTCCCTCAGAATACCAAATAGTCAGGTTTGTGTATGTGCCTATAGGGGCAGCAGGGAGCAGGTAGAAGGAGGTGGAGACATGAATCTCACTCCTGTTGTCTTTACGAGGTGATTGTTTGCAAAATTATTCAAAATGTAAATGGTGAACCTGAATGACTTAATAATACTATATATTTCAATGCAGACATTAAAGCTACAACTACAGGCATTACTGAATTGACAGGTCCCAACAGGTAAAATAAATCTTGGAATGGCAATATGTAAAAAACACCCACTGGGTGACAATCTGCGCTAACAACCTGTAATTGTGGCTTTTATGCGGAACATCTAATCATGGTGATCAGAATGCTACTTCAAAGAAATCCGAGTTCTGTTCTTAAATTACTTTCTAAAATAGATGAGCTAGTTTGTATGAAAGCTGCTGGACTGAAATATTCTATCCACAGCACAGGTACAGCATCAGCAGTTACAGCTCCGGCTTCCTCAGCACTGCCCAACCAATGGCACTTCAACCTTAAACTTGATGGAACAACAGTGGGGCTGTGAAGGCAGTTCACAAGCTGAGCCTATTCAATGCTGGTCTCTGTGCTGATATGCTGAGGCTGCCAAAATGGGTAATTTAGTGTCTGTTGTGTTCTTGGGTATGTGTTGTGGATGCCTGTTCTCTAGAAACTGAATTGAGGTTGATAACCTTAAGCTTTTGATTTTCATAGAAGTTGCATGGAATTCCCCCCCCATCTTTACACCTGTTTTGTGTGGGGACAGCATTCCACGCAAGACCTACAACATCCTTTTACAAAGTGAAAATTTATCAGTGAAACTAGTAACTGTGTATGTGTGCAGTCAAATATTTTTTAATTGAATCCCTGAAATTTAAGGACTACTAGGCAGTAAGGCTTCAGTCCTGCAAAGAGAACCACGCATGTGGACGATCACTGAAGTCCCCGTAGCTCCATGTAGGCAGAGAGCTCTGCCAATACATTTCTTTCCAGCATCAGGACCTAAAGTAGTAGAGTTTCATTAAGAGTACACTAGAAATATTTTTTTAATGGACCCAATTCTGAAGTCCGCATTGGGCAAACTACACTGGTCTACAATTTTTGAGAAGTCGTTTGCTTCAGAAATAAAATGTGCTATTTATTATGTATTTTGATGCGCTGAATTCAAATATGACAATTAAAACAACTGGCTACTGTTTCTAAGATATTTAAGTTTTTACATTTTATGTCTATGTATATTATGTAATAGTAGAGTTTTAATGATAAATTGTAAACCTAGGTCTTTTCATGTGTTTATGGTTGCTTTACATGATAATATTTCACCTGTCCTGTTTATGTAACACTTTAAAAAATCAGCAAAAGGGTTATATAAATAAAATTTATTATGAAACAAAAGGCAAAAAACTATTCTGTACATAGTTTAGTCCTATTCAGTGTCTACTCGGCGCTTCTTGGCTTGTCTCTTGTATTCATTAAATGGAGCATCTCTTGTCACTGTCCAGCAATCGTCTGCAAGCATTGATGGGCTCCATTTGCCCTGATAGCGTTTCTCCATTGTTGCAATGTCCTGGTGAAATCTCTCGCCGTGCTCGTCGCTCACTGCTCTGCAGTTCAGTGGAAAAAAATCTAGATGAGAGTGCAAAAAATGTATCTTTAGTGACATGTTGCAACCAAGGCTTTTTGTATGCCTTGAGGAGGTTTTCCACCAACAACCTGTAGTTGTCTGCCTTGTTGTTTCCAAGAAAATTCATTGCCACTAATTGGAAGGCTTTCCATGCCGTCTTTTCCTTGCCACGCAGTGCATGGTCAAATTCATCATCTCGAAGAAGTTCACGAATCTGAGGACCAACAAAGACACCTTCCTTTATCTTAGCTTCACTTAACCTTGGAAATTTTCCACGGAGGTACTTGAAAGCTGCTTGTGTTTTGTCAATGGCCTTGACAAAGTTCTTCATCAGACCCAGCTTGATGTGTAAGGGTGGTAACAAAATCTTCCTTGATTCAACAAGTGGTGGATGCTGAACACTTTTCCTCCCAGGCTCCAATGACTGTCGGAGTGGCCAATCTTTCTTGATGTAGTGGGAATCTCCTGCACGACTATCCCATTCGCAGAGAAAACAGCAGTACTTTGTGTATCCAGTCTGCAGACCAAGCAAGAGAGCAACAACCTTCAAATCGCCACAAAGCTGCCGCTGATGTTGGTCATAGTTTATGCAGCTCAAAAGTTGTTTCATGTTGTCATAGGTTTCCTTCATATGGACTGCATGACCAACTGGAATTGATGGCAAAACATTGCCATTATGCAGTAAAACAGCTTCAAGACTCGTCTTCGATGAATCAATGAACAGTCTCCACTCATCTGGATCGTGAACGATGTTGAGGGCTGCCATCACACCATCGATGTTGTTGCAGGTTACAAGATCACCTTCCATGAAGAAGAATGGAACAAGATCCTTTTGACGGTCATGGAACATGGATACCCTAACATCACCTGCCAGGAGATTCCACTGCTGTAATCTGTAGCCCAACAGCACTGCCTTACTCTTGGGTAGTTCCAAATCCCTGACAAGATCATTCAGTTCACCTTGTGTTATGAGGTGTGGTTCAGAGGAGGAGGTTGGGAGAAAATGTGGGTCCTGTGACATTGATGGTTCAGGACCAGAAGTTTCATCCTCTTCCTCTTCCTGGTCTGACTCAAGTGAGAATGATTCTGGTGCATCAGGAACCGGCAGTCCTTCTCTGTGGGGTACTGGGCATATAGCTGATGGATTGTTTGGATAATGCACAGTCCACTTGTTCTTCTTTGAAACACCTTTCCCAACTGGAGGCACCAGGCAGAAGTAACAATTGCTGGTATGATCTGTTGGCTCTCTCCAAATCATTGGCACTGCAAAAGGCATAGATTTCCTTTTCCTGTTCAACCACTGGTGAAGATTTGTTGCACAAGTGTTGCAGCATATGTGTGGGGCCCACCTCTTGTCCTGATCTCCAATTTTGCAGCCAAAATAAAGGTGATAGGCTTTCTTAACCATAGTGGTTATACTGCGCTTTTGTGATGCAAAAGTCACTTCACCACAAATATAGCAGAAGTTATCTGCACTGTTCACACAAGTACAAGGCATCTCTGCTCACTTTGGCTAAACAGAAATGTGTCCCTTTGCAATATCAAACACTGACAAATAAGAGAGCACGACACTGTATGATTTCTAGAGCTGATATAGGGCAATTTGTTCGGCAGAGTGATGTAAGCTTGTTATGATTGCATCATCCATGATTTCTAGGAATAACATGATGCAATTCTTATCATGTATGATGCAATACCAGCTTCAGATTGCATCATTCATTGTTTTACCTAAAAAGCAAGTACTGTCCAAACCCAGTCATAGATTTATTCATAGATCGAGTCAAAGATGTATTTTAGTCATTTCTGGTTTAAATTGCGATCCCTTCCCTTTATAACTCACTTATCCTCCGCCATTCCCAAGTCAAGGGTTATATATACTGACCCAATAGCATATCTTGAAAACTAGAGCCAATCAACAATTTTAAGCATCATTTTCATTCTCAGTGACCCAGAATTAGTAAAGTTTGACAACATTTATTTCAGAAGCATTTTGGCTGTAGAGCAGTGCTATCATTGTCTCTAAAGGGAGTTTGCTAGAGTAAACTCTAATGGATTGAACCCAGGTCACAGTGATTGCTGCTCTACAAAAGCACTCTCAGCAACTCCCTGTATGGACAGCTGCCCTTATTAGTGAAAAGCAAAGCTTATTTAAAAACTGCACAGGTAACAGTACTGCTCCTACCTTCTGCCCTGTGCAGATGGAAGACAAATTCAGTTCTCGTCCGAATTTCTGTGATCATCAATAAGGCTACGTTTTAGTCATAGGTATTTTTAATAAAAGTCATGGACAGGTCGCGGACAGTAAACAACAATTCACGGCTGCTGCTGGGGGGTGGGGTTTGGCGGTGCTGGCAGGCTCCAGGTGCATGGCTCCACGGAAGCGGCGACATGTCCTAAGTCTCCTAGACAGAGGCGCAAACAGGCAGCTCTGTGCGCTGCTCCTGCCCCATGCAATGGCTCCACAGCTCCCATTGGCCAGGAACCGTGGCCAATGGGAGCTGCAGGGGTGGTGCCTGTGAGTGGAGGTAGCGTGCAGAGCTGCCTGGCCACGCCTCCGCCTAGGAGATGAGGGACGTGTCGCTGCTTTTGAGGAGCCCCCCCCCCCGAGGTAAGTGCCGCCCAGAGCCCTAACCCTCTCCCATGCCCCAACCCCCTGCCCGAGCCCTGAGCCCCCTCCCACACCCAAACTCCTGCTGGGACGGGAGGGCGCGGTGGCCCTAGACTGCCCTAGCAGCAGTTGGTGCTGCTGGCTCAGGGGCTGCCCAAGCTGCTCAGGCGGCCCCTGGGTCAGCTGCACCGGCTGCTGCAGAAGTCACAGCGGTCCTGGAAAGTCAGGGAATCTGTGATTTCTGTGACCTCCGTGACAGACTCGCAACCTGAATCATCAATTCCTTCTTTTACAGCAAAATCAGTAAAGCAGGTGTCCATGTGTATCTGGTCTTAAGTCAAATACAATACCAGTCTTTCAACTAGTCTTCTGAATGGCAGTAATCAGGTTTAGACATGAACAACTATACAATAGCAGTTATTATAAATAAATTGAGGAAAGGGTTTTTTTTTTTCCCAAGAAATATTGGCACTAGGTACAGAAGCCTGTTTTACTAACTGATACAATTGTGAATTTTCCTGTTGTCATATAACCATAGTACTGTTTCCTGGGGTTCTTAGCCATTGGACAAGGAATTTTCAGCAAAGCAGATTTTTCTATTTTGCATTTTACTTCAAACGAATTAGGGGATACATTATAGCATGTTAATCAACAGTTTTCATTAGCATTTTATAAATTTTTTTGCAGTTGTAAATAACAATCTGTTGTGAAAATTACGTGAGAAACACTAAAAAGAAGGCATTGCTTAACTGGGATGATCGTACAATAATTTTAAATGTTTCATGAGACAGTGTTTGCTGGGATCCTGAAATATTTGCTCGGTTTCACATTTGCTAGGTTTCTTTAGCATTAAGTAGGATAGAACATGTGGTGACACATATGAATATTTAATTAGTCATATTTCTGATGCAAGCTAAAACTGTACTATACAAAACCAAACCTGATTTCTCAATGACAGGTTTCAGAGTAGCAGCCATGTTAGTCTGTATCCGCAAAAAGAATAGGAGTACTTGTGGCACCTTAGAGACTAACGAATTTATTAGTCTAGCAGCCTCTTGGTCATATTCCAACATAAGCTTTCGTGGGCTACAGCCCACTTCTTCGAATAACATATATTGAGGAGATATATATACACACATACAGAGAGCATGAACAGGTGGGAGTTGTCTTACCAACTCTGAGAGGCCAATTAAGTAAGAGAAAAAAAACTTTTGAAGTGATAATCAAGATAGCCCAGTACAGACAGTTTGATAAGAAGTGTGAGAATACTTACAAGGGGAGATAGATTCAATGTTTGTAATGGCTCAGCCATTCCCAGTCCTTATTCAATCCTAAATTGATTGTATCTAGTTTGCATATCAATTCCAGCTCAGCAGTCTCTCATTGGAGTCTGTTTTTGAAGTTTTTCTGTTGTAAAATAGTCACCCGCAGGTCTGTCATTGAATGACCAGGCAGGTTAACATGTTCTCCCACTGGTTTTTGAGTATTATGATTCCTGATGTCAGATTTGTGTCCATTAATTCTTTTGCGTAGAGACTGTCCGGTTTGGCCAATGTACATGGCAGAGGGGCATTGCTGGCACATGATGGCATATATCACATTGGTAGATGTGCAGGTGAACGAGCCCCTGATGGCATGGCTGATGTGATTAGGTCCTATGATAATGTCACTTGAATAGATATGTGGACAGAGTTGGCATCGGGCTTTGTTACAAGGATAGGTTCTGGCTGTTTGTTTGTTTATTGGTTGGGAATGGAGAAGCCTTCATCTAAACAGAAACAGACTAAAGCATTCTTTTTTTGCTAGTTTTTAAACAAGACCATGTATAAACCCTTTCAGAATTCAGCTGTTCACTGAAGTTACAGGGCAAAAATCTTGCTGCTCCTGTATGGGTGCACTGGGAAATGGGGCATAGGGAGATTCTTCCAGAGCCTCTTACCAGCGCAGGAGTCAGGCAAAATATAGACTGGATATGCCCAGTCAGGTTGCAAATGAGTCTACGTCCTCACCCCGACTTCTGTGCCTGCTGATGATCTGGCAGCTTGCACCCTGGGCAGTGCACATTGCACTTTTCTGCACCAAGTGTGCTACATGCCCTCGCAGTGCACCCTCATTCATTTTGCCTTTGTCTGACTTGTGCAGATGGAATGTCTTCAAGCTCCTCCACACTTTTGCACCACCCTCATCCCACAGCGTTTCTCGCAGGAGCAAGGTTCCAAGCTGGTGGGCAGCGAGTTGTTTCCATTCTACGGCCATGCAAGCAGTCATTAGACAAAATGACAGCTGCTACATCACTTGATGTAATAAAAACACACATTAGTATGGAAGGTTGTCACAGGACAGATACTTCTTGCTTTGAAAAACTTCTGAGGCTCTGCCTCAGTGTTTATTTTCAGTAAATGCTGGCTGACTTGGCATTTGTCTAGCAGCAGGGGACCATCATCCTGTGACCACATGACATTCAAACGACATTATTTCTTAATGACATTAAATCATAGCACTGAAAATGATTCTCATGGCCTATATTTATTTCATTTTATGGAAATTGGGTGATGAATTAATCTCATTTTGAGGGGACTCGCTGAACACCATGATTGTTCAGGGCTCGATCCTCCCTGCGGGAGCTTGGCAGTTTGCTTCAGTGGCAGCACAATATGGTCTTTCCTTCTACAGAAAATCACTTGATTATTAGTGGTTGATCCTCCCTTCTTTGTGCATCAAAAATAATCATTTACAATAGCATGAGTTACTATTTATTCTTCATATAGCGTCACTGATCTGCATGGGACTTTAGAGGCAAATATAGAGGGCAGGTCCCTGCCACAAACTTTGATTTTACAAACTATGGGCTGAATCCTGTCAGGTGCTCAGTATCCACTGAGATGTGTTGAGATCATAAACTCTCATTCACTTCAGTAAGGCTTGAGGACGGTCAGTACTTTCTAGGATCAGGCCCGATATAACACCTATAGCAACATGTGGATAGGGCTAGGTGGTAGGGAAGGCATGAATGTGTAAATCTTTGGAAGTACTGTACAGTCCCGTTTATCCAAATGGCTGGGGGGACAGCTGAAACTTTCCAATAACTAAGCATTCAGATAAACGTAAGTCCTATTTTGAGCTGCTGCTTCACTGCATGTAGCTCCGTTAGTTAATCACCCACTAATAATTTCTCAATTAGCCTCTTAGTACCTGTTAGCGCAAATCAGCAGCTTTGTACTTTTAATGCTTAATGTGTTGTACTTTATTAAAGAGTAAAAAAATTACTATATTGAGTTTCTTAAAACACCAAAATTGTATTAAAAGGATGTATTTAAATACAATGTTGGTATTTATAATAAATTCAAAGTTGCTTTTTACTCTTTATTAAAGTACAGAGCATTAAGCAGTAAAAGTACAAAGCACTTGATTAGTACTAATAGGCACTAAGAAGCTCATTGAGGAGTTATTAGCAGGTGATTAACAGGGCTAAATGGAGGACACACCATGGATTTGGATAACTAACATTTCGAGTAGAGGGAGTTCGGCTGTACAGAAGGGTTCCGTAATGAGCCACCCAATACAGGGGAAAGCAAATGGGTGTGGATAGTCCCCGAAGAGAAAGACCAGAGAGCCTAGCAGGTGGGATGTCCCAGCATGGTCTTTTGCAGTTTACCCAGTGGATAAAGAGGATCCCCTGAATTTTTCTGCCTTGCCCCATACCGGTATTCACTGGCCATATTCCTTGTCTGTTGAGGGGAAGAGGGGACTAGTTCCATGGTTATTAATTCATAAAGTTTAGGATACATGTTTACCCAAGGGGCTCAGGTTTTTTTTAGTTAACTCCTGTGGGCCAGTGAGCCTAGTATGTAGTCAAAGTACAGTTGTATGAAATGTAGTGGCTTCTATTTGTAGGGATTTGTGCAAACCATTTCTTCGGGATTGATTTGAATGGATTACCACCTTCATGCTTTGATTTGGGATTGAAATAAACCCCCAAAACTCAGAGAACTCAGTCAAAACAGCTGAATGTCATTTAGTTTCATGTCATTACCCCTTGCTCAGTGGCTTATGCTGCAGGTTTGTATTCTTCCTCTTTAAACTAATCTTTCCTGATCAAGTCTGTCGTGCAGTCCATTTCGTTTTACATTGCACTCCATGGTTTGTCCTCCGAAATTCTGGTTCTTCTCCAGACCATTCTGTTCAGTATTATAGGATGAGAATTTACACTTGCCACTGTGTTACTCAGAAACTTAAAGCCAGCTTTTTCAAACAATGGCTTTGAATGCTATATTGATGGATTACATAAATTAAAAAAATATTGCATAGCTGCATGTGTCACCACAGGCAGATGTCACATTCTTTCAAATGATTTATACCTCTTCACATACAAAGGATATTTGTTCTTACAGCTGCTTATTTTACAATCTTATTTGGTGGGCGGATTTCATTGGTACGTGAGCTGGCAAAGATCCAAGAAAACCGAATGTGGCTATTTCTCCTGGCAATTTGCAATGAGTTAGAGAGCTGGCAGTTTTTCTGTGCAGGCGAGAACTTTATAAAAACAAATATTTGCACATTATTTTAAGAGTTAAAAGAAGAAATTAATCCACTGGATTAATTTGGACACTCAGTCCTCTGTTGAATTGAATTATTTTGGACAGGCTTTCTATTTAAAACAGATACAGAGCATTGCAATTTTAAAGTTAGAAGTGGTTTGTGAACTTAAGTCTACACATTTGTTTAAAATCATAAGTCTCAATCCTGCAATCTGATTGATTGCAGATAGGTCCCGTACACCATTGGCACAACACATGCATAGAGATCTGCCTGCACTCATCTGATTGCAGGATTGGGGCCACAGATAGTAAGCTCTTATTTTGTACATCATGTTAAATGTTTCTGTATGTCCAAACTACTGCAACCAGAGATAACAAAAGTACAATATAATGTCCATACAAGTAAGTGTGTGTCTATTTAGAGTTAATTTTGTATGTGCTTTGTATGTGTTTCACATTTTTTTAGACAGAAAATGGAGGGTGGTTCCTACAGCTTGTGTCCCCCAGTCTACTGGGCGCATCCTTCTTCAAAGCACTGTGAGTCAATAGCGACACACATAGCTATCAGCTTTATAGACCTAGACAAACATTTTCAAAAGTGCTTAGGACACTTAGGCCAGGTCTGCACTACAAATTTCTGCTGGCATAGCTATGTTGGTCAGGGGTGTGAAAAGTGTGATCCCTGACCAACACAGATGTGCCAGCAGAAGCCAAAACTATGATTTTACCACTATAGCGTGCAATAAACTGTAATGGCAAAAGTGTAGTTTTGCTGGTATAAGCTGTGTCTACACTAGGAGTGCTTTGCTGGTATAGTATAGTGGCTCTCAACTTTTCCAGACTACTGTATCCCTTTCAGGAGTCTGATTTGTCTTGCGTACACCCAAGTTTCACCTCACTTAAACTACTTGCTTACAAAATCCGACATAAAAATACTAAAGAGTCTCAGCACACTAATTGTGAAAAATTGCTGACTTTCTCACTTTTACCATATAATTACAAAATAAATCAATTGGAATGTAAATATTGTACTTGCATTTCAGTGTGTAGTATATAGAACAGTATAAACAAGTCATATGACATTTTAGTTTGTACTGACTTTGCTAGTGCTTTTTATGTAGCTATTGTAAAACTAGGCAAATATCTAGAGGAGTTGATGTATCCCCTGGAAGATCTTTGTGTATCCCCAAGGGATGCATATCCCTGGTTGAGAACTACTGATATAGTATACCAGTATAGCTATCTTGGCAAAGTGCTCCTAGAGTAGACCTGGCCTTTGGAGCCAAAGACCCATTGATGCTCAGGTGTTTTTAAAAATTTTACTCTGTCTGCACTGCATGGGCAGAGTGGATAAAAACATTTCTTTAAATTAAATTAAAAATCAGATTTAAAATAAAATTAAACTAGATTTTGTTGACTTTAATTAAATTTGCATGTACAGTAACAATATCTGTGTGAAGGTTACATTCACTGTCATTTATTAGTTTCATTTAAACCGACAAACAATTGTGAAGATCATTGGAGTGGATCAGTGTTCTGCATTTCCATGTCATCAAAGAAGCTTCCACAGTATCGCAAACCCTGGGGAACAAGCAGGGAGAACTGGAATTCCTGGCACAGTCAAGGAATTATGATATGGAATAACAGAGACTTGGTGGGATAAATCACATGACTGGAATACTGTCATGGATGGATATAAGCTGTTCAGGAAGGACAGGCAGGGCAGAAAAGGTGGAGGAGTTGCATTGTATATAAAAGAGCAGTATGATTGCTCAGAGCTACAGTATGAAACTGCAGAAAAACCTGAGAGTCTCTGGATTAAGTTTAGAAGTGTGAGCAACAAGGGTGATGTCGTGGTGGGAGTCTGCTATAGACCATCAGACCAGGGGGATGAGGTGGACGAGGCTTTCTTCTAGCAACTAACAGAAGTTACTAGATCTCAGGCCCTGGTTCTCATGGGAGACTTTAATCACCCTGATATTTGCTGGGAGAGCAATACAGTGGTGCACAGACAATCCAGGAAGTTTTTGGAAAGTGTAGGGGACAATTTTCTGGTGCAAGTGCTGGAGGAACCAACTAGGGGCAGAGCTCTTCTTGACCTGCTGCTCACAAACAGGGAAGAATTAGTAGGGGAACCAAAAGTGGATGAGAACCTGGGAGGCAGTGACCATGAGATGGTCGAGTTCAGGATCCTGACACAAGGAAGAAAGGAGAGCAGCAGAATACGGACCCTGGACTTCAGAAAAGCAGACTTTGACTCCCTCACGGAACTGATGGGCAAGATCCCCTGGGAGTATAACATGAAGGGGAAAGGAGTCCAGGAGAGCTGGCTGTATTTTAAAGAATCCTTATTGAGGTTGCAGGAACAAACCATCCCGATGTGTAGAAAGAACAGTAAATATGGCAGGCGACCAGCTTGGCTTAACAGTTAAATCCTTGCTGATCTTAAACACAAAAAAGAAGCATACAAGAAGTGGAAGATTGGACAAATGACCAGGGAGGAGTCTAAAAATATTGCTTAGGCATGCAGGAGTGAAATCACACCTGGAGTTGCAGCTAGCAAGAGATGTTAAGAGTAACAAGAAGGGTTTCTTCAGGTATGTTAGCAACGAGAAGAAAGTCAAGGAAAGTGTGGGCCCTTACTGAGTGGGGGAGGCAACCTAGTGACAGAGGATGTGGAAAAAGCTAATGTACTCAATGCTTTTTTTGCCTCTGTCTTCACGAACAAGGTTAGCTCCCAGACTGCTGCACTGGGCAGCACAGCATGGGGAGGAGGTGACCAGCCCTCTGTGGAGAAAGAAGTGGTGCAGGACTATTTAGAAAAACTGGATGAGCACCAGTCCATGGGGCCGAATGCGCTACATCTGAGGGTGCTAAAGGAATTGGCGGATGTGATTGCAGAGCCGTTGGCCATTACCTTTGAAAACTCATGGCGATCGGGGGAGGTCCCGGATGTCTGGAAAAACGCTCATGTAGTGCCCATCTTTAAAAAAGGGAAGGAGGAGGATCTGGGGAACTACAGGCCAGTCAGCCTCACCTCAGTCTCTGGAAAAATCATGGGGCAGGTCCTCAAGGAATCAATTCTGAAGCACTTAGAGGAGAGGAAAGTGATCAGGAACAGGCAGCATGGATTCACCAAGGGCAAGTCATGCCTGACTAACCTAATTGCCTTCTATGATAAGATAACTGGCTCTGTGGATGAGGGGAAATCAGTGGATGTGTTATTCCTTGACTTTAGCAAAGCTTTTGATACAGTCTCCCACAGTATTCTTCCTGGCAATTTAAAGAAGTATGGGCTGAATGAATGGACTATAAGGTGGCTAGAAAGCTGGCTAGATTGTCAGGCTCAACGGGTAGTGATCAATGGCTCCATGTCTAGTTGGCAGCCGGTATCAAGCGGAGTGCCCCAAGGGTCGGTCCTGGGGCTGGTTTTGTTCAATATCTTCATTAATGATCTGGAGGATGGCATGGACTGTATATTCAGCAAGTTTGCAGATGACATTAAGCTGGGAGGAGTGGTAGATACGCTGGAGGGTAGGGATAGGATACAGAGGGGCCTAGACAAATTAGAGGGTTGGGCCAAAAGAAATCTGATGAGGTTCAACAAGGACAAGTGCAGAGTCCTGCACTTAGGACGGAAGAATCCCATGCACCGCTACAGACTAGGGACCGAGTGGCTAGGCAGCAGTTCTGCAGAAAAGGACCTAGGGGTTACAGTGGACAAGAAGCTGGATATGAGTCAACAGTGTGCCCTTGTTGCCAAGAATGCGAACGGCATTTTGGGCTGTATAAGTAGGGGCATTGCCAGCAGATCGAGGGATGTGATCATTCCCTTCTATTCAGCATTGGTGGGACCTCATCTGGAGTACTGTGTCCAGTTTTGGGCCCCACACTACAAGAAGGATGTGGAAAAATTGGAAGGAATCCAGTGGGGGGCAACAAAAATGATTAGGAGCTGGAGCACATGCCTTATGAGGAGAGGCTGAGGGAACTGGGATTGTTTAGTCTGCAGAAGAGAAGAATGAGGAGGGATTTGATAGCTGCTTTCAACTACCTGAAAGGGGGATCCAAAGAGGATGGATCTAGACTGTTCTCAGTGGTACCAGATGACAGAACAAGGAGTAATGGTCTCAAGTTGCAGTGGGGGAGGTTTAGGTTGGCTTTTAGTAAAACCTTTTTCACTAGGAGGGTGGTGAAGCACTGGAATGGGTTACCTAGGGAGGTGGTGGGATCTCCTTCTTTAGAGGTTTTTAAGGTCGGGCTTGACAAAGCCCTGGCTGGGATGATTTAGTTTGGAATTGGTCCTGCTTTGAGCAGGGGTTTGGACTAGATGACCACCTGAGGTCCCTTCCAACCCTGATATTCTATGATTCTAAACCCCAAAGAGTTCAAAAATTGTGAATCAGACCCAAAAAAACATGAAATTGGCTTTAAAAATAGTTTGCTTTAAATACATTTCAGGTTATTTTAATTTGCCACCTGGGTTTTTTTGTTTTTTTGTCTTTTTTAGCCTTCAAAGATCATGTTTTCCAGCTTGCTTTGCAATCATGAGGGGAGGGCTAGCAACTTTTTTTTTTTTTTTTTTTTTTTTTTAATGAAAATTGACATTCTCATATAGTCACTTGATTCTCGGTGCTGGGACTTTCAGGCAAAAATGCCTAATATCTCAACACTAGTGATAAAATCTCAAGAGGTTGTGAGTATGGGTATATACTTTAGAGACTGCAGCCAATTTTATTAAAAACTGTGGGTGAGATTTTTCAAAAGTGCCTACATGATTTTGGATCAGAAGTCCCACTGACTTTCAATTAATCTTGTGCCCCAAAGACACTTAGGTGCCTTGGAAAATCCCACCCTATGCGTACAAATGGACAAAGACATGTACCTTGGACTGTGTTATTCTTCTCTAAAATCTTACTATTGTAGTTCCTTTTGTAGAAACTTCTACCTAGGTTGTCGTAATGTCTAGCTGTGAAGACCAATTGCACTAGACCTTGGGGGAAATCTGAGAGCCTAGAACATTCTAAATTGTCATTATTTTGATCAAGATTACAGACTGCCTCACAACAACCTGTGGCAGAACATGATAGAGAGCCTATAAGTAGAAATAAAATCACTTTTTATATACATTTTGTGAAAAACTTTTATTTTTTGATCTGTCAACACATCTGAGGTGCCTTGTTGCACTGGGGGGCTGAAGGCATAATAATCCATGCCTCTGCACATAGGTGCTGGAACAAAGGGTGCTACCACACCACCTAGTTCGAAGTGGTTTCCATCTGTGATAAATGAAGCGGGGGGGGGGGGGTAGCTCCCTTTTATAGACACCCAGCCAGCCAGTAGCTATAAAATCCCTGTTAGTAGTTGTTCTCTACTTGCTTTACCTGTAAAGGGTTAAAAAAAGCCCATAGGTAAAAGGAATGGAGTGGGCACCTGACCAAAAGAGCCAATGAGAGGCCTAGAACTTTTTAAAATGGGGGGAAAAAACTTTCCCTTTGTCTGTCTGTTGTTCTCCGGAGAGAGGGGACAGAGCAGGGACAAGGCTGGGACTATGCTGTAAGAGGTTTGAGCCAGGTATGGAAACAATCAGATCATACCTAGAACTACTCATTTAAACCCCAGACATGTAAGTATATCAAGGAATGTCTAGGAAGACACGATTAGGTTTATCTCTTTTATTTGTTATTGGCTTGTGGACTCTGTGCTAACCCCAGGTGCTTTTGTTTTGCTTGCAACCTTTAAGCTGGACCTCAAGAAAACCATTCTTGATGCTTAATTATTATATTTGCTCTTTTTAAATCTAGCAAAAGCCTGAGTTCCCAGGTGTATTTTCTTTCTTTTTGTTTTTAATAAAATGTACCTTTTTAAAGAACAGGATTGGGTTTTTTGTGTTCTAAGAGATTTGTACATATGTTGTTTAATTAGCTGGTGGCAATTTTTTTTTGTTTTCTTCCTCAGCTCTTCCCCGGGGTGGGGGGGGTGAAAGGGCTTGAGGGTACCCCACAGGGAGGAATTTCCAAGTGCACCTTCCTGGGTAAAAAGGGTTTTTTTTGCATTTGGGTGGTCGTCAGAGAGAAGCTGTAACCTTGGGAGTTTAATACTAGCCTGGAGTGGCCAGTATTAATTTTTAGAATCCTTGAGGGCCCCCATCTTC
The DNA here is from genome assembly GCF_013100865.1 of Trachemys scripta elegans. Lineage (NCBI taxonomy): Eukaryota > Metazoa > Chordata > Testudines > Emydidae > Trachemys > Trachemys scripta. The sequence continues at coordinate 41,029,397 of NC_048300.1, forward strand.
TACACTCTACAGGTGGGGAGAAGGCTAAATATAAATAATTTGCCTTGTATCCAGAAGGGTCCCAAAGTAAATCACAAACTGTTCTGTCAGCTGTACAGGGATCGTGGCAGCCGCTAGTAAAGTGAAGCCATCCTTGCCAGATAACCTCTGCTTTAATGATGCACAGTAGCACCACACAAGGATGTAGGACAATCATCGAGGTTATACAGTGTATTACCCTGGCCAGTTAAAACTGCAGGTGGATATTATTTAGGGTTTAATTATCATAGTTGGCAAAGAGACCAGGATTAACATGCCTATACTGTGAGACTTGCCATGGGGTATTTTAACAGTTCCAGCCATCAGGACCTCAGTTTTATATCTCATCACCAAGGCTGCACCTCCAGCAACACAGTGCCCTGGAACACTGTGCTGTGATGTGCAGCACCTAGACTTTGGAAACCTGTCATGAAAACATGAGCTTGGGCCAGTTCTGCTTAGCTTGTAAGACCTAATGGAATTACAGTACAAAATAGAATGGTTGCATAAATAGGGTACTTGGTTTTATCAGGTTAATGACCCAGTTCCTTGGACTTATAGGTCCATTTTAATTAGCCCACAGATGGAGGAATAGATTAAATTGAAGAAAAATTACGAGGATTACTATAGTAAATTCATCTGTAAAGCGCAATTGAGACACTATCCTAAGTGCTTCCATAGCTAGCAAGTCAGTTCTGACACACTCCTCTGATGCTGTGAGGCTCACAATTTCATTGAATAATTAAGATAATTGATTTCATGGAATAATTAAATTGATTTAAAATATTGGCATTGTGCACCCAAGGAAAAAGACTAAGCACAGCAGAAAAAATGTCTCTTCTTCTTTCTCTTCCCTTTTTCTCATGTAGTTATTTGTGGATTCCCACATACTAGCGAATACACACTGAGACCCAGTGGTGATGAAAGGTGAAAGCCCACTGATGTGGTCTTGTAGTGGTGTTTTGCCAAGGTGTTATACATTGCTTAGTTTGCTAGTCAAACAGTGCAAGGAGGTGTTACCTCCATTAGTTTTATTTCCTATCCCTGTTACCCAGGGGTAAGCACTCTGAAGAATATCTTAACCTTCCCTGTTGTAACAAGATCAGAATTTGTCACTGAGCTTCCTGCATCTATTTTCTGGCAAGCTCATAAGGGCAGTCAGATTTATATGTTAAATTCTGCTTCCATTATGGTTAGTGGTGAAACACTAATCTCTGAGTCGTTTATAGCCACTGTGCCATGTGGTAGTGTTTAATCACCTTAAGAAGTGTGCATCTTTTATGACGATGATAATAAATTGTTTTAATTTTTTTTAAAGCATTTGCCTATTTCTGCAGTCTGCATGTGGAAAACAGTGAATAACCTAAAAAAATCAGGATTTCATAACACTGACAGTCGTGCATCCAACAATATTATAACATTTGGCGTCTGATTTACACACACACACACACACACACACACACACACACACACACACACACACACACACATGCTTCCTCATCTGTTTTATTAGACCCATAAATAAGCCTTATATCAAATGTAATAATCTGTCACTCAGACAGCCAAGAAATCCATTGGTCTGAGGATTTCTTTCTTGATGATGTACAATATGAATTCTTAAATTCTGGATTTTTGAGCTGGCTATGTAAAGGTTATTATTCTTGAAGCGTGGAGTGGATAGAAACACCAGGGCATGATATTTATGTTTGGTTGTTATTACTTTTTTTCCTCACTGACAACAAATAAAAGTGGTTGGAGAAGTTGTATTGTTCGGGTTGGAAAGTGGCTTCTACAGTAATTTTTAATTTTGATAGAAAAGTGTGAGTGTTTACCATTATCTGCAGGTTAAAGTATGAGTGTAACCCATTATCTGTGGGTTAAAATCCAGCATATAGAGAGAAATAGTTTGCAAATAATCAAAATATGTTTACACTTGAATATTATGTCTAAGAGTCGTTTTCTCTGCAGCTGAAAAGCACACTTTCTTTGTAATATAACTGTTTCAAGCATTCTCTTTTTACAAATAAACTGTATATTTCTGACTGAAAACCACTGCTCTAGAGAATTTTAGCATTCCACTAGATAGTATTAACTTTGGCTTTTAACATCTTAAATTGCAATTTTTGTTTCAGACATAGGTCTGCTATGTACTTTAATTTCTTTTATACTCTTTTCGGTATCATACATAACAAAACATTTCCCACTTAGTTGCATTTTTGAAGCTGCAGAGCATACTACAGAATATGCATATGAAACTAGAACCTGCATATGACATTTATCCCCATTATTACACCTCAAACATAAGGTAAAAAGAGCTGACATTTCACTCTAATCTCAATGTAGGGTACTAATTGTCCATCTCTGCCCACATAATGAATCTCCCAAATATTCAGTATTTAAAAACGATCTAGCTGAAACCTGGTTCGAAATGTGAAAAATGAAAGACCTGAATAGCTCAAGACAATTGCTAAGGGAATGTGCCGCCCTTCACCTTAGCTTAGGTTCAGATTATTTCCAAGTCAGTGGTGACTATAAGTTTATATTCTTCTTCAAGTGATTGCTCATGTGCATTCCACAATAGGTGTGCGTGCTTGCCACTTGCACCGGTGCTGGAAGTTTTTCCCCTAGCAGTACCCATAGAGGAGCGCCACTAGTGACCCCTGGAATGGCATTGCCATGGCGCGGTATAAGGGGCGCTGCTCGCACCCCCCACCCTCAGTTCCTTCTTGCCACCAGTGAAGGTGCTTCGGAACTGCTCTGCTGTAGCTTTCCCTGTTTGGACTGTTGTTTAGTTCATAGATAGTTAGTACCTGTACTTTTTTTAAAAAAAAAGTGTTATATAGATAGAGTAGAGAAGTGCGCCCGGGTCAGGGTTTAAGTTGTGCAACACCCGTAAATGGCCTATACCCATAAGTGATCCGCACACTAGTTGTTTACGTTATCTTGGGGAAATCCACCTCCGCAACTGCTGCAAGATCTGCAGATCATTTAAGCCTCAGACCAAAAAAAAGCAGGACATACGGCTCTGAGCCATATTGATGGAGTCAGCCCTGACCCTGGCACCGCTATGCCGCTTCGAATTGGCACCAAGCACCACAGCATTGGTGTGCGGCGACCCAGCGGTGCCCTCCACCAGGCGGAACCGCCCCCCATCCACGGGACACTGTAAGAAGATGAAGAAGCGATCTTCTCCGTCAAGCCACCGGGGCAAGGCTGGGGGCGAGATTAGACCCACGTTGGGCAGCTCTCTATCTCCCTTGCCCTCGCGGCCTCCGACTCAAGTTGAGCGGAGTAGCCCAGCCCACTCCGAGCCAGCCTCCCTGGACACCAGTGGCCACATACGGGTGCCCTCCACGCAGGAGGCCCTACAGGAGGCTTGAGATGTAATGTCTCTCCCGGAACCGGCTGCACCGACTCCAGTGGCTTCCCGGTCCAGAGGCAAGCCGGTGCTCAGACTGCCACAGTCACCACCCGGGCGGTACCGTTCACGGTCGAGGGAAGGTTCCCGATGCCATTCTCCACAGAGTGACCACCCTGCTCGCAGCCCACACCGGTCCCCGTCAACCTCCACCAGATTGTCTGGCTGGGTGCCGAGCAGCAGGGAATCCAGGCATGGCTCTGCATATAGGGAGCGCAGGCCTCGAGGTCAGAGCATGCGCCGCCGGGACTGGAACAGACGTCACTGGAGGTCGGTGACTCCGAGAAGCCACCATAGCCCCTCGCGGTACCAACGTCGACGCTGCTCATGCTCTTCATCCCAGTTGAGGTCCCTGGCATGACACCACTCCCACAGCACCAGGTGTAGATCGCCAGCAACTGGCCATAGCAGATCCGCCCAATGGAGCCGTTCGCGGAGCAGCTGTTACAGATGGTACTCCCGCTCCTCTACACTGAACTCAAGGTCTCAAGCCCGGCACTGTTCACGACACCATTACTCATCCCCATCCTGAGATAGTGGCTGCTCATATCCCAGCCTGGCCTCCCCTCGGAGCCTACATTCAGTGGACCGGGCAAGTCTAGCGGGGCAGCCCGCTCCGACAGTGCCACAGCAAGTCAAAGTCAAGTCATCTCAAAGAGCACCAGTTACAAAAAAGGTACCTCTCTTTTATCTGACGGTTTGTTACTAGTTTGTGGTATGTGAACTGAGGAGGTGGGTTGAGTTCAGCTGCTAGTGGACAGGTTTGTTCATGTCACAAGTGGTATCTTCTAGTCTTAGCAGACTGGTCAAGCAGAGAATAAAGAGAGAGCTACAGTTTTCCTTTTCCAGTGCTGCTTTTCCACAAGCATGACATTCACATTAGTTTTGATACTACTTCCAGCAGCAAAACCAGACTGAATCCAATCAGTCTTACCCGTGACCTAGGTAGAGTACTCTTAACATCAGGTGTTTTTCCTCACACTGGTCACTTTCGTTGCTGCTTAATTGATCAAAAGTAATCAGTATGCCAAAGGAGATCTGTGTGACCAGTGCAGTAAAACAGGCCACTGTGTGAATTAACACTCAAAGGCAAAAGTAGGATCATCCTGTATTACTAGGCCATCAGTAAAGTGGGCCAGCGTTGAATAGTATTTTCCCTCAGATTCTTCAAACCTCATTAGGTCCATCACTCTCCGAGAGCTGACTTTATATGTAGCACCTGTTGTGTCAAACAGGTTCACACACTCCACATTTCAATGACAGGTGAACTGTCAAAGTGACTTGGCTAAGGTTCCAGGGTAAATCAGAGGCAGAACCAGATACAGAACTCAGGAGTCCTAATTCTCTCTCTCCTGGTGTAACCAGTTTCACACTTCCAACAAACAATGTATTTGCAATATAACTTATTGATTATGCAAGTTATCTCAGTGTTTAGTCATATCAGCCATATCATATATTGTTAAGTCATCTAACATGTCCGTCACTGGGGAGGATGGTTTTCGAGATAGATATTACCTGCCTTATTTATTCTGCTTGGATGAACACACCAGGGGAATAGAAAAAATAGTAATTCTGTTCGTCCAGTAGTCAGATATATGTTATCAGGCCAATCATTTAAACACTACAAGGAAGCTTTGGAGTGCAGTGCTCTCTTAACCTACCAAGACTGTGCAAGTTGCTCTCGAGAGCTTTCATACATTTCTATATACAGCAGCTATCTGCTTGTTGACTAGCTTTTTAAATCTTTTGCAGGCTTTCAGATAGGGATTCCAGTTACTGCTGGCGAACCGAAGGCACAGCTCCAGCACCGGCCAAAACTGGTCTGCGTTAGCTGGGAAGGACCATGGCTAGGATGATTTTGCATACTCCAATTGCAGACTCCCTTGGGAAGGATGTTATGCAGCTCCTGGCAGAGATTAAAGCTTCCCTTGCCTGGTGGAAATTCAAAGGCAGAGCAGGTGGCATAACTATCACCTACCCTTCCCTGCATTGTATCCTCCCTGTGGCACAATGAGGCAGGCCAGCTCCAATGGGTATATATTATTACACCTTGCATCAGTAAGAGTGAATTTCATATATAAAACTGAGTAAAGATTTATTTTTCGAGGTTTCTCCTCCTCTTCTCCCATCCGATGGAAGGGTCTATATAGTTGTCATTATGGCACCATCTACTCCAATGCAAGGAAACAAAGAATTGAGGCTATAAAAGGGCAGACTCCATTCCTCATCCTGTTAATATTCTTTGCCTCATTTCTTGGAGAAATGAAGCCTAACTCTCAGCTGTTTGAATACAGTTCCTTTTTTCCCTTCAGTAACTCCTTGAAGTGATCAGAAGATGAGAGCAAGAATCAAAAGAAGAGCGACAGAGAAAATAGGGACCCAGCTAAGAGGAAAAAAGCAAGAGTAAGCGCCAATTGTGTAGGTTCCCAGTGCCAAAAAAAATACATTGTGTGTGTCATCAGGGGCATCCTCCACTGACTGTGGAGTCCTTCTCTGGCAGGCAAAGCGCCTGTAAGGGGCACTAGTTGCATAGGCACCACTCCTCGTTGGGATAATGGCTTTTCCTGTGGCACAGCGTTTCCATTTGGCTTCCTTAAATAGCCATTGGATCTTTCACTGCACAGTGGGGAGTACTTGGCTTAGATACAATAGGGTGGAGTGTTCCAAAGGGACAACGTGTAACAAGGGAAGAAAGGGAGCTGAATGAATACGTTTATACCCATTTAAAAATGTAATGCAGACCAGCATTGAAATGAAAAATCTACAAAGCAGACTATGCAAATTAAAGTCTCCTGGGCAGCTGCTTTAACTTGCGTGTCTGACAGTTACATGGCTGCTGAGGATAACCCAAGCTGGATAACTGACCTTGGCAGCAGTATAGAGTCGGTCTGAACAAGAGGATGAATGATTCTCAATTGCCCCAGTGCAAAGGATGATGTACAAATAGGCGTTTCTTTAACACCAGGAGCCGGATTCTCCTCTCGTTTACACTGAAGTAAAACACAAGTAACTACAGCAGAGTCCCTGGGCTATATCCTCTGGTGGTGAAGCAGCACTGGTTTACACCGACTGAAGAGCAATCCCAGTGGAGTTAAACTGGTGTGTGAGAAGCATGTCATTTTATGCCACTTCCTGCGGACCTGGAGACAGAGCAAAGGAAGTATCACTTGCCATTTATGTTTGAATTCTCAGACACCCCTCCCATAGTGTTTAAAGTGACTCTCTTTGAAGGCACCAGGGCTATAGAGCAACAGTTTGTTCGAACTGACTGTGCTGGCAGTTCTACCTTTATGGGCACTGAAATTGATTTTCCTCCTCTTGATAGAGTTTGCACATTGAACAAGGGAAAGGGACATGGCAGCACAACTGCAGCATGTAGGAACAAATGTTAGTAAGTGCATCAACACTGCCAATAGATTAATAATATTAATATATCTATAGCAGCGTAAGCATGCATTTCGCGTTACAAAAATAATGGACAGAGGAAGCCTCTGCAAGAAGCATGTCTTTCTCTTGTTGATATGGCTCCAGTCAAGTCCTATGTAATACTTCCATATCACCGTGTTTAGTGGAGGCACTGTGCTGTTTCTTTATAAGCCAAAGTAGAGTGTACAGAAATATCTTAGTCTGCTACTTTCCTGCTGCTGCACCTGACACTGCTTTTTAATTTGTGTGAATTAAATGGTGCTGAATCTTTTCTAATCACTTATGGTGTTGTTGAGAATAATTAATGTCCAATAGGATGGGCTGATTAAAAGCATGAAGGCACCAACCTTGTCTATAACTGGAAACAAACAAACAAAAAAAGATTCCAGACTAGATTCTCTGCTGCATCCAGAAGAAGCAAAACTTATCACTGGCAGAGCTTAGAGTAACCTCTAGACTGCTCTAACTCTGCCAACTGGTAAGAATTTCCCAAGGGCTGTCTGGCAGCAGGAGATCATGGAGTGCAATGTGCTCCAGCCACCACCCAGATATACTCTGATCTCCCAGGAGCTGTGAAGAGGTGGCATAGGAGCCATCTACAGTGGCTCTGCCCCTACTGAAGTCTCCCACATTGAGACTCTGCCCCATAGCATTTATTTCTAAGTAACTAAATGTTAGTGTAGCATATACTTCTTTTTAATGTGTCCAATTCTTCAGCAAAACTTTAACGGTAAAAATTCATCCAGTGTAAATACCTGTTTGGTGAAGTTCCTTCCCATCTCCTATCCACAAATTAAAAACTAAAGATTAATTCTAAAAATTAAAGATGGCCCAAATCCCAAACTATTTATCCAAACCTTTCCTCGTACAAAACATTGCAGGTTTGAATAAAACCTGACCCATTTTTGACAATCTCTGATTTTTATTTTCCAAAATTGAAACCTCACTGTTATTTTCTGAAACCACCTGAGCTTTGCTGATGTTTACCAAGAATTGAAGCAGGCATCAGATATTCCTGATGAGAACAATAATGGCATGTGGCATATCCCTTTTTTTATTTTTCTGTCCCCTAATTTCCTCCATAAATAAACCTTATTGCCAATGGTGCTGACTCTGTGAAATCTAACAAGATTTAGCTTATCAATACCTACCTTTCCACTGGCAACTGAAATACAATAGAACTAATCTGCACCCTTTTCTGCTTGTGATGAGATGCTGTCTGCATTAGCTAGAAAATACTGAAATGGTTTGTTAGCAGACAGCATTCTTGCAAGGCATGGAAGCATATACTGTGCACTTATCACTTTGTTCTTTTGTCCATATTTTAATCCTTTGGAAAAAGGTAATTTAGTAGCCCAATTTTTTATGAAATTTCCATTAGTTTTTCAGTCAGCTACTTTTGTCAGTGCAGATATTAAGTAAAAATAAAGCATTTCTACAAAGTAGTTAAAGGTAAAAAAATAGTAATTAAAGGACATCAGAATATGCTCATGACTTTAGAATGTATGACACATGGCCTTGGCTGAATGGCAGATTGCTGGTTGTAATGTTCCAAAATAATTGTAACAAATCTGTGACCTCTTAGAACTTTGCAATTTTCACCATGTAGTACACTAGGGTCATTCAGAATTTCATAGTGGCAGTCTTCCTGTTCCAAATTAGAGGCTCCAGTCCTACACCCAAGCTAAAGGAGAATTTCCTTTAGAATCATAGAATATCAGTGTTGGAAGGGACCTCAGGTGGTCATCTAGTCCAAACCCCTGCTCAAAGCAGGACCAATTCCAAACTAAATCATCCCAGCCAGGGCTTTGTCAAGCCCGACCTTAAAAACCCTCTAAGGAAGGAGATTCCACCACCTCCCTAGGTAACCCATTCCAGTGCTTCACCACCCTCCTAGTGAAAAAGTTTTTCCTAATATCCAACCTAAACCTCCCCCACTGCAACTTGAGACCATTACTCCTTGTTTTCTGTCATCTGGTACCACTGAGAACAGTGTAGATCCATCCTCTTTGGAACCCCCTTTCAGGTAGTTGAAAGCAGCTATCAAATCCCCCTCATTCTTCTCTTCTGCAGACTAAACAATCCCAGTTCCCTCAGCCTCTCCTCATAAGGCATGTGCTCCAGCCCCCTAATAATTTTTGTTGCCCTCCACTGGACTCTTTCCAATTTTTCCACATCCTTCTTGTAGTGTGGGGCCCAAAACTGGACACAGTACTCCAGATGAAGCCTCACCAATGTCGAATAGGGGGGAACGATCACATCCCTCGATCTGCTGGCAATGCCCCTACTTATACAGCCCAAAATGCCATTCTCCTTCTTGACAACAAGAGCACACTGTCGACTCATATCCAGCTTCTCGTCCACTGTAACCCCTAGGTCCTTTTCTGCAGAACTTCTGCCTAGCCGCTCGCATCCAGCCCATACTTCTTTAACTTGCCAGGAAGAATACTGTGGGAGACCATATCAAAAGCTTTGCTAAAGTCGAGGAATAACACATCCGCTGCTTTCCCCTCATCAACAGAGCCAGTTATTGCCTCATAGAAGGCAATTAGGTTAGTCAGGCATGACTTACCCTTGGTGAATCCATGCTGACTGTTCCTGATCACTTTCCTCTCCTCTAAGTGCTTCAGAATTGATTCCTTGAGGACCTGCTCCATGATTTTTCCAGGCACTGAGGTGAGGCTGACTGGCCTGTGGTTCCCCGGATCCTCCTCCTTCCCTTATTTAAAGATGGGCACTACATTAGCGTTTTTCCAGACATCTGGGACCTCCCCCGATCGCCATGAGTTTTCAAAGATAATGGCCAATGGCACTGCAATCACATCCGCCAACTCCTTTATCACCCTCAGATGCAGCGAATCCAGCCCCATGGACTTGTGCTCGTCCAGTTTTTCTAAATAGTCCCAAACCTCCTCTTTCTCCACAGAGGACTGGTCACTTCCTCCCCATAGTGTGCTGCCCAGTGCAGCAGTCTGGGAGCTGACCTTGTTCGTGAAGACAGAGGCAAAAAAAGCATTGAGTACATTAGCTTTTTCCACATCCTCTGTCACTAGGTTGCCTCCCTCATTCAGTAAAGGGCACACACTTTCCTTGATCTTCTTCTTGTTGCTAACATACCTGAAGAAACCCTTCTTGTTTCTCTTAACATCTCTTGCTAGCTGCAACTCCAAGTTTGATTTGGCCTTCCTGATTTCACTCCTGCATGCCTAAGCAATATTTTTATACTCCTCCCTGGTCATTTGTCCAATCTTCAACTTTTTGTATGTTGCTTTTTTGCGTTTAAGTTCAGCAAGGATTTCACTGTTAAGCCAAGCTGGTTGCCTGCCATATTTACTGTTCTTTCTACACATCGGGATGGTTTGTTCCTGCAACCTCAATAAGGATTCTTTAAAATACAGCCAGCTCTCCTGGACTCCTTTCCCCTTCATGTTATACTCCCAGGGGATCTTGCCCATCAGTTCCGTGAGGGAGTCAAAGTCTGCTTTTCTGAAGTCCAGGGTCCGTATTCTGCTGCTCTCCTTTCTTCCTTGTGTCAGGATCCTGAACTCGACCATCTCATGGTCACTGCCTCCCAGGTTCTCATCCACTTTTGGTTCCCCTACTAATTCTTGCCTGTTTGTGAGCAGCAGGTCTAGAAGAGCTCTGCCCCTTGTTGGTTCCTCCAGCACTTGCACCAGAAAATTGTCCTCTACGCTTGCCAAAAACTTCCTGGATTGTCTGTGCACCACTGTATTGTTCTCCCAGCAAATATCAGGGTGATTAAAGTCTCCCATGAGAACCAGGGCCTGCAATCTAGTAACTTCTGCTAGTTGGCGGAAGAAAGCCTCGTCCACCTCATCCCCCTGGTCTGATGGTCTATAGCAGACACCCACCACGACATCACCCTTGTTGCTCACACTTCTAAACTTAATCCAGAGACTCTCAGGTTTTTCTGCAGTTTCATGCCAGAGCTCTGAGCAGTCAAAGTCCTCTCTTACATACACCTCTACCCCGATATAACGCTGTCCTCGGGAGCCAAAAAATCTTACCGTGTTATAGGTGAAACCACGTCACATCGAACTTCCTTTGATCTGCCAGAGCGCGCACCCCCCTTGACTGTGCCAGGACTTCCAGTTCTCCCTGCTTGTTTCCCAGGCTTCTTGCATTTGTGTATAGGCACTTAAGATAACTCGCTGATTGTCCTGCTTTCTCAGTCGGAGACAGGAGTCCTCCCCTCTTGCACTCTCCTGCTCATGCTTCCTCCCGGTATCCCATTTCCCCACTTATCTCAGGGCTTTGGTCTCCTTCCCCCGGTGAACCTAGTTTAAAGCTCTCCTCACTAGGTTAGCCAGCCTGCTTGCGAAGATGCTCTTCACTCTCTTCGTTAGGTGGAGCCCGTCTCTGCCTAGTACTCCTCCTTCTTGGAACACCATCCCATGGTCAAAGAATCCAAAGCCTTCTCTCCGACACCAACTGCGGAGCTATTCGTTGACTTCCACAATTCAACGGTCTCTACCTAGGCCTTTTCCCTGCACAGGGAGGATGGACGAGAACACCACTTGCGCCTCAAACTCCTTTCTTCTTCTTCTTCCCAGAGCCACGTAGTCTGCAGTGATCCATCTGGGGTCTAGGACACTACACAGTATAAATACAGATGAGATATTTTTCCATAGTTAGAGCTGGTTGAATATTATTCCTGTGATAATGTTATTCCTCTGCAATGAATATTTCAGAACTTGACCAGATACAGAGGAAGTTGAATATCATACAAATTATTAATCAAATAATTTATTTGACATTACTGGCAATATTTCTTGGATAATGTATTGAGGAGAAAGTAAATCAGTAATGAGATTCAAGAAGTGGGTGGGGAGATTTTGGTTTAATAAATCTCAACCACAAATGTATGCTATGTCCTCTTAACAGAATACAAATACTTGCTTAAGCTGAAATATATTCACAATATTTGTAGTTAATATTGACTTGCAGACTAAAACTAAGACATTTTACAAAACAATCCCTGAAAGACATTACAGAACATAAACAGTAGTCCTGGAGGAATTCTGCGTCAAAGAATTAAAAATTCTGTGCACAATATTTTAAAATTGTGCAAAATTCTGCATATATTTGTCAAAATAACACTATATAATCATGCCAGTTTCATTTATTTTGGTAATTCATTTCAAAATACCTATCAGCAATTATGTCTGTAACAGTACAGACAGAAAAAAATTCCTCCAGGAGTAGAGTGTTAAGGAAACTCCCCTCAGAGCCCAGTAGGGGCCAGACAGCCACACACCCCCCAGAGCCCAACTGCAAGGCACTCCCTGCAGCCCAAACACTCACTCACACTCCCCTACCCCCCCCAGAGCCCAGCCACGCCCCCACGCCCCCAATCCAGACATTTTCATGCACCCCCTCCCCCCAGAGCCAAGCTGCCGGAGGCCCCCCCCCCGTCCAGACACTCACACGCATCCCCCACCGCCCTAGAGCCCCAGCCGCGCCCCCCCCCATCCAGACATTGGCATGCATCCCCTACCTCCCACCCCTCAGAGCCCAGCCATGGGGTGCCCCCCATCCCAGACACCCACACCCCCTTGGCCCCCCAGACCCCAGCTACGGGTCCCCCCCGCCCAGACATACACCCCCTTCCCCCTGGATTCCAGCTTTGGGACCCCTCAGTAGGGTTGCCAACTTTCTACTCGCACAAAACCAAACACCCTTGCCCTGCCCCTTCTCCAAGGCCCCTCCCCAGCTCACTCCATTTCCTCTCCCCCCCCCAATCACTCACTCTCCCCACCCTCGCTCACTCATTTTCACTAGGCTGGCTCAGGGGGTTGGGGTGTGGGAGGGGGTGAGGACTGGGGGGGTGGAGCCCAGGGCTTCGGAGTATGGGAGGGGGCTCCAGGCTGAGGCAGGGGGTTGGGGTGTGGGAGGGCATATGGGCTCTGGGCTGGGGTTTCTGGGTGGGGCCAGAAATGAGGGGTTCAGGGTGCGGGAGGGGGCCCCAGGCTGGGGAAGGGGATTGTGGTGTGGGAGGGTGAGGGCTCTGGGTGGGGGTGTGGGCTGTGGTGTGGGGCTGGAGCTGAGTGTTTCGGAGTTCAGGAGCGGGCTCCTGGCTGTGGCTGAGTGGTTCAGAGTGCAGCAGAGGGCTCTGGACTGGGGCAGGAGTGTGGGGATGTGTGAGGGCTCCGGCTGGGGGTGCAGACTCGGAGATGGGGATGAGGGGTTTGGGGTGTAGGAGGGTGCTCCAGGCTGGGACCAAGGGTTTCAGAGGGCAGGAAGGGGATCAGGGCTGGGACAGGGGATCACAACGCGGGGAGGGAGGTGGGGGTGAGGGCTCCGGCTTGGGGTGTGGGCTCTGTTGTGGAGCTGGGGATGAGGGGTTTGGGTTGCAGGAGCGTGCTCTGAGCTGGGATGGAGGGATTTGGAGGGCAGGAGAGGGATGTGTCATGGGAGGGGGTGAAGGGTGCAGGCTCCAGGTAGTGTTTACCTCAAGCAATTCCCAGAAGCAGCTGCATGTCCCAGCTCCAGCTCCTAAGCAGAGGTGCGGCCAGGTGGCTCTGTGTGCTGCCCCATCCGCAGGCGCTGTCCCCACAGATCCCATTGGCCACGGTTCCCAGCCAATGGGAGCTTCAGAGCTGGGGTTTGGGGTGGGGGCAGTGTGCGGAGCCGTGTGGAGACACTGCTGGCAGGGAGCCTGCCTTAGCCCCATTGTGCCACCGACTGGATTTTTAACGGCCCGGTCAGCACCAGTCTCTTTTCGACAGGGTCGAAAACTGGACACCTGGCAACCCTACCCTCCATCCCAGACACTTACCACTCTGGATCAAACTGAGATCCATCTAGTCCCATATCCAACGGCGGTCAGAACTCTTACACTATGAGTTGTAGGCAGATATGGGATTATCTCCCCTCCCCCCCCACATAAAATGTATTACGTCACCCACCTTGTCTCCCACAATAGGGGTCATCTTGATCTGTAATAGAGAATACTTAAACCATGAAGCATGAGGTTTAATACCCCTTTCAGAATTTTCCTTATTCTACATCCGATTCCTTATATATCCTAATATTTTGTTTGCTTTTTTAACTGCAGCTGCACATTCATTAAGATATTAAGCAGAGGTCTTCATTGAGCTGTTCACCATGATGCTCAAATCCCTTTTTGGAGTTGATAGTTAATTTAGAATCCTGAAAGGTGTAGGAGTAGTTTAAATGTTCCCATCTGATGTGCATTAGTTTGCATTTGTCAACACTGAATTTCATTTGTCATCACGTAACCCATGCACTTCGCTTTGTTAGCTCTCAAGTTTCTCACAGTCCTTTCTGGCCTTGAGTAACCTAAATAATTTTGTGTTATCTGCAGGTTTTGCTACTTCACTACTCACTTCCCTTTCCAGAGTATTAGTAATGAGATTAAACAACACAGGACCTACTACAGAACTTAAGGCACACCACTGTTAAACTTTTGCCATCATAAATATTGACTCTTTAATCCCATTTTTTGCTTCCTGTCTCTTAGCCTCATAGATCTTAGTTTATGATCTATGGCAATATTTTGACATTCACTCTATGACTACTTAGCTTCTTTAGTTGCCTCTTGTGAAGGACATTGTGAAAGGACTTTTGAAAGTCTGAATAAATTATGTATGTCAACTGGTTCTCCTTCACCCACTAATTTATTGGCATGTTCAAAGAATTCTAATAGTTTACTGACACAAGGTTTTCCTTTGCAGAAACTGTGCTCGTTAGACCCTGTCAGATCATGATCTCCCAGTTGCTTTATTATTCTATTTTCAGTTATTTCAACTAGTTTGACACCATAGGCAGCGCATAACTCTTGTGTTTGGGTGATGCTGGGCGTGAGCGCCAGAAGCTCCCTAGAAGGGGGGAGGCACTGGCACCCAGGCCATGACCCAACCTGCTGCTCCATCCTGAGGCCTTGCCATTGCTCGGCCTCCTCCCTCTGATGCCCTGCCCATGCTCCGTCCCAAGGCTCCCCACACCCACTGCTCTCTGCCCCTCCCCTGAAGCCCACTGCTCACACCTGTCCTCCCCCAAGACCCCCCCTGCTCACGTCTCTCCACCCTCCCCCAAGGTCCCCATGCCCACCACTTGTGCCTCTCGGCCCCTACCCCAGTACTGCCTCTGCCTGCTCCTCTCTGCCCCCTCCCCCGGGTCCCCCCGCCTGTCATTCACTCCTCTTCTCCCCAGAGGCTCCCCTCCCCGCCTCTCCATCCCTCCCCCAAAGCCCTGCTGCTCGCTCCTCTCCACCCCTCCCCCGAGGTCTCCCCACTTGCTCCTCTCCTTCCCCAAGGCTTCCCCCCCCCGCCGCCTGCACCTCTCCGCCCCTTCCCAGGAGAGGAACGAGTGGTGGTGGTGGGGGGTACCTTGGGGGAAGAGGTGGGGCGGGAAGAGGCAGAGTGGGGGCTGGGCCATGGGGAAGAAGCGGAGTGGGGCTGTGGGGCAGGGCCCTGGTGGCCCTCCCACTTCTCAGAAACTTCCGGCGGCGGTGCTCCAAAGGCAGCAGACTGCTACATCGCCAAAGGGAGATGCGTTGAAACCAGCATTTCTTGCCCCGTTTGGGGAGACTTAGCCTCCCCAAACCTTCTTATGCCTGCCATGTTTGCCACATATGGATGCAAGACTCACTCGTCTGTAAATCCCCAATTTTTATTTTAGCTTATTAACTTCCTGCTTCTTTTAACATGAGGACAGTTCTGCTTTTGCATGGTTTACTCTGTGGCCCTGTCTAGACTATGAAGATGAGGTGTATTTCACAATTGTGCTGATGTAAATTACACCAGCATCAGTGAACAAAACAAAATTACTTTTTTGGTAGCTAAAAAGTTGAGCATTAACAAACTTAGTGACATCCACAGATATTCAACCGTTAATAAAGCACACTTGGAAAATATTTCCATGTTTTGTTAAAGTTAAACTCAATAAGCCAAAATCAGATTTTAGTTACACTGGCTAATTAGAAATGAACCCATTGACCTGTCTTCACACAAAAGTTGTATTGGCTTAAATACAATTGTTTTTAATACTGATGTAATTAAATGGGTGTAAACGCCTGTGCAGACCCACTTAAACCTGTATAACACAGGCTGACATGGATTTTTCTTTAATTGATTTAAGCTAAAATAGTATAAATTAAATTGAGTGTCCAACCAGGGTTTTGTACTGGTTTAATTATAGCAATTAAAAGAAACCCACCTTTAATTAAACTAATGCAACTTTGTGTACAGATAGGGCCAACAATTGTTATTTTGGATTTACAATATGTATCTAATCTATTTACCATTGTCAAATCTGAGCACCTCATTATTTTAATGTATTTATTCTCATAGCACCCTTGTGAGGTAGGGAAGTGCTGTTATTCCCATTCCCCAGATTGGAAACTGAGGTATACATGTGTAATTAGCTCTCTCTGGGTATGTCTTTGAATTTGTCATGCTAGCAATTTCAGACACTAGCTTCAGAGTTTTCAGTTTCAGTGGTTCCTAGGGCTTGTCTGCATGGGAAAAGTATTCCCGAATAAGATAGGATGTGAAATTAAAGTACAATATTTATTCTGGAATAGTTCCGGATGTGGACACTCTTATTCTGGAAATTAGAAGAGGCTTCCTAACCATCAGAGGAGTGTGGTTCTCAAACTGCTTTCCAATAGAAGTAGTGGGGGCAAACCACCAAAATAGTTTTAAGATGGAGCTTGATAAATTTATTAATGGGATTATATGGCAGGGGTGCCTGTGATAGCAGGGGACTGGATTTGACGACCCAGGAGGTCCTGTATTCCACACACAGAGCTATTCTGCTCAATTTCCCTGTGAAAACAAGCTGTCTCTTCCACTGCAGCCTTATTCTAGTCACAGTGAGCTGCAGGTATCAGTGAGAGAAATTGGCTCCAGAACTACATTACAAACTGCAGGTCTCTGGCAGTTTGGGTTCCAACTCTTTCTTAGCCCCCTGTTAGTAACAAGAGGCTTTTTGGAGGGGACAGAGTGAAGAGGCGAATCAACTTGCCAGAGAATTAGAATTTTGCTCCACTAAAGAGGCAGCTGTCCACTACAGCACTGGAGAACAGAAGCAATTAGTGGATCTGAGCTGCTCCTTTGATTTTTCTTGGCTGGGATAATTTGAGTGTGACAGATTAGGGGAATAACTCTCATGTAAAAATGTGAAAAATAGGCTTCGTATGTGCATGTGCAGTTTGGAGTTTGTGGGTGCTGTGGTTGTTTACTCAGCGGGACATGCAAGATTGTCAGGGCCAAATTTCAGAAAGGGCTCTTTTCCCAATGTTTCCCCAGCGAACGTTAATAGCTCTTTTTTAAAAAAGCCAGCAACAAATCCTGACAAAAACAACCAAAAAACAACCACCACTGCCACCAGCCAGGGAATATTCCCCCGTCGGCGATCCCTCAGAGTTTAAGGATGATTGTCTTCCATACAATGCTAGCCAGAGAATATGTATTTGTCCTCTGAAGAGCTATTGTGGAAGATTTGGTGACTAACTCCAAACACTGAAATGTAACACAGAGGGATTTTCTTCAAACTTTAAGTGCAAATATAAACATAACTCTACCTGTGGCATCACTCTGGAAAATGAAGCATCTTTTTCACGGATACGCAAAGCATGATTGTTATTATGGAATGGTGTTATCCTCTTAGAACATTAATTTATAAATGTTTGTTTGTAAACAGTGTTTGCCTAAACCTTGTCTGTCTGCATTGTGGGTTCAGCAGTGGAGCTTGAGGCATCGGAAACCAGAATTACGTGGTGAATGTTCACATTTCCAATGGCTTGTCATCTTCTGAGCAAAGGTCCATTGTCCAAAGTACTGTGTGTGTGAATTGTTTGTAAGATATATAAGTGGTTCATTCTTCAAGTGTGAACTCCTGCTTCCATTGAAGTCAGTGGTAAAACTCCCACTGACTTCAGAAGGGACAAGATTTTACCATGTCAACATCTTTGCAAACCTGTGTTACAGAATGTCAAAATATAAATAAAAAAATAGAATGAGAGACTGCATACAAACTTTCAGAAAATTGTACTTGATTTTATTTCTTCTGGAAAAACAAAATCCAGTTTTGTGGCATTGAGCTACTAAATTAGCATGTGAAGAATAAATGCTTTTATTTTGGAAGTGAATGCATAGGTAAAATCTTGACCCCCATTGCAGTCAAGGCAAAACTTTCATTGAATTTTAATGGAGCCAGGATTTTACCTCATCTCCTAAAAATAAATAAATAAGCTAGACAGTAAAAGTCCTGCTAAATAAGAAAAGCTCAACACCACCTTAACTGTCAAGTTGCTGCAAATACCTCCATTATACCATAGCTCTTGGTGTTTGATAGGTACAGGTTATCTGTCATTGTGGTATTTGACAGAATTTTATCTACAATAATAAATGTAGCCTGTTAGCACTATTTGGGAATTCCTTTTTAAAGTTGCTAATATTTTGTGTTTCTCTGCAGTATGCCCCAGTTGTAGAGTATAACCTCCTCTGTATGTGTAAGTTGTCAGGAAATTGTATCCTCTCAGTGGTTTGGTAACAGCAGCAATGTTGCACTGATACAGTAACTTTATCCCAACTCAGGGTGTTTTTCTAGTATCTAGATTTAGGTCATCCCCACTGTTCTCTGTGACCAGAAAGTTTGTAATTACTTAAAACAAAAGAGAATAGATTTGTCTGACAGGATTGGTTTGTTTTTTAAACCAACAAATGCTTATTTCCCCTGTGTTTTTCATCATCAGGATGGTTGTAGATTATTTTATTTTAATAAATTAATGTTGGATTTACATGGTAATTGCTAGAATTGCTCTCTTTTAAATTTTTCTCACTTCTCTGCAGCCCACTTCTTCATGACTTTAAAAAAAAAAAGTTAGTAGTTTGGAAAGTTAATGATTTCCCTCGACACTATTGAAGGCCTATAACCTAAATCAGTGGATGCTCTTGCAGCACAATCTTACACAGAAAAATGAGAAAATAAAATCAAAGCACAATAAGTTTACTAACATCACTGTTATGCCATTCACATCAGTTGTTTTACCAGTGTAGCTTTTCCAGATGAAAGATTCATGCAGGGACAACTACTCCAGTGCCTCAGCTCATGCAGTGCATGCATTAGTAGGAAGTAGAGTGGGTAAACTTTTTAAAGTGGAAAATGTCTATCTTTCAGCAAAAATTTGAATACTGAAAAATTTCTGCTGACAGCTGAAATATTTTGGTTTTCAGGCAGTTTCTTTGGAAAAAAAATCAAAAAAAAAATTGTGCAGAGCAGACACTTTCTATGTTAAAATTCATTTAATCAAAAACCCAATTTTCTGTCAAACAGTTTTGAAAAATTTCAACCGGTCCTAATAGATAGCTTCTAAATTGCAGTAATAGGCCATCAGGGAGGGATCTAGATAATTAGGAAGTAAAGAAAATCTTGTAAATTATAGTTAACAATAAGCATGTAAAAGAATATGTGGGAAAATGGAACATATGTAAAGCAGAAGGTCTAGATAAATGGCAGCTCAAATTAAAATTTTAGGTAGGGCACCATGACACTCATTAGATTGTCTTGCACTCATTACTTAAAGGAACTTTGAAAGTTCCCCCTCAGCTGATGGCTGTCCAATGAATCCAGGTCTGATCATCAGCCCAACCAGAGAAATACCCCTCAGAGGATACAGTGCTACTAGCTAGCCTGCCTTTGTGCTAATAAGCACAAAGCGAGGAGTTATGACTTCCTCCTTCATGGGTGTGCTTGGAAGGAAGGTATTCTATACCCTCTTGCTAGCACATCCATTTCAGGACAACTATAATGTGGACTAGACCCAGCAGTTCTTGCTCAGGCACTTCAGCAATAAGGTCTAAGTAGGGCTGAAGGACCCATCATTTGAAAGTTAGTCACGGATGAGAAAATTTCTACTGCAGTAAGTCCTCATAACTCTGAGGGGTCTTAAAATCAGGCTGCAGGAGATTGGAGCACCTCTGAGTCTCCTCTAATACTGGGCCATTAGGACACATGAAAACAGCTGGCCAGATTTTTTTTCGCCTCTGGCATTTCAGATTTCACTTCAGTTTGTAACTTTATGTATACTTACATAAAAGTGAAATACATGTTTAATTCCTCTTTAGTGGTGCTTGCAGCTGAGTGTAGAAGATAAAACTGCTTATCTCTTCCCTTGTATTGTTCAGCATGTTTAAAGTTGCTGCCAGTTTTGGATGGGGATAATACAAAGAAGATTAACTTTATGAACACAACAAAACAGTGCAACTGAGAATCACAAAGGTTGCCAGGTTCAGGCCCACACTTCACCTCACTGAGTTTCTCTAAGTCCTCTTTCCCCCTCCTACTGCAATGTTTCCATCTGGGCCACCATTTTTATCTTGACAGTGCTGCTGTAATAACTTGGGGTCATCTCTATTCATCATTTTAAATTTAGTAAGACCATTTCTCTGGGTGCTGAATTTCAACAGAACCTCTCTCCCAATTGCTATTCTTTATATTCTCTTAAATCTGCTGGACTTTAACAACAAACCAGCGGCTTCTTTGGGTGCAGTTAGAGTGAAAATCATTTCTAGAACTCCACTGTACTTGTAAAATGATTTAATAGAAGAAACTAGTCTGATGACAGGCTAAGATTCAAGTCTATAGTACTCCATGGCTCAGTTTCTGTGCCCTAGCATACCAAATATACTGCAGCGGTACCCAGCATAGCAACAGAGCACTCAGCTGGAATTTTATTGCTTTACACATAACATCTTTGCTTCTCACAATTACCATAAAGATGAAGCTCTTTAGTCACTCATGTTGATTCTGCAGAAAGGTTTTAAATTAGCTTCCTCTTTTTATGTGGCTGAAACACAAGGTCCCCCACCTTCATCACAGAACTTATTGTTCACAAGCTGATAAATAGTAAAGTACTGAAGGAAGAAGTGTAAATAATCATGATCACTAGGGTTAGAATGCTGGGAAGGGCTTTGTCAAACAGCTTTGAAGTAATGTGCTAAGCATGGTATGTAGATTTTTTATTAAGGGAATTTTAAATATGTAGTAAATGCTTTATATTCTCCTCCTTTTTGTATTTGGTTATTGAAAGATTTTAAGGCTTTTGTAAGTCCATTTTGTGTTGTGGATATCTGTTTCTAGGTTTCAGAGTAGCAGCCGTGTTAGTCTGTATCCGCAAAAAGAATAGGAGTACTTGTGGCACCTTAGAGACTAACAAATTTATTAGAGCCTAAGCTTTCGTGGGCTACTGCCCACTTCTTCGGATGCATATACAGTGGAACATATATTGAGGGGATATATATACACACATACAGAGAGCATGAACAGGTGGTTTCTAGGTTGACTTGTTCCAGCATTCCTTTGTAGGATTTCTCTCCTTTGTGTCACCTGAAGTTAATCTGATATGAACAGGTGCTTGATCACTCTTCCTGTTGCCACTAATTTAGTTTGGTCAACAGCACCTTCTCTGTCTTCCGCCTTAAATTTAGACTTACATCTTGTGGAATTTAATGAAATATAATCTTTCTATTGGACACTATCTGTTATATGGTGTAATTATAACATTCTGGTGTGAACTATCCTGGGTTGTCAGCCCACTCCTATGACAGTTCAGAGGCAGTCCTTATGCAAATTATTGCATTGGTGCTTAAACCTCGCCCTTTAAGGACCCAGCCAACATCTTTACTGTAGTCTGTTGCCTGCAGAGCTCGGAGCTGCAAATTCTGCTTATCTTCTCTCTGCCACTCAGTTTTCAGCTAGTAGGGCCATTCTTGCCTCTTTGTCTCTGCATCTACCCTTGTGTCTCCTTCCCTTCTCTTCCTGCTGTAGTGGTAGCAGCAGTCCTGCTCTAAACCAACTCAGCATGGCAAGGTTATATGTCACTCACTCCGGTTGCATGGAGCAGGAAAGAGCTTTGGCCGCTGCTAGGCCAAAGACCAAGCCTAAGGTATGGCTGGCTGTATATATTGGACCATGAAAGGCCTAAGGAGGAGGAATAGAAAATAAATATTGCTGGGATTTGCATCCAAGGCCTTGTCAATGTGATGTTGGAACACCGCAGAACAAGGAGTCTGGGAAACTTCACCACTGTTTCCAACAATGTCTGCGTCAGTTCCTTTATGGAACTGTCAGTGTTTGGGGTGTCTTTAGATGAATAGGAAATCTGTGTTAGCTTTGGCTCTCGTTTCTCACATTAAATGGAGGAATTAAAAGGATTTTGTATTTCCTGGTCAGTCTTCAAGTTGGAAGAGGAAATAAATGCTGTTCCATCTGCCTTTTCATCCATTATTGGGCTGCAATGTACTGAATAACCTTGGAGTGGGGGGAGGGCCAGCATGGGTCTTTGAGTGACATCCAGCCAGGTCTCACTGCTGCAGGCTACATCTGGAACTTCACTGACAAGGTGAGGTGGTACGAGGGTTGCCAAGCATCCGGTTTTTGACCGGAAGGCCCAATCAAAAAGAGACCCTGGTGGCTCTGGTCAGCGAGCAATGGGAACTGCAGGAGCACCGTCTGTGGGCACGAGGGCAGCGCACAGAGTCTCCCTGGCCACCCATGTGCCTAGGAGCCGTGGTAAATGCTGCCAGGACCCCGAGCCCCCTCCCGCACTCCGAACCCTTGGCCTCAGCCTGGAGCCCCCTCCTGCACCTCAAACCCCTCATCCCCGGCCCCACCCCAGAGCCTGAACCCCCAGCCAGAGTCCTCACCCCAGCCCAGAGCCCTCTCCCAGTCCCTGAACCCCTCATTTCTGGCCCCACCCAGGGCTCGCACCCCCAGCCCAGAGCCCATACCCCCCTGCACCTCAACCCCCTTCCCTAGCTTAGAATTCTCTCCTGCACCCCAAACCCTTCATCCCTGGCCTCTACCCGAGAGCCAGCACCCCCAGCTGGAGCCCTCACCCCCTCCCATACCCCTGCCCCAGCCCAGTGAAAGTGAGTGAGGGTGGAGGAAAGCAAGTGATGGAGGGAGGGGGGATGGAGTGAGCAGGGGCAGGAGTGAGTGGGGGCAGGGCCTCAGAGAAGGGGCGGGGCAGAGGCAGGGTGTCAGGGCAGGGGTGTTCGGTTTTGTGCAATTAGAAAGTTGGCAACCTAGTAGGCATGTCTTCCTGCTTGCTGACCATTGACCTAGTGCTGATCAACATCAGTTTGATCTGGGGCCTGTGGGTAGATGATGTTTGTAAAGCGTGACTAGGCCATATCTGGTATTAGACTTCCTGGGGCCTATGCTGTTTTTTCCTGGGATTGTTCCTTCCTTTTGGGGCTGTGATAAGATGATATGAGGGGTTGGTAAGTGGGTCCAGCTGAATGAAAGGTTGTATCTATAGTGCACCAGGTGCTACAGCCATGGCAGATATGATCAACCCCCAGCTGGCAGTATCATCCGGTCAAGTGCCAGTCATCATTCCAGGCTGACCCAGAGAACTCTCTTGCAAGCAGATGTGATGTTGTGGGCAAGCTCTTACTTGAATATTCCTTCATCGATGGCATCAAGTCCAGACAGACCATTAGTTGCCAACGATTTGGAGGGTCTGATTTATTAACAGAAAAGCGAACATAGAATATAAATAAAAGTTTCACCCCCCCCCCATCTTATCTGGGTCACCCAGTCATTCTTAGTTCATTTGTCCCCCACCTGAGCCCAGTGTTCACCTCTGTCCAGTCTCTTCCCCAAGGGGTCTCTCAGTTCCAGTCTCTGCTCGTGGTGTTAGACTTCTTGCCTCTACCAGAGTAAGATCCTTCTTTGGAGTCAGGAGTCCAGGGAAGTCCTTCCACTGCGACTCTTCCAGTGACAGTGGATGATCCTTTTCAGGCCAGGCTTATTGCCAGTGTCTGGGAGACCCACTGGCTGGGAGCAGCCCTCCTTGGATGTCTGCAGACTGCAGTTTCTCCTTCTAGGAGGTTTCCCTCTCAAGGAGAACCTGTTATAGGATCCCCATTCTGGTGGGTTCTCCAGAGAGCTCACCTCTAGGCTCCCTGCTGAGCCCACTGACTCAGGCCTCTCTTGGGAGTCCTCGCCACAGGAGCTTTCTATCTTCCTTGGGAGTTTACCTCTAACCAAGACTGGGTAACCTTTAATAGGTCCAGGTGCTCATTTACTAATCAGCCACCTGAAGTAGGTGGAGCCTGCATGAGACAGTCATGAGCTGACTGAGCCCTGGGACCTCAAAGGGTTGTTGTCCCATGATAGCTCTGAAAGGGGACAGAGCTGGTTTAACCTGGTGCTGACAGGGTGGAAGGAGTGCTGGTGGCGAACTACTTGTTATACGGAAGGATATGTGGTAGCTAAGTGATATGTATTTCTTTAATAATACCTCTCTGTGATGGCACAACCCTATGGAGGTAACTCTCCACCTCTGTTCTCCTGAGGCTGTGAGAGGGGAATAGGGAGAGAAAATCAATGAGCTGTGTTGCATTGCCCCTGGAGCCTGTCTCTTAAAAGCATAAGGCCTTAGAAGTGACATTGGCTCTATTGCACCTTACCTGGTGAGTGTCGGGGCTACCTCGCTCTCCTAACACTGCTAGGAAGGAAGGAAATGAGCTTCTGTCCTGCTGGAGCTTGCTTTGACTCCTTAGCAAAAAAAAAAGGAAGCACATCAAAAAATACAACAAGAATAGGAAAGCCTTTGTGAACAGGGAACAGCCCTTACCCTCAAATGAGATTCAGATGGGGGGAGATTATGGACTTAGAGGAGCTGAACAATTTATTTGGAAAAGCCAATAAATATTACAAGTTGGACCTGTTAAAAATGTGAAAGTCCAAGATGTTACTGTAGAATTTTGAAAATTAGTCCAGCCAGGGCTGGGACACACAAAATGCAGGATACGGTGTCTAAAAATAAACAGGTGAATTTAGTAAATTACAGCTAGTAAAAGCTATATTAGAATTAGAAACCTCACTACAGCATTTAGCCTGTAAATATTTTCTGATAAGTGAGACAGAAACACTGGGGTTTTATTGTTGAGAATTATCATGTTTGCCAAGTGAGAATTCGCACTGTTCTGCTCTACTTCCTATCAAGTAAAATGAATCACTTTTACCCATATGTATAATATGAATGTGCTCTGCAATATTTCCCCATAACAACTGGTTCACCACTCCACTCTACTCACTCCTCTTTGATCTATGTTTTAATTAGAGTCCACAGCAGCAGCATCCATTTTGGCAGATGGAGGTTGGCAGGCGGCTATGCCACTTTGCAGAGACAGAGCTCAGCATGCGCTGACCATTGTTCTATAGCAGCCTGTGCTAACTCACATAATCTGGTTTCCTCCCCTCCCCTCTTCGTGGGGTCTTTTCCTTGCAGAAAAGAGGGAGTGCTCTGATCCAGGAAAGGAGAGAACTTTGCTATCTTCAACCCTCTTGCTACACTTGTATGTGATGTTTGAAGATGAATGTCGTTAGCAGGGAAGGATTCAAATTGTATTTTGTAATCTTTGATGACGTATTTCCAATGCCATTCGGCACGTCTCACAGTTATTTAATTAAACAAAATCAAGTAGGGGAAGAACTAGGACAGTTTTTCACCCCCGGTCTGTATCATGATGTACACACTGGCTTATCTAGTACTCTTTTCCTGTTGTCCCTCATTAACTCCATTACTTCTTGTTGCTATGCCATTTTATTAGAGGACGGTAGGGAACATCATAGTTTATTGGATGCAGCAAAGGCCAAATTTGAATTAATCACAGCTAATTATGAATGCATTTGGAAACATGATGTGCTGTAGAACAAAATTACAGAATTTTCTTCTCTTCTTTGTTGTAGTTCAATTAATGTTGTGCTAGTAAAAGGTGCTAAATTGATGCCCCTGGGGAATGAGACCTTCTCTTTTATTTATTTTATTATTTTCTAAAGCATCTCAAGTACTTGGATTGCAGTTCAAAATAAAAACTAGCATTGCAAGAATACTGTCCAACAGCCCAGGAAATCCCTCCAAAATTAGGCAAAGATACAAGGAGAAACCAAAATGACGATAGATAAAGATGGATGGCTTTGTGGTTAAGGCGCTGAACTGGATGTCAGGAGATTGTGACCTTGGGCTGATCACTCATGGTTCAGTTTCTCCATATGGCCAACCCCAAGTGTGCAAAAGTCATGAGTCAGACCAAAGCATGCTATCTTACAAATAATTGATTTTAAATTCTTTTTAATTTGCCTTCTGGTTTTTCAGCCTTCGGGTTGCACTCAGGTCACATTTTCAATTTTTTTCTACAACCACAAGGGCTAGAAATTAAAGCTGATTTCTCCACTCTTTTTCTTCGGGATCTGGGGCTTAAAAAAGAAACCAACTCTACCTTTCATAAAACATTATTTGTTTCTTGTAGTTTACTAGCTAATCTGCAAAATCAAAAAAGTCAGGCATTACTGGTTCCCTTCATCTCTGCCAGGGAGCATGTTTCCAGACCCAGCTTCACTTGAAGGCCAAGTAAAGAATAAATTATAATACTAGAGTCTGGAGCCTATGAAGGTGTGAGTGACCATAGTAGGTTCCCCACAAGTGGCCTTCCTGGAGAATACCTGTTTTTTCTACATAGAAGTGGAAAATTAAGCAATCCTCCATTTCCTAATCAATGTAAATTTCTTAGAGCGTCACTGCCTGGTGACATTTCAAACACAATGGGATTTTTATAATTCTGTCCCTATACAGCCTTTGCTTTTCAGTGCTGGCAATCTTAAGATGAGTGGAAAAACCATACTAAATGAAGCAGGGTAAGTTGTAATCTTACCCCCCTGGAATGCTTAGCACATATTTTCTTATTCCTCAGTTTTGCAGACATTACGGTCCCAGCTTCCTACCTCACCCCTGAGATTTTCAGGGTACTAATGTTATAATACCTAGGGAGCTCTTAAGTAGCATTAGATCTCAAAGCACTTTACAAAGGAGCAGGGCTGACTCTAGCGTTTTTGCTGCTCCAAACAGGAAAAAAAAAAAAAAAAAGCTGTGATCGCAAGCGGCGGCAGCTCTACCGCTGCTTCGTTCTATGGTGGCAATTTGGCGGCAGGTCCTTTGCTCCAAGAGGGAGTGACAGCCCTGCTGCTGGACATGCCGCCCCCCTCTTCATTGATCGCCCCAGGCACCTGCTTGCTAGGCTGGTGCCTGGAGCCGGCCCTGCAAAGGAGGTCAGTAGCGTTATTCCCATTGTACTGATGGAAAACAGAGAGGTGATATGACTTGCCCAAGGTCTCCGGCAGGTCAATGGCAGAGCTGGGAATAACCCAGGTCTCCTGAGGCCCGCACCAATGTGCTGTGCACTAGGCAATGTTGCCTCCCCATAATTGTTTTTTACACTTAAAGTTAATGTGTTACCCACATTTGAAATAATCTTCAGAAACTTGTTGTTTCTGATAATATTTTATTATTTTTCTAAATAAATTGTGATAGAAAAGAAGCATGCATATGATGCAAGAAAAATTAGAGTTTGGACCAGTTTTAGTGAATTTTTCCCATTGCAAAATTCAGAGTGAAAGAGACTACTTAAAGCATAACTTCTCCTTGATTATACTTTTGTGCACAGACTAGGGTTACCATCCGTCCGGGTTTCACCAGACATGTCCGGCTTTTTCAGCTTTAAATGGCCGTCTGGGGGGGGGATTTCTAATAAAGTAGAAATGTCCGGGATTTCCCCCTTCCCTTCATGCAGAGTGCAGCATGGCTGATTGGATGGCTGGGCCTGATTGAAAGCCGCTCGCAGCCACTGGGACCTCTAGTGGCCAGAGTCCCTCCCCCTCCCCCACTCCCTCCTCCCCCGCAGAGCAGTGCCACAGTGTTTGGCTGCACGTGGAGCTCGCAGCTCTCCCTCGGCCTGGTGTGGGGGGCAGGCAAGGGACAGGGAACTGGGGGGTTAGATTGGTCGGTGGTTCTGGGGGGGCTGTCAGGAGAAGGGGGTGTAGAGAGTGGTTGGGGCAGGCAAGGGACAGGGAACGGGGGGGTTAGATTGGTCAGGGGTTCTGGGGGGGCTGTTGGGAGAAGGGGGTATAGAGAGCAGTTGGGGCAGTCAGGGGACAGGGAGCAGGGAGACTTAGATAGGGGGTGGGGTCCTGGGGGCAGTTAGGGTGAGGGGGGTCTCAGGAGAGGGCAGTCAGGGGACAGGTAGGGGGGAGGGGGATTCTGAGGGGGGCAGGAAGTGGGAGGGGGCGGGGTTGGGGCGGGGCTAGGGCGGCACCCCGTGTCCTCTTTTTTGATTGTTAAAATATGGTAACCCTAGCACAGACAAACTAAGAAAATGTATGATGTGGATAAAATGACAGCAGCACTCAACCTTTTAAAGATCATGATGGCATAACTTATAAAAAATTCAGAAACTGACCTCTATATAGATTTTATATCCGAAAATTATATTGGTTCCTTATGCAAATAGTTTCCTGTACTACAGCTCCTTGGAGAAAAGCCTAAGTACATAATAATAATTTCATACAAAAAATACATCAAAAGAACATTAAGGTTGCAAAGTCAAGCACTCAGAAGTTAGGATATGCCTGAATTAAGGTTGCCTGTGCATAATCACATGCTTTTTTTTTTTTTTTTTTAAACAGGCCTCATTAAGTGCACAACATGGACAGCACTTACCAAATGAATAGCTATTCAATATTTTGTTTTCTCTTTGTTGTTCAGTGTGTGGCACTAGCACTTATTTACTGCAGACTATTCAAATCCTGCTCTGAGGTCAGAATTAGTAATTTCCTCATGAGCTTTTCTATGGCACGCATCACTATATTATCTGAGAGCTTCACGAACATTAATGGATTTACAACACCCTTGTGAAGTAAGGGGGTGGTATTTCCCCCATTTTATAGATGGGGAATTGAGGCTGAGAGAGATTAAAATCAAAAGTTTCAACAGATTTTGAGTGCTCAGTTTGAGAAGACAAGGGCCTGATTTTTCAGAATGCTTAGCATTATATAGCACTTTATATGTTCAAAGCCCAGCTCCCAGGCTGACAGTCCATCCTGTGCACTGAATGAGACAGAGGTCATGTAGAAAAATATGTGATCACGTAATTAAAGACTACATTGTATACACAAGGGGAGGCAAATAAAGATTGCATGCAGAAGCGGCAATTGCAGGGTAAGTCCTGGTTGCAGCTCTGGGTTAGAGTGTACTCCATGTAGTCAGAATCTTTGGAGAACTGAGCTGTGAAAATCTAACAAGTCTTTTCTGAGCATGTGCAAACTTCAGTTTTACAAAGGCTTATATCTTGGCCAAATTTGAGCAGTTTTTCATGGGAACAGCAAAAGGTACATCCCTGACACAAAAGTCACCCCTGCCAAATTTCATGCACTTGCTCCAAAGCATGGGGTTCTAGAACTCCTCAAATAAATGGTTGTAAACATTTTTTATCTTTTTTTAGTATGGGAAAGGCAGTATATTTTTCCCTAAGCCCATTCTAGGGTTAAACGTCCCATCAGCGGCACAGCAAAGGCCTGGGGCTAAGGCAGGCTACCTGTGGCTCCCGGAAGCGGCCGCCAGGTCCCTGCAGCCCCTAGATGCATGGGTGGCAAGGGAGGCTCTGTGTGCTGCCCCTGCCCCAAGTGCCAGCTCCGAAACTCCCATTGGCCGGGAATCGTGACCAATGGGAGCTGTAGGGGGGTGCCTGCGGGCGCAAGGGCAGCGTGCGGAGCCTCCCTGGCCGCCCATGCATCTAGAGGCTGCACTGCAGGGACCTGGCGGCCACTTCCTAGGAGCAGTGGGGTCCTGGGACCCCACATCCCGAACCTCTCTCCCACAACCCCAGTCCCCTGCCCCAGGCTGGAGTCCCCTCTTGCACCCAAACTCCCTCCTGGAACCGCACCCCCCTCCCAGCATCCTAACCCTCTTTCTTCCTTCACCCCAAGCCCCTCATCCCCGGCCCCACCCCAGAGCCTGCATCCCCAGCCGGGGTCCACCCCCCCACACACACACTCCAAACTCCTACCCCAGCCCAGAGCCCTCTCCCGCATCTTGAATCCCTCATTTATGGCCCCACCCAGAGCCCGCACCCCAGCCCGGAGCTCTCTCCGGCACTCCAAACCCCTCATCCCCGGTCCCACTCCAGAGTCCCCACCCCCAGCCGGAGCCCTCACCCCCTCCCACACTCCAAACCCCTGCCCGAGCCCAGTGAAAGTGAATGAGGGTGGGGGAGAGTGAGCGATGGGGGGGGTGGAGCAAGTGGGGGCGGGGTCTCGGAGAAGGAGCGGGGCGGGGCCTCGGGGAAGGGAGTGTTTGGTTTTGTGCAATTAGAAAGTTGGCAACCTTAGTCATTCTCAGAAACAGCTGAACCATTTTTGCTGAAACAATTGCTGAGCTAGACACCTACGATGAAAAATTTCAGCCTGAAGAGTTAAAGTTTAGCAAAGTTATAAGCAGTTGAAGACAGGATCTTATAACTGGAAGTGTTGGGCAATCTTAACTGTAGGCAGTGCTACCAGCTCTGACTAGAATAATGCTGACTAGCAAAATACTTTAGAATTGGTAAAGATACATGGAAATGAATGTATAATAAATTATGTCACTGAATATTAATGAAGTACTACAGCACGTAATGCTAAAAAGCTTTTCTCTATGTGATGTTAATAAAATAATAAATACATTAAGGTGTTTGCATAACACAGCTTAATATTTAATACAACTGGACGTCAGAAAAGCAGACTTTGACTCCCTGATGGGCAGGATCCCCTGGGAGAATAACATGAGGGGGAAAGGAGTCCAGGAGAGCTGGCTGTATTTTAAAGAATCCTTATTGAGGTTGCAAGAACAAACCATCCTGATGTATAGAAAGAATAGTAAATATGGCAGGCGACCAGCTTGGCTTAACAGTGAAATCCTTGCTGATCTTAAACACAAAAAAGAACCTTACAAGAAGTGGAAGATTGGACAAAATGACCAGGGAGGAGTCTAAAAATATAACTCAGGCATGCAGGAGTGAAATCAGGAAGGCCAAATCACACTTGGAGTTGCAGCTAGCAAAGGATGTTAAGAGAAACAAGAAGGGTTTCTTCAGGTATGTTAGCAACAAGAAGAAGGTCAAGGAAAGTGTGGGCTGCTTAGGCCTGGTCTACACTAACCCCCCAATTCGAACTAAGGTACGCAACTTCAGCTACGTGAATAACGTAGCTGAAGTTCGAAGTACCTTAGTTCGAACTTACCTCGGTCCAGACGCGGCAAGCAGGCTCCCCCGTCGACTTTGCGGTACTCCTCTCGCCAAGCTGGAGTACCGCAGTTGACAGTGAGCACTTCCGGGTTCGACTTATCTCGTCCAGACAAGACGCAATAAGTCGAACCCAGAAGTTCGATTTGCTTGCCGTCGAACTACCGGGTAGTGTAGACCTACCCTAAGGGTATGAGGGACGCAACCTAGTGACAGAGGATGTGGAAAAAGCTAATGTACTCAATGCTTTTTTTGCCTCTGTTTTTAAGAACAAGGTCAGCTCCCAGACTGCTGCACTGGGCAGCACAGCATGGGGAGGAGGTGACCAGCCCTCTGTGGAGAAAGAAGTGGTTCAGGACTATTTAGAAAAGCTGGATGAGAACAAGTCCATAGGGCCAGATGCACTGCATCTAAAGGTGCTAAAGGAATTGGCGGATGTGATTGCAGAGCCATTGGTCATTATCTTTGAAAACTCATGGCGATCGGGGGAGGTCCCGGATGACTGGAAAAAAGCTAATGTAGTGCCCTTCTTTAAAAAAGGGAAGAAGGAGGATCCGGGGAATTACGGGCCAGTCAGCCTCACCTCAGTCCCTGGAAAAAACATGGAGCAGGTCCTCAAGGAATCAATTCTTAAGCACTTAGAGGAGAGGAAAGTGATCAGGAACAGTCAGCATGGATTCACCAAGGGCAAGTCATGCCTGACTAACCTAATTGCCTTCTATGACGAGACAACTGGCTCTGTGGATGAGGGGAAAGCAGTGGACGTGTTATTCCTTGACTTTAACAAAGCTTTTGATAAGGTCTCCCACAGTATTCTTGCCAGCGAGTTAAAGAAGTATGGCCTGGATGAATGGACTATAAGGTGGATAGAAAGCTGGCTAGATCATTGGACTCTAGTTGTCAGCAGGTATCAAGCGGAGTTCCCCAAGGGTCACTCCTGGGGCCGGTTTTGTTCAATATCTTCATTAATGATCTGGAGGATGGCGTGGACTGCACCCTCAGCAAGTTTGCAGATGACACTAAACTGAGAGGAGTGGTAGATACTCTGGAGGGTAGGGATAGGATTCAGAGGGACCTAGACAAATTAGAGGGTTGGACCAAAAGAAATCTGATGAGGTTCAACAAGGACAAGTGCAGAGTCCTGCACTTAGGACGGAAGAATCCCATGCACTGCTAGAGACTAGGGACCTAATGGCTAGGCAGCAGTTCTGCAGAAAAGGACCTAGGATTACAATGGATGAGAAGCTGGATATGAGTCGACAGTGTGCCCTTGTTGCCAAGAAGGAGAACGGCATTTTGGGCTGTATAAGTAGGGGCATTACCAGCAGATCGAGGAATGTGATCATTCCCCTCTATTCAACATTGGTGAGGCCTCATCTGGAGTACTGTGTCCAGTTTTGGGCCCCACACTACAAGAAGGATGTGGAAAAATTGGAAAGAGTCCAGCGGAGGGCAACAAAAATGATTAGAGGGCTGGAGCACATGACATACGAGGAGAGGCTGAGGGAACTGGGATTGTTTAGTCTGCAGAAAAGAAGAATAAGGCGGGATTTGATAGCTGCTTTCAACTACCTGAAAGGGGGTTCCAAAGAGGATGGATTTAGACTGTTCTCAGTGGTACCAGATGACAGAACAAGGAGTAATGGTCTCAAGTTGCAGTGGGGGAGGTTTAGGTTGGCTATTAGAAAAAACTTTTTCACTAGGAGGGTGGTGAAGCACTGGAATGGGTTACCTAGGGAGGTGGTGGAATCTCCTTCCTTAGAGATTTTTAAGGTCAGGCTTGACAAAGCGCTGTCTGGGATGATTTAGTTGGAATTGGTACTGCTTTGAGCAGGGGGTTGGACTAGATGACCTCCTGCAGTCCCTTCCAACCCGGGTATTCTATGATTCTATTAACATACTGTTCTATACCTGTGCTTTTTATCGTATCTTATGATGTTTCTACTTTTCAATTTAAATATTAGATGATTTGCCCAATGTACTGAACCTGATCATTTATCATTCCCATGGCATCATGCTGCCCCATACAACAGATTTAAAATTGCTGAATAAATCAAGAGGCAACAGATTAGAAAAATGTAAAATTTATCTTCAAGCTGAAGTACTGTGCTTGGGAATCACTAGTGTTAGGAATGAAACTTACTGAAAAAGGACACGATAGATTAATGGGGTTTCAGCAAAATGCATTTCATGACATTTTCCTTTTTCGTGGCAGGATTTTATAATGGTCGAGGGAGGATATAGGTGAACGTGATTGTCCCAACATGCATTACTTAGCATAAACATTAATGCCAGGTGTTTATAGATTATATGTGTTTTTATCATATCATGGAACAGTGCAGTGACTGTCATGAACCAGGAGAAGTTGTCAAGCATAATTAGCAAGTTAAATTCAGATATCACTTGATTGATCTGTGCTCAGCAGACAGGATGTCACATGCAGCATTGCACATAATAATGTTTCCTGAAATAATGGCTTCCTGGAGATTAGAGGGGTATCTGCAGTTGTCCTTATCGATGCATGGCTCCCAGTAATTACTTTCAGTGGGAGTTAAATATGCACAGGGAAAGAATAGTCTCCAGTAATATTCAGGGAGTTCTGTGGGTTTGTATGTTAAAGGAAGTAAGGATGTGTCTACATTGCAATTAGACACCCGTGGCTGGCCTGTGCCAGCCCACTTGGGCTAAGGGGCGCAGGCCAAGGGGCTGTTCACTTGCGGTATAGACATTCGAGCTTAAGTTGCAGCCTGGGTTCTGGGACCCTCCCACTTCTCAGGGTCCTATAATCTGGGCTCCAGCCTGAGCCCTAATACTTACACCACAATTAAACAGCCCTCTGAGCCCAGGTCAGCTGACACAGGCCACTGTGGGTTTTTAATTGCAGTGTAGCCATATCTGAGTTGCTGTAAGGATTATGAGGAAGTGGATGAGGGGTGGCAGGCATGTTTAGAGATCATGAAGAAATTACTGTAGACCTGGGACCTGATCCTACGTCTACTAAGGAGACTTGCAATCAGGGCCGGCTCCAAGCACCAGCGCAGCAAGCTGGTGCTTGGGGCGGCCCTTGGAAGGTGGCAGCACGTCCGGGTCTTTGGCGGCAATTCGGCGGCAGGTCCCTCCCCTCAGCCCCTCTCGGAGGGAAGGACCGGCCGCCGAATTGCCACCGAAGTGCCGCCGATCGCGGCTTTCCCCCCCTCTTTGCCGCTCGGGGCAGCAAAAAAGCTGGAGCCGGCCCTGCTTGCAATTGACATGTTTGGGAGCAAGATCACGAACTGCCTCCTTAAACTGTGAAAACCAAAGTGTCAGTAAAATACTGATGTTTGCCATACAAGTGAAAGTTGATTGTGAGGTCTGTCTACTTAGCTCATTGATCATAAATGTTTTGTGATTTTCACCATTTTGTCTCCTGGAAACAGTGAACCTCATTGAAATCTGTAGAAAGATTGTCCATTAACGTCCCCCATTAACAGTGTTAGGGACACTGGAATTGTAGAGAAATAAGGAGGTTGGAAAGAAAACCAGAAAAGAGTTTGTTTAAAGCCCTTAAAAGATGTTTCTTTTAAGAAACAGTAAGCTGGGGATCTTCATTTGACTCTCTGAGGCCATATGCTACCATTGATTTTAAGAAAAGTAGCCTGTTGGCTTAGTTTTGTATGTGAATCATATCAGGAATAAGGCCTTTGTGTTCATTGCATGGCTTTCTTTGTTTTTCATTGAAATATTTGTCTACCAAATTTCACTCTTGAGTTTTATTGAAATGTACAATTGTGCATATTAAATAATCTCTCTCTGCTTAGGCTCTTAGGGGTGCCAAAGGCAATTTTTGGAGTGTTGCATTATTATGAAAACCAATATATGTATAAAGTTTATTGCACATAATTGACAGTGCAAGAGGGGGTGAGGGCTCTGGAGCAGTTTTAAAACAAACAAACCTTGTCTCCCTTTTAGCATCCATAATTTGAGTGCACAAACAATGCACTTGCAATTATTTTTGGGTGCGGCATAGGTCAACTAGACAGCCACATTCCATATTTGGGGGCTCAATCAAATATTCAGACCTCTAATTGTGCCTACAATATCTTCAGGCATAAGGGGTAAAATCCTGGCCACATTAAAGTCAATGGCAAAACTCCTGTTGACTTCAGTAGGGTCAAGATTTCATCTAAAACTCTGGGGTTCAAAAATGGAGGACCAGATTAGGCTGAGTTGAACAGCAAGGCCTGTCTCTCTATTTCCAAAACCATACAGTGGAGAGTCAACCCTTATTAAAAGGAAAAGGATTTTGTCAATACATCATGATTATTTGCACAGAGATGAGAGAAAGCTCAGTTTGAAATAATTTATCTACTTTTCCCAACACTTGAGATCCTATGAGGGAAAGTAAGAATGACATTATATGAAGAAATTATTGAGAACAACTAACTTTTTCTTTAGTTCATTTTATAATGACCTGTGATAAGTATTTAACGTTGGGACTGATCTGAGACGGTGTTCAGAATTTCATCAGCACAGTTTGTAAGGCTTTTGGCTTCAGGGAATCCCCCTCCAGTTTCCTGAATTCAGTGTACTGTGAGGTAATATGCTCTGCAAGCAGTTGTTCTGTTAGTGCAAACAGGTGAGATGAGAGGAAGCAGCCCTGTTTTGGGTTACATGCCTTGTAAAGCTGATAATTAATAAGCAGCAAGACTTTAGGCATAACATAAAAGTATTTTCACCTGGCCAATAAACTTATCACTAGAGATGAAGTCAGATAATACAATATAAGTCCATTCCACTCTGTCAAACACCTTTATATTGTCAACAGAATTTGCAGCTATTGGAGTGTTAAAGTTTATTCTCGTAATAAAATTTATTAGTGAGTAGAAATCCTACATGGTCTCTTTAAATATTTCTGCTCACCACTTTTTCCAGGCAGTTGTTTATATACTGGTATTGCTACAGTCTTGCAGTCAGAAATGATCAGTGATGCAAGCTTTCTGCATGAATAGCATATATATTTTCTTCATGGAGGTGGTGGTTCAGGAATACTCAGAGGCAAACGTACCACTTATTGAATTACCAAAACTAATTCCTGCAGCATCTGAAAGGTCTCCATCCTCATTCTCCTCAAATCTGATCTACTTAGATTGAGCTGTCTAATGAGATGACAGACCAAAGTGTCTCCTGTGTATTTACAAATTCCTATATAATGCAAATACCAGTAGTCTAATATACAGTGTTATTTACATGTATCTGTTAGCTGATTTGAGATACAGGTTATCAGGGTTTGGTCCTTCTGCAGAGGGTTGATTGAGGGTTGTTGGGAGAGGAGTGATGGGCCAAAGGTAGTGCTGCTGAGCATGGTTCTGTGTTACATATGATCCCAAAAGGTGAAGTAAGCTGTGGGTAACAGATCCTGTAGGCTGATGAGCTGAGAAAGGATGCATGCCCAGCATTCGAGTCATTGGGTAGCTAGCTATGAAAAAAAGTGTTTCATGAGAAGCATTTCTCACAATCTTCCTCATGTTTCACTAAGTCATCACAAACAGCATATTCCAAGGTGGCTCTCTTCATATACTTATCACATCCAAACACATCACATCCACAAACAGAAAAGGGCTCAATGCTGACCCTGTACAGGCCAATGTTTACTGGAAATTCTCGACTGTATCCCCATTTAATTTTGACTACAGTAGTCTCTCCATCATGCATATCCTGGATAAGATGGACATATCCTTCCAGCACACCTCTCTATTGCAAATTCCACCAAACTAATTCTCTTTGTCCATGATCATACACCTTCTCCAAGTCCAGAAAGACCATGCTAGTTGATGTCTCTTTCCTCTGAACTTCTCTATAGGATTAGTAGAGCAAATATGGCATCAATTGAGCTCCTTTCCGGTATAAATGCAAATTGCAACTGTTCCAAATTTCATCTGTTCCATGCAGACACTTTTCAATAATCTTTTCACAACCTTTCATAGCACGTTGATTGCAAACACACACTTTTAGAAGAGGGAAAGCCATCACATAACTTATGCCAGTAGAGGATAGAAGTCAGAAATTGATTTCTTTTTAACAGGAGGAAGCGATAAATCAGAAATAATCAGTTGTAAGGTAATACCCATTGAGTGCATTGTGAACCAGCACAGACTTCTTCTTATGAACTTCAGAATGGAGAGAGCTAAAAACAACTGAATCTCTGGGCACCACAAAGGCCTAAGTAGTGGAAATTTAAAGATGGGAATGAAAAATTCTTTGCACAGAACTCCTGATTACACACGGGGATATGTGGAAGATAACTAGTAGAAACTAAAGTTAATGTTACTGCAAAAGGCACATGAAGCCCTAGGAGTGATGAAACCAGGGCTGAAAAGGATATGAAGGGAGATAGGGTGGTGGAATCCTCAGATTACAGAATCCCTTGAGAAGAAAAAGGTAATTTTTAAAAAATGGCAGGTCAGTGGCTTGAGCAGGGGTAAGTCGGCATATATGGAGGCAAAAGGGGTCAAAGAAAGTGTTATAACAGCTAAAGATTTAGCGTGTGATGAGCTGTATAACCAACTAGGAGGACATGAGGGGGAGAGCAGACCATCTACAAACTCACTAAGGTGAGAGAGCAAAAGACAAAGGATAGGAACGAATTTGCTTATATTAGAAATGAACATGGTATATGGCAAATGAATGATGAATCAATCGAAGACTGGAGTGATTATTTTGAAAAAACTAATGAATGAGGAGAACCCAAGGGAGAAACTAAGAAAATGGAAGCTGAACTGGGGCATGATAGATTGCTTACAGGAGGAATAGGTTGTAGAGGCACTTAGGAAAATGAAAAAGGAGAAAGCACCTGGGCCAGATGAAGTACCAGTGGATGCACCGAAGTCATTGGGAAGGGAAAGCATCAAGTATTTTACAAGTGTGTTCAATGATATTCTTAAGAAAGATAAAATGCCAAATTAATGGAGTAAAAGCCTTATGGTGCCCATTTTTAAACATAAAGGAGGCAATAAACTGTGTGATAATTATTGCCCAACTACACTGATGTCACATGATATGAAAGTATGGGAGAAGATTATTGAAAAACATTTCCGAGGAACAGTTGAGATTTGGAAGGGTCAGATGTTGGAACAATTACATGTAATTTTAAAAAGCATCGGAGAATTATTGGTTCCAATCTCGTGAGAATGAATTTCAGTAGATCTCTGGATTACTGTTTATCACTTTAATCTTTCAATGTCACCATCTATGAGCCTGGCATTCATCATTTTCCCACAAACAGGTAATATGCTCTTTTGCAGATTGAATTTGATCCCCACACACAAGATTTTTGTTACAGTGAAACTCCTCAAATAACCAACGTTGCCCAAAATCACAGGTGTCTCCCCCTCACCCCTGGCCTGTGTGCATGCAAATCCACACACAGAACATGAATCTTTCCTGGCACAGGGAATTGAATGTTATACTCAATAATCCCACACTGTCATTTAAATTAAATGTTGCATCAGCAGATCACACACATGGAAGACCAAGGCAAGATAGTAAGAGAAATATGGCTTTTAAAGCACTCAGTGGCTTCTGCCTAGTTCATAATTGAATCATTGGTGGGAGCCAAGTAGGAGGGATATGGGTAGTTCACAGAGGAGTCAGTCCCTTAAGGAAACAGCCAATATTCCTGGCTAGAATACTTGTAACACTTCAGTAACCTTCAGTATGTTAATCTTTCACCAATATCCTTTTACAGTATTAATGCAAAATAGTGTTTTAAATCCATGTGCTCTATACTGTAAATCAGTGGTGGGAAACCTGTGGCCTACAAGCCGCACGCGGCCCATCAGGGTAATCTGCTGGCGGGCCACCAAACAGTTTTACATTTGTGCGGTCGCGCGCAGCTCCCAGTGGCCGCAGTTCGCCATTCCCAGCCAATGGGAGTTGCGGGAAGCGGTGGCCAGCACATCGCTGCAGTTGCCCACCACTGCTGTAAATTCTTCTTCACAATAATACTTTAGTCTTTTGCCTACAGCCATTTTTGCTCAGCTAAGGAGGGTTGGATCAGATCATTACTTCCCCCTCTTAATCAATGTTGTAAGATAGGGTACTGTGCTTTTGGAGAGGGCCACTACCCTTAGCACTTCAGCCCAGACCTCTCCTGTTTGAGATAAAGTTCCCCCTACAATCTCAGTCACTTCCTTTATTAACCCAGAGAACAGTGGCCAGTCCTGATGGTGCAGAACTCCATCCAGAGTGTCCAGTTCCCTGAGTTGTGGGGAGCCGGTAAGGGGCACTGCACTGGGAGGGAGAAGGTCCTGTTGTCTTTAGAAGAAAATGAGTAGAAACAATGCTGCCCAGCTCTGACTCTTCCTGTCCCCTTCCCCCTTCTTTGATCTGGATAGGAGACTCACTCCACCTCTGCCTCAGATAGAAAAATAATAGATGGGTGGTTTCCAGAAGTGGTTGGGAAGTGGCTGGCATGGATTCCAAAGTGACTCGATGTTAAAGAGCTGGCTGTGGGGTAGATACAGGATGAGTGGAAGTGGAAGTCTTGCTGCATGTGAAGAGTGAGTTGTAGCGGGCTGGGAGGCATCATGCTTGTGAAAGATTGAGGAGGAGGAATGGTGGCAGTGTCAGGGAGAGGAAGACAGAGATGGGAGCCAAGCTACTTCTGTTCCTCATCTTAGAGGGATAGCTCAGTGGTTTGAGCATTGGCCTGATAAATCTAGGGTTGTGAGTTCAATCCTTGAGGGGGGCCACTTAGGGATCTGAGGCAAAAATCAGTACTTGGTCCTGCTAGCGAAGGCAGGGGGCTGGACTCGATGACCCTTTGGGGTCCCTTCCAGCTCTATGAGATAGGTATATCTCCATAATTTGTTTATTAATTTTATTATTTATAGATTTGTAACAGTTACTGATCCTTTGGTTTCTAATGGTTGAACTGTTGGGTGTCATGTTACTATGTACTCTTAAACAGTTCCTGCGTTTCAGTGATGAGTGAAGTGCTACCCGTGTATAGTTTTAAGTTCCATTCCTGCAGAGGTCCAGGATAGCAGATCCCAGTGCAGGATCAGAACATTAGTTTATAAAATGCTTTGGGATCCTCTGGGATGAAAGACACGATATAAATGCACTGTATTATTTCCACCTATCACTGTAGAACTAATCCCTACCCTGATAAGGAGACTCTACCTACCAGTGCAGCTGATGATGCATTGAGGCAAAGCAGTGTTAACGTTACAACCTTCAGTTAGCACTGAAAAGTCCAAGCAAACACCTCACCTTTCAGAACTCTGCTCCAAACAGCCAATGCATTAGAAGTAGCATATTTTAAAATTCAGTCGAGCATTTTTTTATAATCATATCACTTTTTTCTGAGTTAAAATCAAACTATATCATGACTGATGTATCAATACATGACAAAGGTGAGTCTAAGTATCACTAAAAATGTACTGGGAAAACCTTCAAAAATTATTTCTTACAGATCCAACCCCTGACTCTCTTTTGTTCTATTTGATCATTTAATGTGTCCCTGGTACAAGCTGCCACTTTCCACGAATGCTACCTACTTATTTTTCTTCATTAACTTATCAGCATGTGAACAAGAGCTGTAGTTGAGTAATTTGAATTGCTGATTCTCTAATTAATCTGACT
The DNA here is from genome assembly GCF_013100865.1 of Trachemys scripta elegans. Lineage (NCBI taxonomy): Eukaryota > Metazoa > Chordata > Testudines > Emydidae > Trachemys > Trachemys scripta. The sequence goes on from NC_048300.1 coordinate 41,069,996, forward strand.
ATTTTCACCACAAACACAATATCTCTGACAGTGACATAGAAAAATGAGAGTTTGATGGAGGACAGTCTGTCTGTTCCTTACCACAGATTAAAAAAAGGGGAGCGACCCACACATTCATTTTGGACTAAGAGGCAAGTATATGCAAATCAGTTTAGTCATTTCCATTTATCATTTTTATATGTAGTTTTGAGGAAAAACTAATTAAAATAATTAAAGTTATTTTGCTTGGTTCAGTACTTATTAAAATCCCCTTGCATATGTAATCAGTATCAATAATATGATGAGGGATGTAAAAAAGGTTGTTCTCTTCTTCCCTACCCATTGTGTGCCTGCACATATGTTTGTTAATGTGTTAAGCATATCAGGAATTATGGATGCACAATGAATTTTTATGGTTGTCATTTTAAAATATGGCCTTTTTTTATAATCCCGGCTGTGGGAGAAGTGAGTATGTTTCAGCCTTCAAGATTGTTTGCTTCCGTACATTTCAAAATTGCCAAATAGAGTCTAAGGCTGGTTTTTAATAGTCTTGGTGTAACTACCTAGTTTTTTGGTTTTTAACCTTGAGTGAAGTTATTGTTCATTGAAAAGTAGCAGAATTTCAGACATGGGGACTGAAATCCATTCTGCCTACAATATAGCAATACAAGCATTGCTGCCCTGCTCTGCTAGCATGTTTCAACCCTTGGCCAGTCAGGGTTTCCTCTTCTAAGAAGAGAACAGTTCAGTTTCTGGTCCATTCAGTTCTTGTAATCTCCACTGCCAATCCTGATTCCGGTTAGTGATAGTGACACTTCTCCACTAAGAACTGGACTGTGATTACCAACCTATTTCATGTAGATCACCAAATAGCTATCAGACGGTAATGAGCTTCAGCCAGTACTAATTTTAACTGCATGTGAAACAGTGACCCATTCTTTTTGATATGGAATCTAGAACAAGATCACACCCTGTAAATGGTCAGTGAGAACAAGTCCAAATTCTGGAGCTTCACAGAACAATGCATTTTCCCATAGGAAAAAACCTGCAAATTATACAGTGGTTGAGCTGGGAAGAACAATCACACCTCCCTTTTTTCCTATGCCCAACCTCTTAACAGCTTGTGATGCTCGTAGACCAAGTGCCAGCTCTTAACAAGTCTGTAGATGTCAGCTGAGTACTGACAAATTCATAGCTAGAAACCAGACCAGCTCACCTGTATGTTACTGTTCTTCTTTGAGTGCTTGCTCATGTCCAGTCTATATTAGGTAAGTGTGTTTGCCACATGCACCGGTGCCGGACATTTTTCCCTCAGTGGTATCCGTAGGGGACCGGCTCTGGTGCCCCCTGGAGTGGCGCACACATGCTGTGGTATAAGGGGCACCGCCGGCTCCTCTCACCCTCAGTTCGTTCTTGCCGCCAGTGACGGTGCTGGAACATCTGCTGCTTCGGGTAGTCTTTTTCACTTCGTTCAGTGTTTCAAACTTTTCTTGTAAAATAGTTGTACATAGTTAACCGTTTCCCTTAGTGTGTTAGTGTTTTACTTGGTTGGTCCCGAATGGGACTTAACCTAGGCACCGGGCATGCTCTGGTCCCCAGGCTTTAAGCCCTGCGATCGCGGCAAGAAACCAATGCCTATCCATGATATGCATAATAGTTGTTTAAGGTGTTTTGGTGAGTCGCATATAAGTGACAAGTGCTGTATTTGGAAGTCCTTCAAACCTTGGACTAAGAAGGAAAGAGACATCCATCTCAAAGTGCTGCCAAGCGGCAAAAGAAGACTGGGAGAGGAAGATCTCCTGTATCCCGCAAGGGGAAGGAGAAGGCAGGAGGGGAGCCAAGGCCCGAGGAGGGTGGCTCAATACCTCCTACTGGGAGTCGGGCCCCAGCTCAGGTCAAGCAGTCCAGCCCATCCTGACCCGTGTCTGCCACGCTGGACAGTAATGAGGGCCTTCATCAGTTAGAGGTCCCATCGACACCCGAGGTCCTGCAAGTAGCGCTGGATGTTCTGGCACTACCGGTGCCACCCACACCAGCTATGGCAATACCCTGGTCTAAGGGTAAACCTGCCTTGGGTCCTTTCTATAGGTCCCTGTCGCAGCAGCACCACTCTCCATCGCGCGAGATGGCCCACCAGCGCACGCACGCACGCACGCACGCACGCACGCACGCACGCACGCACGCACGCACGCAGCCACCAGGCCTTGAAGGCAGAGAGGCAGGCTTGGTGAAGCCCTCTTCAGTCTCTGGACTCAGGGCACTGCCCGCAGGGCTCGAGGCACGCCTCACCAGTGACCTGGCACAGGCCTGCAGAGGTCCACCCTTCCTGGCATCCACAGCACCGGGACTGGCCCAGTGCTTCACCCATGGCTCGGCACCGGTCATGGGTCTGGAACAGTCGGTCTCAGGAGTGGAGTCACCAGTCGTCAACTCGCCGGTATGCGTCGCCATGACACGGATCCCCTACGTCAGGGGCTCAGGTTGGTGGCGGGGGCCTCAGACAAGCCATCGCCCTCAGTATCCCTCCCTTCCCCAGAGCCAGCTGTTCCTGTGGAGGAAATGCCTCAGACTCACGCAGACCCTGGGGATCAGCCGGCTGAACCCACCAATGGACATGTCAGACCCTGTGGCGCTGGCTTCCTCCTCATCTTCACCTGATGAGGCGATTGTGGGGTCACTTCACCCAGTTCCTCAGGATGATGCTAAGGCTCATCAGGAACTGTTGAAAAGAGTTGCCTCTAATTTGGGGCTCTAGGCTGAGGAGCTGGAGGAACTGTCGGACTCCCTATTCAACATCCTCTGTTCAACGGCGCCGGCCAGAGTGGCTCTACCCCTCCATGAAGGGGTGCCTAAGATCATAAACGTCCTGTGGAAGAAACCCTCATCCCTGCCCCCCATCTCCAAGAGGGCAGAAAGAAAGTACTTGTGCCGGCTAAGGGTCATGAGTACCTATATACCCACCTGGCCCCAAGCTCCCTGGTAGTAGCAGCTGTTAATGAGTGGGACAGACAAGGCCAACCAGGAGCCACTCCTAAAGATAAAGAATCAAAGAGGCTGGATTTGTTTGGGTGCAAAGTTTATTCATCCTCCAGTTGAGGGAGACCAACCACCAAACCCTCCTTAGCCTCTATGACTTCAATATGTGGCAAGCAATGGCCCAGTTTGAGGATTCGCTTTCTGAGGACACCAGGAAGGAGTTCTGGGCCATCCTTGATGAGGGCAAGACTGCGGCTAGAGCGGCCCTGCAAGCAGCCTCAGATGCAGCGGACTCTGCAGCACACACCGTGGCCTCGGCCATCTCCATGCGGAGGGCGTCCTGGCTCCTTCTCTCAGGCTTGTCGACGGAGGCTCAGCAGTTGATACAGGACCTTCCCTTCAACGGCCAGGCGTTGTTTGCTGAGCAGACAGACTGTAAATTACACGGGTTGAAGGACTCCCATACCACATTAAAACCCCAAGGTCTCTACATCCTGGGTCTGGCCCGTAAGCGGTTCAAGCCACAACAGCCGCAGCGTCAAGGAAGCCAGCTCAGACAGGAGATGACTCATAAGAAGAGCAGAGGCTACAAACGTTTCCAGAGCCACCAACCTCCACCCTCTACCCAGTCGGGTGCCTCCTGCAACAGGCAGGGTGGCAAGCAGGTGTTTTGAGAGTGCGCCTCAGGGCGACCTACCAGACTGCACCTCCGACCCCTCCTTCCTATGTTTCTCCAACATAGACTCCTTTTCTCCCTGCATGGACCGCAATAACCTCGGACCACTGGGTCTTCAGTTTTTTTCTCCTCCCCATCCCCCTTCCCTGTCCCTTCTCACAAAAGTCTCCTTGCACAGGAAGTGAGGGCCTGCTGCAGCTGGGAGCAGTGGAGGAAGTTCCTTGCGAGTACAGGAACAAGGGGTTCTATTCCTGGTACTTCCTAATCCCAAAGGTCAAAGAATGTCTAAGATTCAACCTGGACCTGCGAGACCTCAACAAATACCTAAAGAAGTTGAAGTTTTGCGTGGTCTCCCTGGCCTCCATCGTCCCCTCCCTGGATCCAGGAGACTGGTATGCCACCCTCGACTTGAAGGGCGTGTACTTTGATATAGTGATCTTCCAAGGTCGGGTAACTGTCTTCTATTAGAGATAGGTGTAAAATGGCTCAAAACATGTAAACTCATCAAGGACTATCAAAACTAAGTAGACCATTGTAAGACATCACGACACAAAGACTTTGCTAATTGCCCCTACACAGTCTATGTGTAGAGGTCTTATCCCATCAGTTTGAATTCTGGAAGAGGAAAATAAAGATAGCTGACATTTTTTGTCTCTTTGGACTCTCACAAAGGCTGGAGCTAAGAAACAAAAGCAGACCTCCCCAGGGTCAGCTTGGGTTAGCCCTAAAAGACATTCAGTGGACACATTACTACATCTCTGTCACCTTTTGGAACCATAGACTGTAACTCATTTGTGCTTATATGTTTCTTGCTTTAACATGTAAATAACTCTCTTCATTTATTTTTCCTAGTTAATAAATCCTTAGTTTATTATAGGATTGGCTACCAGTGTTGTCTTTGGTATGAGATTTAAGTTACAAATTGATCTGGGATAAGTGACTGGTCTCTTGGGACTGGGAGCAACCTGAATATTTTGTGACTTTTTATTTTAGTGACCATTTATCACTAAGATCAGCAGGCCTGGGTGGCAAGATAGACTGGTGAGCATCAGGGGACTGTCTGTGACTCCATGGTAAGACTGTTGTAGTATTTCAGGAGTTCACATTTGTTACTGGATTGGTGAAATCGAATTATTGAACATACCACCAGTTTGGGGTGTCTGCCCTGCTTTTTGAAAGCCCTGAGGTTGGCACTCATAGTCATAAACCACTCAAGACAGTGTGACACAGCTCACTTCAGGTGTGGACATTAGAACTGAATGAGCTAAAATGAGAAAAAGATAAAAATGGGAAATATGTGGTAATTGGAAATCAGTGGTGCCTATTGTTTACCAAACTTTCATAAGGAATACAGTGCTTGGGACAGAATGATCTGCATAGCTAAAGACCAACAGTGTGCCTAAAAGGGAAATAAAACAACTTCACTGAAAAATGCTAGCCACTTGAATTGAGTCTTGGGAAGAAGAAAATGTGTAAGCAATGCTTTGACTATATTTGCTGCTATATGTGCAGTATGCCCAGTTAAGTAATAATTAAATTCATAGGTGGCAGTAAAATATATGTGCAAATTCAGAGTGAGGAGAAAACTGCCTCCTAGCAAACCTTTTTATATAAGAAGACTGTTAAATTGTCCCAGCTGTTCCCATTCTTTTATCCCACTATAATCCTTTCAAATCAACATAATTTCTGTTCAGTGTGGCAATTTAACTAACAATGCTCTATGAAGTTTGACATTCCAGTCATAAAATTGGCACATTGCAGTTTTGATTTAATATTTACTGGTTGCCTCAATTTATTACAATCAAAATTCTTAAGACCTGATTTTAGCAAGAAACTTCTGTCAGACGCAAAGGATACTGTGACAATTCAGACTTGTAATAATGAAATGCTAAGAATCAGCATTCTAGTAAAATCTGTTGTGACAATCCAGTTTCATGCATGAGAGTGCATTAAATTATATGAACTTGGTCAAATGAATGTAACCAATAGATATTGATGGTGGAGATCCATTTATTATCAAGGAAAATTGCATTGATTTTGTGTGCGGTGGGATCATGATACAAAATTATATAAAATTAATGTTATTATAAGCTATTATGAATGGTGCCACATCTTGGATGCTTTGGGACATGGGTCCAAAACTAATTAGAAATGTTACAAAAGTTAGGAGGTGTGCTCTCTAACTCCAAATTGGTTAAAAGGTGCCTCTAGCATTTCTTACAATATGAATTACTGAATTGCTTTGTGCTAGATTTTTATCCCATGGCTGAAGTAGAAATGTTCGGGTTGTTTTATATATTAAACCATATCATATTCTTACAGTGCTAATTTTAACGGTAAAAAAACAATGGCTGAAAAAATAAATGAAATTGATTGGGGATTTTTTTCTTTCTAATCAGAAGTTATTTTATTTAATCCTGTATTATTAATTACTGTGTTATAAGACGAATGCTTGAAACATTTTACTAGTCCTGAAACCATTTTTTTTTTACCTATTCATACCACCATATGATTTTTAGCCTCTCTATCCCATAAATTGCTAGAGCTGAACGTCTACTTGTTGAAAGGAGGTAAATACTTTACCTCTGGCAGTTCTTGAGATAGCAGTTTTTACATTGCCTATTAAAATAATCTCTGAATTCTAATGTGGGGAAGGGGGAAAGTAAGATGGTACTAAGAATTATATGATTTTATGGTCTAGTCTCTCATGACCTGATAGGACTAGAAATAGAGGCTTTATACTGTTGGAAAGATGTGTATCACTGAAGATTTGAGATATTAAACCTTAAAACTAAATAAGACCTAAAAAACAGTTTTTGGACATTGTTCCTGATCTGAATATAGGAAGTCCCAAGTCTTCAGAACAGTGTAATTTTAATCATTGTTGTTGTTTTTTTGCCCCCACTATGGTGTTGGGATGAGGAGATGTCTTCATTGCCTTTCTTGGAGGACAGAAAGACCTATTTCAACCTGTTTTGCATAACCATTGTCGGAGAGGCCAAATCCTAAGGTATATCTGAGAAGTACCTGCTGCAGCTCAGCAGAGGGTGAGTGCAAAGAGGAACTCCTTGCTCACCTAGTAGTGGGCCAGTTGTGTGCCAGGCAAGTCTCCCAGCATAATTTAGAGCAGACTTTGGGCTTCTCTAAATTACACCAGCTGCCAGTTTGGCCAATACAGAAGTCTAGGGAACAGGGAGCTGTAATAAAGCCCAGTGATGTGCCGTTTCAACCAGTTACGCCCTCTACAGTACTGGGAGCAAGGATGAGGATGGGGGAGGGAGAGAGGAAGGGGGAAGGATGGTGGCGTAGGAGATAGTGTGCTAAGTGGACACTGCTGGAGGATTCCTCCTGCACAAGGCTGATCCTACTGTGGCTTGCTACAACAGTTTTAAGGCCAAAATTCACTGGTAGTGCAACACAAAGTAAGCCATTATTACCAGATCTGAGTGAAGGATGTTCAAATGACAACAACAGAAATTATCAGGGGGATGGGGGAAGCAGTGGAGAAATTGATTCATGACAAAAGAATGAGGGCTCAATTCTTCAGTGTGGCCAGCTCCACTCAGAAACAGTGGCGAAAGGGGGCCACAGGGAACTGGTTCTGAATCTCTGATTCTGTACCACCTGGCCCAAGTGGATGTAAGGCAGCTATTCTAACTTGCATGATTATGTCAGTGGAATATAAGCCCCACCTCTAGAATGCCCCAGGTATATTCTTCCTTTGAGGAGAATTTGCTGTTGACCAGCTATGGCAGACTGGAGAATCCAGCCCTAAAACAAATAAAGTAAATAGGCTGCGATTGTCTAAGTGATCATTAACGGGAGACAAGTTAACAAGCTACATGTATTCAAAGGGTGTGTACACCAGTGCAAATTAATTATTGAGGAGTTACTTCTAGGGGTGGGTAAAGAGATGAAATTAAATCAGGGGAAAAGGCAGGTGGAATATTGGGAATGTTTCTAGATTGTGGGCCAAATCCTGCAAACCTTAGGCCTGTCTCCAATTGACCTCCTCCTAGGAGTTCTGCTTGAGTACGAGGTGAGTGGGGACATTTCTGTGGCCTTCCAGTTCTCCACTGTCACCTCTTCAGTCAATCTCAAATGCTGCCACAAAAATCATTTCCCTCACCCACCACTTGGACCATCTCCATCCCCTTCCCCTGCAGTATCTCTCAACTGCATCAAGTTCAATCCCTAGCTTTGCACCTTCAAAGCTTTCCACAGCTACACTCCACCGTTTGTACTGGTGCTCACGGTTTACCACTTTCTTTGCACTGCGCAAACCCAACAGATCTCTTTGTGTCCCCTTTGCACTCCTGTCTTTGAGCCTTATTCTTACATGCTCTCCCTTGTTCTTAGAATTGTCTCTCTCTTTTTGTGCACTGAACAGCCTCCATCTCTTCATTTAGCTTCCTCCTAATCTACAACGGAAACAAGTTTTATTTTTTTAAATGGCCAGTTGTGTACAGTAATTGAGTATTGTGCATCTGCATTTGTTTCTTCAGCCTATTTTAAACTAAGCAAGACCCCCTTCTTGTGGGCACTTTGTCTTTGTCAATGTTTAGGCTTGGAAGGATTAGTAGATGTCAATTTCACCATGTGCACACAAAATGACAAAAAATATTTCCACCAATAAGGATAGAAATTTACAGACAAGTGAAATAAGAAAAATTCTGCTTGAGAATTTGTTAGTTTGATTTAAGGATATTTATTTTGTATATTTTGCATGGGATATTGACAATTTTGTTTTAACAGTTATAAAACTTTAGTGTCTTGAATCTCAATATCTACTGTCATTAACTAATTATTGTCTGATCAACCCATTGTCTTACATCCCCCATAATTTCCGTCAACTGTGAACATTGAAATCTATTAAAAATGCTTAAAACTCAATCTCTGTATTATCCATCTAAATTATAAAAAAAAAAAAAAGTCTGCCAACCCTATCGATATAGTTGCTATAATCACTCAATTAAAAATAACCATGAAGACTGCAGGATTTGGGAATAGGCCCCTGGGGAAATTGGCTTGGCACATTTAAACTAGGCTTCTTGATATATTGGCGTGTAGAGAATGATCTTGCATAGGCTGAGAGAATGGATAGTACATGACTTAACTAGTCTCTTTTGTTGCTGAATTCCTATGGTGTGTAAAGTGCTTTGATGCCTGAGAAGCTCTCCATATGTCAGGCATTGTTGGTTCTACTTTTTCAGCTTTGAGAGTTTTAGTGCACATCAGTAGGCTATTTTTTGCTAAGCTTGCCTTTTCATGTTCACACGTGGTCTCCAGCTGCAGAGGCTTGGCTTAATGTTAGAAAAAGCAGAATCCCAGTATTAATGAGGACTTGGAAAGGTGACCATCAAACCTGCCTGTCTGATGAACAGTACAGCCTTTTCATGTAAAATCATACAGGGAAAAAATCCTTCCTAATATAGCATCAGAACATTTGACTTCTTCATGTGCCCAGAAATTCATCATGCTAGGCTGCAATTCTCTTGTGGGGAACAGTGATTGGACTAACACATTTATTCAGAACTCCTAAAACTAAGTCTTTTCTTAGTCATAGAAATGATGGGTTCTGTTTTGATTTTCTTATATGCTTTATTACTGCAATAGTGTATCCGAGAGAGAATCTTGGATGAAGATTGTTTTTGTCTTAACTATTCTATATAATTGCTGCAAGGCAACCTCTCCCCTCCCCCTCGAAGGACTGTCATTTTGTTAGGCCAGGGGTCATCAACCTTTCAGAAGTGGTGTGCCAAGTCTTCATTTATTCACTCTAAGGTTTCGCGTGCCAGTAAACATTTTAACATTTTTAGAAAGTCTTTTTCTATATGTCTATAATATATAACTAAACTTTTCTTGTATGTAAAGTAAATAAGGTTTTTAAAATGTTTAAGAAGCTTCATTTAAAATTAAATTAAAATGCAGAGCCCCCCCAGACTAGAGGCCAGGACCTGGGCAGTGTGAGTGCCACTGAAAATCAGCTCGCGTGCCGCCTTTGGCATGCGTGCCATAGATTGCCTACCCGTGTGTTAGGCTATGAGTTTCATAGGGAACATTCCAGTTTTGTCAGTGTAACTTTGTGTGGCTCAGAACTAGGGCTGTTCATTGTGCAGAGTACTGCATCTTATCAACTCCTGCCCTCTTTGCAGGGCGGATGCAAGGATGTTTCGCGCCCTAAGTGAAACTTACACCTTTCGCCCCCCCCCCCCCCCCCGGCCCCCCCCCCCCCGGCAGCTCCCCACCCCCCCTTCGCCCTGATGCGCCTCCCCCCCCCGCAGCAGCTCCCCTCCTCTGCCCTGAGGAGCCCTCCACCCCCACACGTCAGCTCCCCCCAGCCCGGGGAGCCGTGCGGCAGCTCCCCGCCCCAGCTCACCTCTGCTCCGCCTCCTCCCCGAGGCGCCGCAAGCCTGGGAGGGAGAGAAGCAGAGCGGGGCGGCATGCTCAGGGGAGGAGGCGGAGCAGAGGTGAGCTGGGGTGGGGAGTTCCCCTGCATGCCGCCCCCCCACACACACACACACACTTGCTGCAGGCGGCCCTCTCCTGCCTCTTCGGTAATGTTTAAAACTTGAATGAAGATTGAAAATGTCAGAAATAAATGAAGTCAATGGAAACTGTCAACTTGTTTTGGCCACTGAAAAAGAAACAGAAAACTGGGTACAAAACTAATGATCAACATCACACTCAGTTGGGAAGGTTAAACGTAAGTTATACATTATGATTTTAAATTCCACAACAAACATTTCACTAGTAAACTATTTTGGGTGCACAGGGAATGGAAGGTTAGCCCCAAAATATTCCAATAGTGAGACATACGGAGGTGGTTAGCATTAGAAGGCGGACAGCTAGTTATCAGTTATACACAGGAAAGTTCCATGCATTGCTGAATTTTGTATTTTGGATCACAGACACTGAATTTTTATATATATATACACATACACAAAGGTAACAGATGTCTGGAACTTGTTTACTAAAGGCGAAATCCTGGCTCCATTGAAGTCAGTAGCAAAGACTGCACTGACTTCAGTGGACAAGGATTTCTCCTTAAAAACTTGCTCAAAAGCCCAATGAAGTCAATAAAACCTCTTATTGACTTCAGTAGGCTTTGAATCAGGCCCTGACCATCTTCTATTATCTTACAATAAATTTCACAAGACCTTTAGCAGCTATGTGACTTTCAGACTTGCTCCTAGTGGACAGCATGGAGAAGACGGTAGTAAATTTTCAGATCACCTAAGTAGGGAACAGTGAAATATTGACTGACTAATGCATGAGAAAAAAGATCATTTTAGACATCTCAAGCAGCAACCTGAATATTCACAACCACTGTAGTCAAAGCTTTTACTCTCAGATACGTTGCTAAGTTAAGTGGGCTTCCCTTTGCTTTTTCCTTACAGTGAAATCAGATGCAAACTGATACATGTACTACATGTTTGTATTTTATTAACTCAATCAGTAATTAAATGTATATTATAGATAGGGCTGGCAGCACTGCCTATTATTAACATTGCCCCAAGCTTTCCATTTCCCTGTTTTCAGTTACATATAACTTTGCCAAACTTTAATCATTTGAGTTGATATTTTCCATGATGGGTGTTTGCCTCAGGCTCATTTTTATTAATGTATTTTGCAACATTTCAGCCAAAACGGTGCAGTCATTTCAGACAACGATCAAGGGAACATCCGTTGTTATGCCCTTGTTAAAATATTCTGGCAGCTTTTTCTTTGAAAAGCTGTACCACCACCATCCTTTAGAGCAAGGACTTGAAATTTATCAGGATACAGATGGCCTTTGTATTAGGGTTGGGTCTTGTGCTGTCCCCATGAAAATATGCCAAAATTTGGCCAAGCCTTTCAAGACTTGCAGTTTGTACATACTTAATAGAGACTTGCTAGAGCTTTGAAGCATAATTCCCCCAAAGATTCCATCCACACAGGGCATGCTCCAGCCTCCTTGCACTGAATGAGGCTGGGGTTCTGTGGAAACAGTGGTATGTGATTATGTAATTAAAGACTTTATCATAATGCATACCTGAAAGGGGACTGAATTAAGCGTGCATAAGCCAAAAGCCTGGTGTAAAATCCCACAATAATTAGCATAAGCAAATGAAAAGGGAATCAATATCCCTGCTGTTTTCAGACCAAATTTTGCAAGGTGCTGAGGCCCTTTAACTCCCATCTGAGTCACTGGCAGCTGTGATTGCTTAGCATCTGGCCCCTACTGCCAGTTGTGCTCCCAATGACGTCTGTGGCAAAACTTCCATGGATTTCATTGGTGCAGATTTAGAACATATGACTTATTTTCTTGGATAAACCAATTATCTACAATGACTAAAATATTTAAATCAGGGCCTTATTAGGGTAATATGGAACTTTTTGTGGGAGTTTAGCTCTTATATTCTAAATTTCATTTGCATTGTTGTCAATCATCTGTTAAGTTGCATGTACATTCAAAACATGGGAAAACAACAGGGTATTGTTCTTAAGAGAAATCTTCTCCAAACAGCGAAGCCTTTTCACAAAACAAAATGCTGATTCGGGGTAAGCTGCATGCTGGATTTCACAAAGCCTGCATTTCAAGTGCTTGCTGCTCTGTACTGGGCTGAAAATATATTGCCTGCCACCAAAAACTGCTCCAAGTTTTGCAACATTGATTCACTGCAGGAATTGATGGTTTTCAATTACTGAGCTGTTTTAGTCTGTGCAGTGGCAGCAGTGCCTTTCATCACATGTACAGTTCAATGCACAGTTGCCTTCTATCCTGTGCCATTCAATAAAATAAAATATCTACAGGACCCAGATGCCATCTTTACTCATCAGCAGCATATAATAAACTCTTAAGGCATGGGAAATGTGCTCATGTTTCCCTCGTTGTGTGGTGCGGACACAAGCTGTAATTAGTGTGAGAAGATGCATAGATAATAGTTAAGCTTTCACCTACTGTTTTTAAGAGGCTAACCCTGAAGACACTTGGTAAACTCAAGATATTAATTATTGTAAAGATTAGCATCTTCCTAAGTACTGTCAGGAGCTTCCTTTAGGTGTTTCGGAGGACAAGGGCGAATTCAGTTTCCAAAGAGGGCAGGATCAGGTCAGCACTCTTGCATGGTAGTGGTTAATATTTCATCCTGTAGTCTCTAAAGTCACACGGGTTATACTCTTGGACACTCTTTGTGTCCCTTTGCTGGGGCATTTGATATGATCTTGTAGCTTTGCCTTCTGAACAAATGAGGCCCTTGCCATGTTGCAGTATTCTGGGGAAAAAAGTAATTCCCCACCACCCATAGGACTATGAACAAAAAGCAGAGCCAGCGATATCACCACTGCCCTGCCATTTCAGAGCTGTTTCCTCTAATGAGTCCTGTGGATGAGTGGTAGAGTTTGAGTAACACCGAGTTGCTCAGGCATTGCATCAACAAGGCAGCTAATCTTGTGCTGATATGATGCCAACTCTGCATGTGACAGTGTGGTGTCATCAAAAATAAAACCCATGTTCCTTATTATTTGTATTACAGTAGTGCCTACATTATGCTAGCCACTTCCTAACATTTAGGAAGACATGGTCCCTGCCTCCAAGAGCTTACAGGCTAAAAATGACACCCTTCCTCAACCATTCATTGCCACCATTGCTGAAGGGAGAAGTGGGTGTGACCTTGAACCATCATGAAGACATCAGTGATACCAGCTGCCAATGGAGAAGGAGTTCAGAGCAGCAGTAGAATTCTCTTGGGGGAATTCTGCGGGGAGGCAGAATTTATACCTTCCACAAATTTCTTGGCTCCCCTGCAGAAAAATGGGGAGCCAAGAAATCTGTGGGGAACACACATCCCTTCTGCAGCAGCCCGCGACACACTCCCAGGCACACTCCCCAGGAGTCTCCAGAACTTTTTCTTTCTCTCTTTGCCCCTGAAGGCTCCCACTTCTTGCATGCATTCTATCTTCTTCCTATTTAAAAGAGAAAATATATAGGTTACCCACTGGTAGCCATAGTGCAGCATTTTCCAAAGTGTGCCCCCTTGAGGGGGTGTGACAGACCAGCAGGGAATGATGGGGTGTGGGTGTCCAGATGGTTTTCCAGAGTCTCCTCTTTTCTTTTCTTTTTTTTAATTTAAAGTTAGTCATTAGCTGTTATGGTAGCAGAGGAAACCTTCAAAAACAAGACCTGAGTGTAACCAGTAGAGCAATGTCTGCCTGAATTTGCAGACACCCTGAATCTATAGGCTTGAGATCTGAACTGCCACATACATGCCCTGCTAGCTGGTGTTTTGTCAGTATCATTAAATAAAGCTAACCACATTTAATCTCTGTTCCTCTCTACCTGTCTGTACTTTTCCTAAACTATCTGTATGTGTACATCTTTCCTATAGTGTGAAGTTAATGGCAGCTGAAGCATATATGGCACTGTCAATTATAAATCAGATTTATACATGGTTCCCGCAAGTCTATCTTGTAAATGAATGAAGATGAACTGCAAGTCCCTGTAAACTCTCTCTGCTTCCATTTACTTTGCACTGAATGGCCTTATATAGCCCTGTGTAGATCTGAGTTTTGAGGCTACGTTCTTCCACGCATCCCACAGATTTATCGATTAGGGCAGTGACAACCTTTCCAGACTACTGTACCCCATTTAGGAGTCTGAATTGTCTTGCAAACCCCAAGTTTCACCTCACTTAAAAATTACTTGCTTACAAAATCAGACAATAAATTGCCTGGGGAGGTTGTGGAATCTCCATCATTGGAGATTTTTAAGAGCAGGTTAGACAAACACCTGTCAGGGATGGTCTAGATAATATTTAGTCCTGCCATGAGTGCAGGGGACTGGACTAGATGACCTCTCGAGGTCTCTTCCAGTCCTATGATTCTGAGATAAAAATACGGAAGTGTCACAGAACACCAGTACTGAAAAATTACTTACTTTCTCATATTGTCTATATGAACTTTTAGTTTGTACTGACTTCACTAGTGCTTGTTATGTAGCCTGTTGTAAAACTAGGCAAATACATTGATGAACTGATGTACCCCCCGGAAGACTTCTGCATACACCCAGAGGTACATATACCCCTGGTTAAGAAGAACTGCATTAGGGGGTTGGTAGATTCTTTGGGAAATAGTTTTTTATTTAGCATTTCATGGTCCAAGACATTTCAATGAATGAAGTGTGGGTATGACTGAGTGCACTTGTGGATCAGGTTGGATACTTTAGATTGTAAAACACTATATCATATAATTATAATGCAGCTATAAAGGTGATGGGAAGATTTACCCACTAATGTGCTGTGCCAACACAACTTTGGATATATTTTGAGCATTAATTACTAGGGAGAAGAGAATGTATTTGAGCAAGTTCAAACCTGTTTGAACTTCACAAGTTAAAAAGGCATTCCTGGACCTTACCTTTTGCAGAATGTTTTATGTACGTGTTGTCTTCTAAATTGATTCCAGCACTGACAAATGATATACGGTCATTAGACTGCACTGGCACCATACAGTATCATTTTAAATCCGTTCATGTGAGAGATGTATATTATAAACAGAGCCGGTGGGACTGCCTATTAATAAGGTTGTCTGACATGTCCTATTATAAGACTCTGTTTTCATTTGCTTATAACTTTGCGAACTTTAACCAGTTTGAATGATATTTTCCATGCGGGATGATTTTTTTGTGGAAAATTACAGCCAGAACAATTCAGCTATTTCCAAGAATGAGGCTGGAGAAAATAAATGTTGTTTTGTCCATGTTAAAAAAATGCGAGCAACCTTTCCTTTGGGAGGCTCTAGCACCCCCATGCCTTGGAGTAGGGACTTGGAATTTGGCAGAGGAGATGGTCTTTGTGTCAGGGATGTTCCTTTTGCCATCCCCACGAAAATTCATCCAGATTTGGGCAAGTTGTAAGCCTTTGAAAACATGCAGTACACACATGCTCAGTAGAGAATTCTTAGAGTTTGGCAGCTGAATTCCCTGAAGCTTCTGTTCACAATGGGCACGATCCAGCCTGGGCAGAACTTACCCTGTAATTGCAGCTCTGGGCTGACACAGAGCAAGGCACTGGAACTGGGAGCAATGAGTCAGTCTTTCCTATGCTTTCGGTGCCCTCCTTCTGGGTTCAGGCAGAATGCGGGAGAAAGCTGCCTGGTTCAAATGCAGCAGGAACGAAAGCAGGACCTATGGGGCATGGAGAAGTTTGGAACAGGGAGCCTGGGGGGGAAGACTGGGACTGGAGGCCGGTGGGTTAGGGGGAAGGGAGACTGAGAGTTGGGGGTAGACCGAGACTGGCAGGGCAAAGAGACTTGAACCTGGAAGGCAAAAACGGAGATTGGCTGGGTAAGGCTATTGGGACCAGAAGCCAGGGGGAGAGTGGCACTGATTGGCCAAGGAGACTGGAAGCCAGGGAGGGAAATGGGGAAAACTGAGATGGTATGAGGAGCTGGAGATGAGACTGGGACTGGCTGGGAAAAAACGACTGGAACTGGGAAGCCATGGGGTGGGGAGAGAAGGTGAAGAATGGAGTCAGGCTGCACTGTCTATCCTGTGCAATGAATGAGGCAGGGGTCCTATAGAAGAAATAGTAGGTGAACGTGGAATTAAAAACACTGTCATAATGCTTACACACAACGAGGCCTAATTAAGGTTGCACAGACATCCTTAATGCCGGCACTTCCTAGCTTAAAGTTCTTTTAATGTAGGTTTTGTTTTTAATATGTCTGTACATGTGTAAATAGTTAGTTAATAGCTAAGGCACCAGCAGATGGACCTCAAGAACATGCAGTATTGTTCCTGGATTTTATAGGCTAAAAAAAACCTATTGTTGTTGTACATTGCAAAGGGCTTCTTGTGTGCAGCTCTTGACATGCAGCTCTTACTACATACCACTCTGCCTGGCTGTATTTGTACCAGTGCCTTATGGGGGAAATTTAGACAGGAAATAGAGTACCTGGAGGACACACACTCAGCAGCACATGGAGCAGTGCCAGTGGACTCAGAGATGTGTGACTGCTCAGCTAGCTAGATGCACCGGTAGCAGCAGCAAGAGTGTAGTGTAGACAATAATGTAGGCAGAGTTCAGGCATTTTTGCCACTAGGTCATGAATACCTTGCAGCAAGAAAGAAGCTAAGGTCATTTCTTAAAAAATAACAATCCTTAGTGCATTTTTAAATAAATAGACTAAGTCTTTGTCCTAGTGGCCCATCTTCATACACTGTGTGTAACATTAGCATTGGCACTATATAAAATCTCCCTCCATCCACTCACACCAGTAATGGCACAGTAGGTTATGTAACAACTTAAAAGGCTCTACCTTGCTGTACTGCTGTTACTATAGCAACTGCTGACCCATCAGTCCTCCTGAAATTGATACTGTGTAAGTACTGTACTTAGCCAAGGACAGGTTTTTATGTGCACTTTTGTCACTGAAATAAGAGTAAATCATAGCAAGAAGCTTAATTTCATCTATTATTTTATTATATTTGTACCAGTTCTAGTCACTGAAACATTTACATTTCTTACAATTGTGGATGTATTTTTAAGCCAATCCAAAAATCAATATATATTTAGATAGTGACTCAATTGGGAATACATTGCTGACATTTACTTACTGCAGGGAAAAATTCACTTTGTACAAGCAGTTTCTTCCATCACATGGAACTACTGCAACGGTAGTTTCATTAATTATTCAGTTCAGCTTTATGCACTGCTGCTTTCACTAAAGAAGTTGGCTACTGACAGCATTTTATTTTTAATGTTCTGCTCGTTTGATTGGGGTAAAAGTATGGGTCCAATTCTAGCTGTGTTTTATTTTTATTTACATGTAAGAAGGTTTCTGCTTTACATCCTGCAGGTTCAAGTGAGCCATTGATCAACTTGACCTCTCTGTTGATGGTTTAAATCCACCCCTTGTCAGTAGGGACCAAAGATTTGTATTAACTGAAGGTGGTTTGGAGGCCACTCTCAAATTAACTTGTGCTCTCAATTCAGTTTCTATAGGATAAATGTCCATAACACAAAACTATCACAACAAATGAAACTAATTGACTAGGAATGAGTGGGCGATGGATTCCCACTGCTGGAAGTGGTCCCACCAGGGCAGTGCTGAAGCTCACTGGGGAGCAGTGTAGGGAAATTTGCATTAGTGTGTGGTTTTTCACTTCTGATGGATCACTTGAAACTAGGAACATTCATCTAACACAGTGGTTTTCAATCTTTTTTCATTTGCAGATGCCTAAAAAATGTTGAATGGCGGTGTGGACCCATTTGGAAATCTTAGACATAGTCTGTGGACCCTTAGGGGTCCGCAGACACAGGTTGAAAACCACGGATCTAACATTTAAAAATATTTTTATTAAAAATTCTCTTTCATTCTCTTCCCAGAAAACGGGCACATTAAACAATGACAAAACTGAAGTATTGCACTTACCCTCTCAGAACATTACAAAGGACTGTTGGATTCAGACAGTTCATTTTTAAATATACTATATGCTGGATGGAGCACAACCCTTTCATGATTAGTGGGCTGTATGTTTTTGTATTTGTTGGCTTTAATTGGCCGCCATGCTCTGCAGAACTGTTTTGATTTTCAAATCTATGTGCTTCACTCCTGTTCCCTGGGCCCCTTTTCAGCTGCAGAAAGCTGCTGTTTGTTTGCCAATTTACATTCTATCTTCTGCCATTTCTCACCCACATTCTTTCTGACTGCCAGAGACTCATTTGATCACTTTAATCCTTTACTTGGGCCTTTGATATTTATTTTTCAGAGTCCTTTGTTGTGAATGTCTAATTGGGTCACCATTTTTACTCAACTCCTCCGCTCTCCCCAATCCTTTAACTGTGCCATGCACAATACTTCAAACAGGAAATCAGAACAGAAACTCCTCAATTTCTGAGATTCTCCCATGACTAGTTATGTAACACCAAGCGCCGTTCAGGTCAAGACTTGGCAAGAGTAAAGTTTACTTTATCTTGCTAAATAAGAAAAATGATTGTCAGCCTAGAACCATAAAGAATTCAGGGACTTTAGCAAAGGAGAATATAGGGAATATTAGTATATTTGTAATGACTTCTGACTTCCAGAATAATTTATTTACCTCAGTAAATGAAATGCAATTTAAAGCAACAAAGAGGATGACTCAAAGACTTCGTCACAATTTTTTGAACAAAATACCATGTTTTATTTTGGGTTTAACTATTTTATAACAAGTGGATTAAGGATTCTGCCAAGAAATAAATGTCACTTATTTAATCAGCCCTCTCTGTTTGTTCAAACGAACAATGAAACTATTTTAGAAACAGTTTGAGTCCAGCTGACTCCCTTACTTCAGTCCAATACTCATGGAAACTATAGAAGAAGAAAAGAAGTTATTTCCTCCATGGCTATACTTGGGTTCTGTGATTAAGTGAACCCTGAGGTAATCCCCAGTGCATTATAGTACTCTAAATTGAGAATACTAAGTAACTTGAATACCCTTGAACCACTTAATACTTACTGACATCAGGGATCTCACTCATAACTGTGAATGCGCAAAATCAGATCTCAAGGGCAGAATTTTCAAAGCTTGGTACAATAGGTGCTTGTGAACATTGAAATGGGTCTGTTTAAGTCCTATTTTGGATAGAATTGTGTAAGACTATGAATATAGTGATTAGTGAAATAAAAATCTGTATGTAGATTTTTGTGTGTAATTCAGGCACCAGAACATGTAGATAGATACTTGTCTGCTCAAATGCCCATTTGCATGTGCCTGTTTTGTCCCTGCCAGTAACCGAAATTGCCTGGACAAAATCAGGGTTTGTGATGCACAATGATTTCACATGTATTTTGACAGGCTCATTCATTTTATCCATTTTTGAAAAACTTAGCTCCAGGTGTGTAGTTCAGCAGCAGGGGTTAATTATATTTTAAAAATTCACATTCTGTTGTGCCTTTAAAAGCATAATCTCTTCTCGTGGCAAAAAAAAGAAAAAACAACCATTATCTTACCCTCTCTCCCCCATGAGATGCAGACCTTGTCTACACTAAAGAGTTTTGCCAACAAAAGTATTGTCGACACTCAAAAAGTGCTATAATAAAAATCGGTATTTCATGTTCACATTCGCTCCCTCTGTCAGCGGAGTGCGTCCACAGTTGGGGCATTATCTTCAACAGTGTGAGCAATGCACTGTGGGTTCCTATCCCACAGTCCAGCTCGACACCTTCTCCTGCTAGGTCTTGTGGGAAGGTGGAGTGGATCCTGGCGCATCTTGGGACTGGGCTCAATGTCCCATGATGCATTGTTTTCTGTTCCAGCATTCCATAGGCTTCCGGCTTTCTTTCGCAGCATTTTTCAATGGCCCTTTTTGCTGTGCATCCCGGCATCTTTGTGAGAAGGGATGGATCCTGCACTGCTCTTCTATGCTCTGATATAATTGTCATTAAGACATCGCAGATGGCAGTGCAGTTAATCACAAAGTTCCTAACTGAAGAAGAGTCCCAGTTGCCTGACATGCTGTGTGATATGGATAGGAGCAAATTTAGATTGCTTTTGGCATTCACTGAACAGGTGCAGACAGTGGACTGTGCTTTTGGGCTTGGGAAACAAGCATGAATGGTGGGATCGTATCATCATGCTGGTGTGGGATGACGAACACTGGCTATAGAACTTTTGGATGTGGAAAGCTACCTTCCTGGAACTGTGTGTGGCGCTCACCCCAGCACTACGTCACAAAGACACCAGAACGAGAGCTGCCCTATCGGTAGAGAAGCACATGGCAATCGCTGTGTGGAAGATGGTGACTCCCGACTGCTACTGGTTGGTTGTGAATCAATTTGGAGTCGGGAAGTCAACCGTTGGGACAGCGTTAATGCAAGCGTGCAGGGCAAGTAATTGCATCCTGCTACGAAGGACCATGACTCTGGGAAATGTGCGTGAAATAGTGGACAGCTTTTCAGAAATGGGTTTCCCTAACTGTGGAGGGGCAATAGATGGCACACATATTCCAATTTTGGCACCAAACCACCTTGTGATGGAGTACATCAATAGGAAGGCGTACTTCTCCATGATGTTGCAGGCACTTGTGGATCACCATGGGTGTTTCACTGACATCATCACGATGTGGTCCAGGAAGGTGCATGACGCACGCATTTTTACACCAGCCTGTATAGAAAGCTACAAGTGAGGAGTTTATTTTCAGACCAGAAGATTACAGTGGGGGATGTTGAAATGCCCATAGCAATCCTGGGAGACCTGGCATACCCCTTACAGCCATGGCTCATGAAACCTTACATGGGAAACCTGGAAAGCAGTAAGGAGTGGTTCAACAAAAGGCTGAGTAGGTATGTTAGACGGTGGAATGTGCCTTTGGCAGATTAAAGGCACGCTGGCGATGCCTTTATGACAGGTTAAACCTCAAATGAGTATAATATTCCCATGGTCATAGCTGTGTGTTGTAGGTTGCATAATCTTTGTGAAGGTAAGAGTGAAAGGTTTGCTCAGAGGTGGAGTATTGAGGCAGACCGCTTTGCTGCTGATTTTGAGCAGCCAGATACCAGGGCTGTCAGAGTAGCCAGAGGGGGGCAATTCATATCAGGGAGGCTTTGAGGCAACACTTTGAAAATGAGAACCAGTCATTTATATCTCGGTGATTGGTGCTGCAATATTACATTACATGTAATTTTCCTAGTAAGCAATGGTGAAATTTGGGGCCTTACATTCAAGTCAGCAAATGATGAAACTGTCTTGTGTATGTATTGGAAGTGCCTGCTATCTCAATTTATAGGAAATAAATAAAGATGAGTTACCATTCAAGAACTTTGCTTTTATTGCACAAGAAACAACACACACACACACACAAAGGCGCTTGGTGAGAAAGGAGGTACCAGGGAAGGGCAGATTTTCAGAGCTGTGTGTAGGTCCAGCTATCATTTTGAAAGTTGTCCCAGGGAGTGGAGTGAATGGGAAACCAAGAAGTCACAGAAAGCGGAAAGGACTGTGCGAGCAGAGTTTTTTTGGGGGGCAACAGAAAAGAGTTCTGAATGTGTTGCCAGGGAGGGCAGGC
Source organism: Trachemys scripta elegans (assembly GCF_013100865.1). Classification (NCBI taxonomy): domain Eukaryota; kingdom Metazoa; phylum Chordata; order Testudines; family Emydidae; genus Trachemys; species Trachemys scripta. Next base: position 41,091,656 of record NC_048300.1, read on the forward strand.
AGCAGTCTGCAGCATTAGTAAGGACTTCAGCATCTGTGTTTGCTCCTCCATGACTTTAATCATCTGATCAGTAGCAGCCTTAACAAACTCCTGATTTTCTTTTCTGTCCTGCCTTTTGGTTTCCCTCCACTCCTTGCATTCCCTTCTCTCTGCTTTGGAGAAGTGCAGAACCTCCCAGAACATGTCTTCTTTGCTCCGTTTTGGGAGCATTCTTATCTGGCAGAGACGCTTGGCCGGTGTGTGTGTGTGGGCAGGGGGGTGGAGGTGTTCCTGAAGGCCACATCTGCTGAAGCATAAGGAACAATGCACAGAAACATGATTGTTAAGTTCACGCACAGCATTGAAACATTTCAGTAAATTATACCTCTGGTAACATAACAATAACTTTCTGACTGACCCTTGGCAAACACACATCTCGGCGAACATTCAAAGCATTGTGAGTGTTGGCTGGTGGGGGTGCTATACATGGGGAAAAGAGTATGACGTTGCAGTCTATATGGTTTTATAAAAATATGCTAATGAGTGAATATAATGTAACTGGAATATGCTTTATGCAAAAGGTCTCTTGTAAAGTATCATTACAAAGCTTATTATCTACTGAGTATGATCATCCTATTTGTATAAATGTACCACTCTTGTATCTGAAACTAGAAATATGAAATATAACTCTGAGGGCCTATTGTAATTATGCAAAGTGTGGACCATTAATTATGGTTTGGAATCTTGATGACTCCCATTAACCAGGACAATTGTCTGCAAATGGCTGTGTTTTACCCGTAAGTCTTCCTGTATACGTGTGTGCTGGCAAGTGGGTAATGAAGTCTTGCAGTGAAATGTGATCATGTCACCTGAACTGGAATCCATCTTTAAGCTGGTGTCTTTCCATTGAGAAGGAGGGGGTGCGAACCCAGAGAGGGACAAAGGATTCCCACCTTATGCAAAAGATATATAAAGAGGTGGAACAGAATAAAGGGATGGGAGGAGCCATCATGAAGAATCCCCTAGCTACCACCTGAGCTGGAACAAGAGCTGTACCAGGGGAAAGAATTGTGCCCAGGCCTGGAAGGTGTCCAATTTGAGGAAAAAACTTACTGAAGCATCTCTGAGGGTGAGATTATCTGTATTCAGTTTGATTAGACATAGATTTCTGAATTTTATTTTATTTTACTTGGTGACTTACTTTGTTCTGTCTGTTACTACTTGGAACCACTTAAATCCTACTTTCTGTATTTAATAAAATCACTTTTTACTTATTAATTATCTCAGAGTATGTATTAATACCTGGGGGAGCAAACAACTGTGCATATCTCCCTATCAGTGTTACAGAGGGCAAACAATTTATGAGTAAAATGGATTTATTTGGGTTTAGGCCCCATTGGGAGTTGGGCACGTGAGTGTTAAAGACAGGAACACTTCTGTTAGCTGCTTTCAGGTAAACCTGCAGCTTTGGGGCCAGTAATTCAGACCCTGGGTCTTTGTTGGAGCAGACGGGAGTGTCTGGCTCAGCAAGACAGGGTGCTGGGGTCCTGAGCTGGTAGGGAAAGCAAGGGTAGAAGTAGTCTTGGCACATCAGGTGGCAGCTCCCAGGGGTTTCTGTGATCTAAGCCCTCACGAAGAGCACTCTGCAAGGGTTGTGGTGCAGCTGACTAGGGAAAAAATTCTAAAATTCTTCCACACTTTTCGACAGGTGGGGATCATTCTAGCAGATATCTCACTGCTGAGGGTAAGCAGAGAAATGAGCGTACATCTACTTCATGCTTGTGGCTTCCACCCTGGTCCCTATCCTACTCACCTTTGTGGCACTTTGGTCCCTGCACAAGTGATTGCCGAATGGCGTGGGAAAGTTTCTTACCATTGGGAAGGAACAAAGCTGCTCTGCCAAGGAACCTTCGGCAGAGGATTACTGATTATGTCCAGGAAACTTTCCTGGAAATCTCTCTGGAGCATTCCCGTGAGATATCGGGGTGCATCAACACCCTGTTCTGCTGTACTGATTAGCTGCACAGGGAAATGTCAGGCACACAGAAACACAGCCAGCCTTCTACACAAACCACAGCCACTTACCAGGCATCTCCACTCCTGCTTCTTGCTCACCGGAGAGCAACTGCTGAGACTGGCTAGACACCTCTGGAGTGGTGAACAGTTCCTGGCTTCCTGCCCCACTGGGCGACCCAACCGGGAGTTCCACATCATCATCTAACTCCACCTCTTCATCAATGACTTTGTTCTCCAGATTAGGTCCTCTTTCCGCTGCCTCCAGGCTCGCCGAAGTATCCATGAGGCTCTTGGCTGTGGAGGCGGGGTCGCCACCAAGGATAGTGTCCAGCTCCTTATAGAACTGGCAAGTCTTAGCTGGAGCACCGGAGCGACAGTTTGCCTCCCTCACCTTATGGTACGACTGCCTCAGCTCCTTTATCTTCGCTCTGCACTGCAGCATGTCCCGGCCAGAGCCCTTGTCACACAAGCCTTGAGAAATCTGCCCATAGGTATCCCAATTTCTATGGCTCAAGCGCAGCTGGGACTGCACAGCCTCCTCTCCCCAAGTACTGAGCAGATCCAACAGCTCTGCAGTGATCGAAGCAGGAGAACGTTTGCTCCGATAAGCCGCCATGGTCACCTGGGAAGATGCAATGAGACCTCTCCATGGCAAAATGGAATTTCAAAAATTCAAAACCAAGAAATGGAATTTCAAAAATTCCTGGGGCTTCTAAGTGGGAGGGGCGGATGGTTATTTACCTGGCTGCAAGGCAGCGGAGTTCAAACTGCTGACCAGAGCGGTTACAATGGGCATTGTGGGACACCTCTTGGAGGCCAATTAAAGCGATAAAATCAAACATGGTTTTCTACACTGGCACTTTGTTGACAAAAATTTTGCACAAAAAGACTTATGTCTTCCATCAGGGTGGTTTTATTTTGTTGCCAAAACAGCGCATTTTTGCTGCCAAAAGTTGCATTGAAGTGTATACGCATTCACAGTTTTGTCAACAAAAGCTGCCCTTTGTTGACAAAACTCTGTAGTGTAGACAAGGCCGCAGAATTAGTGTTGAGAGAAATACCTATTGTGAGTGTACCTAGGGGGTTAATCTCAGAAGGGAAGCTATACGTTTTCCACATAATAGTAACACATGAATCTGCTGTTAATGCAATAAGGAGAATGCATCTGGCTTCTTATTATTGTACTTCTGAAGTGCTGATTCTATTCTTCCTTACACCAGTATTATTCCATTGACATCAGTGAGATTATTCTTGATGACACCAATATAAGAACAGAATTGGGCCCTCACTGTTTGTCATTTAGAAATGACCCATTAAAGTGTTGCTTCATTGCTGACTCTGCCAAGGAGACAAGAAACCAGCTGAATAATAATGCAGGATGGATACATATAAGCAGAGACTTTGGAACCGAGCTACATTTCTATTTTCTCTGAGCAGGGTATTTACATAAGCACCATTAGTGGTCTTGTTAAACTCCTGAAGAAGTGCATTATGTTATGCTATTAATTTGGATTTTAGCAGGGCAGGGTCAGATAATACCCAGGAAAATTAGCTAGCGTAAAGAAGCTCATGGAAGGCTTACATCTAATTGCAGTTAGATGCACTTAAATGAGGTGTTTTAAATACTGGCATTATCTTTTTAAGTGAAGCATAATCTTACTTACTATTTTTACTTCTTGGTTGTTTTGATGTAATACATAAGAGATGATGGTTGTTTTTTTCTGTTTTCCTGGAGAAGAGATTATGCTGTTAAAGGCACCTCTGAATTTGAATTTTTTAGGAAATATTTTGACAGACATAATTATTATTTACTTACAATTTACATCAGCAGTATAAAAACTATCCTAAGTGCATCTGATAAAATAGAAGGAGGCTTGTTATGCACATTGCAACTCAACATTTATTTGGGATTTGGAGAGATTTTCTTTCTTAAAATGGGAAAGCGAGAAGATTGGTGCTAGGATATAAGTGTTATGCTTAGCTCTTATTTCATTTGTAGATCTCAAAGCACTTTCCAAAAGTTGGTATTGTTATTCTCAATGTACAGGTGAAGAAAATGAGGCAAACAGGCCCAAATCCCCAAAGGGATTTATGCACCCAAATCTCAGATTTAGGCACCATTGCAATCCACAAAATCCACATTCGGCTGGCACTTAACCCTGTAGCTGTCTAAGCTCATTCAGTGCCTAAATTTTTGCTGTAAAAGTTGCCTGCTATTCTGATGTGGGTCTTCCGCAATCTCTCCTGTTCAAGCTGTTCCACTTTGGATACATAAAGAATCATTAAAGCAAGGGGATTGGATCGTGGGTCTCCTACCTCCCACGTGAGTGCCCTAACCACCAGGCTATAAAGTCAATCTGGTGCTTTTTCTGGGCTAATGACTATTTATTTATACAAAGTGGAAAAGCTTCAACAGGAGAGACTGAGAGAGACCCATATCAGACTATCCTACTGGGCTAAAACTTATAAGGGAGGCAGCACCAGCACCACCTCCTCCAAGAAACAAGCTAGACGCCTAAGCATAGAGAGTTTAGGCACCTAAACCAGAGTTTGTGGATTCCAGTGATTTTCTAGGTAAAAGTTCAACTCTGCAATGCTACACGCAGCATAAGTCCCTTTATGGAGCTGGGCCATGGAACCTTGCACCTCTAGGTTACCAACTGGTTCACATCTAGCTCAGATTAGTGGTGATCAAAACTGACGGATGCTTGGTGGTCTCATTTCAGTTCCCAGGCATCATATCACAAAAAACTCCACCGCAATTGGCCATCTCAGCAGACAGCCCTAGTATTGGATAGGAGTGAAGGTTGAATTACCCTCTCACCTTTTGAGGTAGTCCCATCATCTATGGTTGCTGTACAGAACATTTGCAGGACATTGTGAGAAGTTTCGCTGCTGCTGCTGCCCATACCTACAATTCACAATTTGTCATGTCAGTGGGAGTCTGTGTGGTGATCCGTGCTGGCCCCATAATCAAGCAAATATGATTTTCTGATGTCTCTTCTTAATTTGTGTAGAAGCCATTAGAATTTGCCCCGTATCTGCTTTATGCTTCAGAAGCTCAAGAAGCATCAGCATGTGAGATACTGTATCACACCCAGATTTCTTTTTAACTGTAATGGAAGCGCTGGTCACGAATCCATCGTGAAAGCTGAGTTCCATTTTGCACTTAAAGGAAGCATTCAACCTCCTTGTTATGTAGGAAATATACAGCATGTCCTCCCCAAACATACAGCACCTGTTCTTTGAGTGCAGAAAAAGTTTTCTCAGAATTTACAAGTAAATGCATTAATTAGTTTGAGTAAAAATTACCGTATATACTCGTTCATAAGCTGAATTTTTTTAGTAAAAAAGGGAAGTACCAGAGACGGGGGTCGGCTTATGAACGGGTGTAGAGAAGGAGAGGTGGGACACAGCCCCTACCCCCAACAGAGGAAGCAAGGAGACACAGCACAGTCAGCAGAGACAGAAGGGAACTGGCGGGGCCAGAATCTCTCCGCTTCTGGCCATGCTGCTCTCCCCCCAGCCTCCAAAGCAGCTGCAGCTCCGGGGCTGGCAGGCTGCAGCCGTGCCATTCAGCCCCACCCCCAGAGCAGGCTGTGGCCACGCCGCCCGGGCGCCGGAGCACGCTGCGGGTGTGCCGCCCGGACCACCCCACTGGAACATTCTGCGGCCGCGCTGCCCGATCTGGCCTGCCCGAGCAGACTGCAGCCGCGCTGCCCAGCCTGTCAGAGCAGCTCCGGTCAGGTCAGAGACATCTTCCCCTGGCCCTGCCCAGATAAGGTGGGAAGGGATGGGTTGGGGAGAGTGCGGGAGTCTCAGGTTAGGGGGGGGTCATGTGGGGGGTGGTCACAGGGGTTACTCCCCTGACTCCCAGCTTCTCTCCCCCAAAAAATTTCCCCACCAGTTGCTGTCCCAGCCCGTCAGGGTAAGCAGCTGGCACCCCGGGACACTTTGTTTACTTAGGTTTACCTCCGTGCCTGCGGACGCTCGAGGTAAACAAACCATCTCAGACCACCAGCGGCTTATCCTGATGGCCCGGGAACCAAAGTTTGCTGACCCCTGAATTATAGGGTCGGCTTATGAATGGGTTATAAAAATTTTCCACTTTTACTTATCCATCCTGGGTGGGTCATCTTATAAATGAACCGGCTTATGATTGATTATATACGGTAATTAAATACTGGGACATCTAAGAAATTTAAAATCTGTATCAGTCTTTTCATTGTCTTGAATGGTCTTAACAGAATATCACAGAATCCTCAATTTTTTCACATAGTTAAAATTAAATGAAATTTGTACATAATTACACAAAGCCTAAGTTATTAATTATTGTATCTAATTGCTATGTTTATATCGGCTTTGACAGAGTCAGGTCAACAGTTCAGATAACTATTAAGTGGGGCTATTGTGATATAAATAAGTCAACCACACATTGCCCTTTCTGTATGGCTAATTTGTATGCAGCAATTATGTTGGTTGAAATACATCAGTGGTGTGAGGGAGATTGTACACGTGTGTCAGTGGTTCCCATTGGCTGATTAGCAGGCCCAACTGTCAATGCTCTTTAAAGGTTCTGTGGCTGTGTTCATCAGTGTTTGAAAGGCTGACTCTGCCCTGTAGTAACGCCTTGAAGGGAAACAAAATATGAAAAAGTGTCTTTAAAAATCAGTTTAATTTCATCTGAGACCACATACATTAAAATGCTTTATTCATTATCTTATTGCTATTGCATGATATCACTACATGGCATGTAAAAATTGTTTGGGTGCCTTAATGGTGCATTTCCATCCCTTAATATGTTTGCATTTCTTCTAAGTTCAACCCCAATTGTGAATTTCTTGTGCTTGTAATGCTTAGTTTGGGGATAATTACTACACCCCGTAAGGCCTTTTACCCTTAAGTTACTGTACTCTTTCTTTTAACCTTAAGTTAAGTTGATGTACTCTCAGCCTTAACTCCACTTTAATGTGGTGTTTTGTCTTGGAATTTTACATGAAGCTCCAGTGTTATTCTGGTTACTGTATGCAGAGGGGGAAATGGGAACTCCATGCTACTAACAAAAAGGTGTTTTATACACAGAACTTCTATGATAAGTTACGGTTCATATAATGCTACAGTAGTTGGTGGTGAATGATGGTGGAGTTTGTGACAATATCTGTCTCAGCATAAACACTGATTTTAGATAATAGACAGTGAGGAATTGTCAGCACAAATGAAGTGCTAAAATGTCCATGGATGTTGCTATTACGGTGAAGATTAGAAGGGAATAAAAGAAAATGAGAGGTTAGGAGGAAAAAAATGATTAATTTCTCCTAAAATCATATTTTATACTATAAATCAAGTTGCTTTGTTCTCATATTTCAATATATAACTGTAATGAATAAAGGCTTTTGTCTCAGATGTTTTAATCAGTCAGCTGTAATGCCATCATCAACTAATTACCGTTAGAACGGGGGAACTACACAAAAATGAGGAAGCTAGTTAAACAGAAATTAAAAGGAACAGTCAGAAGAGTGATATGCCTGCAACCTGCATGGAAACTTTTTAAAAACACTAGAATAGAGGCTCAAATTAAATGTAAATTAAGAAAAAATAACAATAAGAGGACCAAAAATGCAACCATGGCAAAACAGAGTAAAAGAGGCGGTTTGGAGCAAAAAAAGGCATCATTTAAAAATTGGAAGTCAAATCTTACAGTGGAAAATAGAAAGGACCATGAACTCTGGCAAGTCAAGTGTAAAAGTATAATTAGGCAGGCCAAAAAAGAATTTGAAGAGCAACTAACAAAAGACTCAAAAACTAACAGCAAATGTTTTTTTTAAGTACATCAGAAGCAGGAAGCCTGCCAAACAAGCAGTGGGGCCACTGGATGATCGAGGTGCCAAATTAGCACTCAAGGAAGACAAGGACATAGCAGAGAGGCTAAATGAATTCCTTGCATCTGTCTTCACCTTAGAGGATCTGAGGGAGCTTCCCACACCTGAGACATTCTTTTTTGGTGACAAATCTGAAGAACTGTCCCACATTGAGGTGTTAGTAGAGGCGGTTTCAGAACAAATTTATAAATTAAACAATAAGAAGTCACCAGGCCAGATGGTATTCACCCAAGAGTTCTGAAGGAACTCAAATATGAAATTGCAGAACTGTGGTATGTAACCTATCACTTAAATCGGGTTCTGTATCAAATGACTGGAGTATAGCTAACGTGATGCCAGTTTTAAAAAAAGGCTCTAGAGGTGACCAAGGCAATTACAGGCCGGTAAACCTAAATTCAACTACCAGGCAAATTGTAGAAACTATAGTAAAGAACAGAATTACAGACACATAAATAAACACAATTTGTTAGGGAAGAGTAAACACAGCTTTTGTAAAGGGAAATTATGCCTCACCAATCTATTAGAATACTTTGACGGGGTCAACAAACATATGGACAAGGGTGATCTAGTGGCTATATTGTATTTGGACTTTCAGAAAGCCTTTGACAAGATCCCTCGCCAAAGGCTCTTAAGCAAACAAAGCAGTTAGGGATAAGAAAAAAGGTCCTCTCTTGGATCAGTAATTGGTTAAAAGACAGAAAACAAAGGGTAGGAATTAATGGTCAATTTTCAGAATGGAGAGAGGTAAATAGTGGTGTCTGTACTGGGACCTGTGCTGTTCAACGTATTCATAAATGATCTCGAAAAAGGGGTAAACAGTGAGGTGGCAAAGTTAGCTGATGATGCAAAATTACTTAAGATAGTTAAGTCCAAAGCTGACTGTGAAGAGTGACAAAGGGATCTCACAAAACTGGGTGATGGCAACAAAATGGCAGATGAAATTCAATGTTGATAAATGCAAAGTAATGCATATTGTTAAACATAAACCCAACTATGCATACAAAATTATGGGGTCTCAGTTACCTGTTACCACTCAAGAAAGAGATCTTTGAGTTATTGTGGATAGTTCTCTGAAAACATCCACTCAATGTGCAGTCAAAAAAGCTAAAGGAATGTTAGGAATCATTAGGAAAGGGACAGATAATAAGACTGTGTATATAATAATGCCACTATGTAAATCCATGGTACACCCACACCTTGAGTACTGCATGCAGTTCTGGACATTAAAAATTGAAAAGGTACAGAGAAGAGCAACAAAAATGATTAAGGGTATAGAATAGCTTCCATCTGAGGAAAGATTTAAAAAACTGGGAATGTTCAGCTTGGAAAAGAGATATGATATGCTAGAGATCTATAAAATCATGGATGGTGTGGAGAAATGAATAAAGAGTTATTTGCCCCTTCACATAACACAAGAACTGGGGGTCACCCAATGAAATTAATAGGCAGCAGGTTTAAAACAAACAAAAGGAAGTATTTTCACACAACACAGTCAATTTGTGGAACTCATTGCTGGGGGATGTTGTGAAGGCCAAAACTATAAGTGGGTTCAAAAAAGAATTAGATAAGTTCATGGAGGATAGGTCCATCAATGGCCATTAGCCAAGATGGTCAAGGATGCAACCCCGTGATCTGTGTCTCCTTAAGCCTCTGACTGCCAGATGCTGGGACTGGATGATGAGATGGATCACTTGATAACTGTCCTGTTCATTCCCTTTGAAGCATCTGGCATTGGCCAATGTCAGAAGACAGGATATTGGTCTAGGTGGACCATTTGTCTAGCCTAATATGGCCATTCTAATGTGATTACAAGTAAGAAGTGCCTTAAATTCTTAATGTTTATAAGTGTTGTTTTTCCACATTTAAGTAGGTTATGCAGATTATATATATGGACTTATAACCATACAGTTGTTCCACAGTATGCCATTGCTCTGAGATGTTATATTTTCATAGCAAAAACATTCATCAAAAGGATAGATCCTTTGGCTTGTTTACAGCTGAATGAATATTTGGCAAAACATTTGTGAATGGTACTTTTCTGAAATGTGTCTGTAGTAAAAATAGCATTATAGGGTTCTATATTTACAGTGCTTCATTGATTCCATATCACATTTCTATATTTTACAGATAAAAAGATTTGTTTTCCTGACCTTCAGTCTTGCAAATTAATTCTTTAACCATAAGCTTAATCTGGGTTCTTTCCTTTTTACCCATCCATCATCACCAAGACAAATTCTAACCCCTTTTATACCCATACATAGGTCCAGATTCTATAATATTGATCCAGATTCTGACCTTGCACTGGTTTAACACCTTTGATTTTAGCTGAGTTACCCCAGATTTACACTAGTAAGAGTGAGATCAGAATCATGTTGATTATCTACAGTTTCATGCTTTCTGAGGCCTGGTCTACACTAACCCCACAATTCGAACTAAGGTACGCAACTTCAGCTACGTGAATAACGTAGCTGAAGTCGACGTACCTTAGTTCGAACTTACCGCGGTCCAGACGCGGCGGGCAGGCTTCCCCGTCGACTCCGCGCACTCCTCGCGCCGAGCAGGATTACCGGAGTCGACGGCGAGCACTTCTGGGTTCGATTTATCGCGTCCACAGAAGATGCGATAAATCGAACCCAGAAGTTCGATTGCCTGATGCCGAATCAGCGCGTAAGTGTAGACAAGCCCTGAGTTAAGTTATTTACTGGCTCAGTTGATGGCATCTCTTATCACTGTAAGCAAAATAATTATACATTTCTTGCTTTTCATACGAAATCTGAAGTCAAAATTTTCATACAGCTTTAAAATGGACCAGTTAAAAGGACAGAAAGTCAGGAAAAGTAAAGAATCCAGCAACAACTTGGCTACATTGCACAAACTTACTATTTTCTATTCCTGTTTTTCTGCTTAAATGTGCAGTTTAGTATATTAGAGGCATATCATTCAATCATTTTAAGCACAAATCCCCATTGATTTCAATGGACTGTTCTGCTTCAGAACTGTGGCATGCCATGTCCTAATGGGCTGAAGTGACATAAACACAAATTCTGATAAAGTCAACGGCGGCTGCAAGTGCTCAGTACTTTGAAAGTCAGCCCTATTAGTGTCTTATTATAAAATACATGGTGGTAAGCATATAGGGTGAGTTGCCATTACAAAAAACAAAACAAAAAGAAAGCTCTAAGTTAATACCATCTTCCAGGTTTCCCAGTGTGTTCTTTTGTTTAGCCACATATTTAGATTGTAAGTTTCTCTGGGTAGAGGCCATTTCTTCCTTTATGTCTTGTACGGGGCCAAGTACTCAGTCGGTGCTCAGCAACTAGACCACAACAACAACCACCTTGCTCTCAGAGTCTTCGTTCTTGTGTTTGGTGGTTATTGCTGTCCAACCCCAGCATGGCACCGAGCCAGTATTTTTCCATTGAATACTTAAATTGTTCTGTAGGAAAAGTGAATTCACTAAAAGAGGATTTCACTGTGGTTGATTTTCAGGAAAATAATTACAACACTAGTCTGGTTATTTTTTCTGTGTGTTCAGTAACTCCCAATTTTGCAGACATGGAATTGTCTCAGCTAGTGAAAGTGTAGCGCTGTTCAGTTACCACTTGAGAGCTGCACAGTATGCCAGTCTCTGTGCTCTGACGGGCTATTAACTGCACACTGATCTCTGGATTGTGTACATGTTGTGTACAGTGTACATAGGTTGATATACTGCCTCCCTTGGAATTTCCCCTCCATAGGCACGTCACAAAGTGAACATTTCCAGTGCTCATTTCCCCCCCCCAGTTAAATAAAGGGAACAGCATTTCAGCCCACTTATCAAAGTGACACCTGGTAAAAACTGCTGCTGTCAACGGTTACCCTGAATTTATCTTGGTGTCACCGAGTTCAGAATCAAGTCAAAGGTCTTTGAAACATTTAATCATTGGACTTTTCAGTATGATCATTCCTCAAGTGCACTTCCTGTTAACTCAGCCTTAGCATTCATTTAGGCAAGATATGGCTTTCTTATTGCCTTACAAACAGGCCAGCTTCAAGCTGTCATCTCAATAGCTAATGAAAAGCTTCTTACTTTCGTAATCAGGTAGTTGGGGTGAGGGCCGGGGCAGGGGAGGGAGGGAGGAGCAAAGAAGAAAGATAAGAGACATACCTTTCCTCATGTCCACAACCCACCAAAAAGAAAAAGAATAAAAAAGGAAGAGTTTTACTTTCTTATGTTGTGATCTGGTCTCTGACAGCCATTCCCTCTCCTTTGTCTCCTCCTTACATCTTACGCTTATTGCAGTTTTCATTTCACACCATGCCTTTAAGTCCTTGTCTGGACTAACACTTCTCCCATCTCTGCAACACAAGACATTTTTATCACCATGCCATCTAACTCAGAACGTGGGTAGATCACATGGCAGTATAAATCCTGGAACCCAGTTTACACTAGCACTCTTGCTATCACTGGTGTAGCTACATCAGAGCTAGAACAGATCTGAAAATGTCTAATGTGTATATATGATATAGGAATGGCTGGGATGGGAGTGGTGCAGGGAGCTGAGCCCAGTGCAAAAGACCCTGGGGCACCAGACCTGCTCCATGAGCAGGTTGAGATTGGCTCTGTCTCCTCCCCCTTCCTCTGGAGCAATATGTGCCCTGGGCATGCATAGAAGGAATAACCTCTTTGTCCTGATTTTCATGCTCCACAAGTTTCTGTGTGGCCCCACTCCACGGATCAGCAGCAGTGCTGCAAAAGCTGTCCATGTCCCTAGAGCCATGACTGTTAGGCGATGGGTGAACAGGAGAAGCCAGTCTTTCCACCCTCTCAGGGCTTGGGTTGGCTAGAGAACTGCCATCTCTCCTGGGATTGGAGGAGGGAACAGTGTGGGTGGCTGGAAAGGGTGCATGTAGCAACTGCTGTGGTGACAGCAGGCTAATGGTTTGAGCCATGAACTGGGGGACAAGCCCAGGGAGCAGTCTGAGTATGTGCTCCCCCTCCCCCCGTGAACCTGCACTCTGCATGATGATCAACCAGAGTACAAAGGGAAGGAAACCCTTCATCAATGCCTGGGGGACTGATGGGGTGAGGGGGGGAAGCGGCACTGGGACTGTGTGTTTGCTGATAAAACTGGTTATTTATTACTGATAACAGCATTGGAGTGATTTCTGGGTGACTTCCTGCCTTCCCAAAGGCTGAAGGAGGAGTCTCCACCCAAAGCAAAGAGTTCGGGTTGGGAGGTTTGGAACTAACCATCAGCAAGAAGAGCCTCTTCTACATCTCAATTTAGGACCTTGTTCCAATTGAATATTCCTTTTAATCTAATTCACTTCGCCTTCTCCCTGTGACCGGAACATCACTATAGCTATCTCTGAAAAAGTGTTAGAAGTTGATCATTTTAATATGCACAGTTTTAGTGTCTTCTTTTCTCTGTGTGGCCTTTAGGGCTCTTGGAGCATTTTCAGGTAGCAAGTTACATTCAAGCGAGATCTTCTGCAGCAGCCAGTTTTCCATGTCCCAGTTATCACCAGCAGGGGCTTCTTCAGTGACATGACTTTTTGGCTACACAACTCAACCTGAAGTGCACAATAAAATGTATATTAATAATAAAATACCAGCAGAAAAGAGAGAGATGATTGCTCACAAAGATTAATGTGGATCAGGTTAGCCATTAATTAAAAAAAGCCCTGCTGCAGGACTTGGGCAGACATTGGTAAAGTGCCCCATTAAGAAGAATTAATATATTTGTAGTTTTACATTTAAAACCCGGAGATTGAAAATTTCAATTTCCAACCTCAATAAAACCAAACACATTAAAGTTTTGTTTAATCTTATGAGCACAGCTGTAAAAGTGAAATGCCACCAGAGCCGAGATTGTGCAGAGCTATTCAGAGTTTTTAATATGCTGATTTTTTAAGGGCCTGTCCTCTAACACAGACATAAAGAACAGAGGCCAAAGTCAGGAGGGAGTCTAGGTGTTAGGTGCACCCTCCTCTTACCAAAACTCTGTCTACATGACACACCACCGAGCACACTCCAGTACAAATAATTAACAACAACAACATAGGCACTACTGCAATAATAATAATTCATTAAGAAAATTCAGAAAAGGGGAATGTATCCCAGCAGCCCAAAGTTTCTAACCAACTTCTGTAGGCAAGATAGAGTTCACTGGGCTGCAGCTGGATAAACTCTGGAGTGGATTAGTAATTGGCTTGGCTGGAGTCAGTACTTTAAGCCTGACTTACATCAATGCCAAATTTCAGTCCAGACCAAGCCAAACATTTAGAGGTGATGCAGAGGGTGGACAGGTGTAAATGATACATTGCTAAGTGGTTGGGAATGGGGGTGGTTATATGCCTGGTTAGGCCCTGTCTCCTGTAAGTAATTCACACTGGTGTAACTATATCAATGTAGTTACTGTGGTGTAAACTCTTAATGTAGATGCAAAACAGCAGTGCAAATAGGGAGGGTGTCTTATTTGAGGGCATAACAGGACTATCACTGCCAATGTCCTTAATGTAGAAAGGGCCTAACTCAGCATATACTACATACAGGTTTGAATGCTGTGTTTTTCCTCATACTATGGTCACTGAAAACGTGCCATTGATGCTGAGCTTTTTGTAAGGACATCAGCAACATTAGAAACAAGGAAAGGACACTTGACCTGACATGCTGGTTCCTGTTTGCTTTTTATCCTGTTTGATGCATTAACTCCCCACAGCTCTCTCTGATCTTCCCATCAAGAAATTCACGTTGCACTCCTTAAATCTGCCTTCAGGGACATGCTGTTCAGTAATCTGCCATCTGTGTAAAGTTTTGCTTATGGTTAAACTTGAATATGGTTCACAGCAGGGATTTGAGCCCAAGTCTCTCATATCTGAGCTGAGTGCCCTAATCAGCAGGATGGACAGACAGACAGACATACCCACCCTTTCTTCTTCCTCCCCACCTCACCTGGGTGATCTTTTGTGACAGGTATCAGGTCTTAGGCATGCTCAGAGCATGCCTATAGGAGTGGGTCCCATTGGTGAGAATCCTGCTTCAATTTGAGCTAGGACTCTGAGCAGTTCATTAGCTGTGGGGCTGAATCAGGTGGTTTTGTGTAGGCCAACTGGTGGAAACTTAGGGGACTAAGGTGGGAGCTGAGCAACAATTTTGAGGATGTCAGTGGCAATTAGGTTCCTAACTGCCTTTTTAGGTACCTCAATACCATTATGAATTGGGCACTAAGTGCCTAAGTATTTTTAAAGGTATTTAGGCACTGAGCTCCCATTGATTTCAATGAGAGTTAGATCCTATATATTTTTGAAAATCTTGACCTCAGGCTCCTAAGTCATGTAAGCACTTTTGAAAATTTTACCTTAGATTTCATTTCTTGCACCCCCTAGTTTCTTAGGCCCAGATCTACAAAGACACTTACATTCCAGTTTTGGCTCCATTGCGATCTACAAAACACCCACCAAAGAAACCCCCTTGGCACCTAAACTCACTCAACACCTAAGTTTTCAGTGTAAAAGTTCCCTAGGTACCTATGTTTCTGCCCCTGGGCATGTGCACTCCTGCCTCCCTATCAGCACCCTTAGCAATTCATAAATCGGAGGAAGATGGTATTTGTTCATCAAAGTCGCATGTTGGGCCTGATCTGGTAAGTGTGCTCAGAGGCCACCTACTGGCTTGGGTCCCATTCAGAATCCAACCGGAGGAAGTCCCACCAGTGCCCACCTTATCACTTTTAGCCCAGTGGCTAGAGCACTCCCCTGAGATGTGGGAGACCCAGGTTCAATTCCCCCCTCTTTTTTGGAGGGGGAGAAAGGATTTGAATGGGGGTGTCTCCTATGTCTCAGGAGGGTGCTGTAACCACTGAGCTATGAGTTGTCCCAATGAGGGGAGCTCCCTCAGTCTCTCCTGTTGAAGTTGTTTCACTGTGGATAAATAATGAGAGTTATTGGAGCGGGGGGACTGGGTATTCATCCTCGCAGATGGGGGTGCCCTAAACACTGGACTACAGAGTCATTCTCATACACTCTCTCTCTACAATGAAACAGTCATTGGGCCAGAGACAGAGAGCAAGCGCAAGAAGCGGCTTAAGCAGCTAAGCCATCAGACTCTGGACAGCAGGTTACCATTCGTAGATCGCTAAGCAGAGATAGGTGCCTCCCTGAACCCTAGACTTAGGCATCTATCTCTGAAAGAGGGGCCAGGCTTCGGACACACCCTCTCATTGGTATCTCCCATTGGCTAGTTTAGGCAACTCCCCTCCTAGTGTGCTGGCTTTTGTAGATCACAGTCTTAGATGCCTCCCCATTCAGTGGAGAGGGACCCTAGGTATCCCACCCTTGGTTTTTAGACCCATTCCGCTCATTGGGCCCAATCCCTGTGACACGCTGAGTGCATTGTGGTGTGCTTAGGGTCCTCATTTCCCATTGATTGACTTCAGCTGAGGGATTTGTGCCCTTCATCTTCATCACTGTAGAGGGCGAGGTGACTTGAAAGAGATTATTTGAAGTGAGATGAGGAGGGCTTAGCCAGAGACTGAATCCAAGTGGGAGCAGAGACTGAATCCAAGCTTTGCTTGAAGGATGGCTCTTTCCTTTACTTACTGGAATCAAAGTCCAAAGTACGTTGCATAGGTTGCTTTGAAGGTGCATGCTCCTATCTTGTCCTTTGATAGAAAGAAGCATTTCATAAGGAAAGATGGGAAGTGCAGAGGAAGAAGCTCCTCTGAGAATTATTGCTGTTGGAATTAGTTGTGTCGGCTTTGCGATGATCGGGTAACAAGCACAGGCCCCTGGTTAGTAATTCTAGAGGTCTCTAGTTCATAATGCATAATCAACACACATGATGGAGTTTGAAACCAATAAGCTCATTGGACATCAGATTAGCACTGCATAACAGAGCCTTTTCTCTTGCATAATTGGTTTCTAATTGGGGAGGCCGTTGAAAGGGGGTGGGTTGAGTGCTACGCATTCCAAGTACAACAGGCTGATGAACCGCTCTAGAATTTCTGCACAAAATGTATCATTTTTTTTATCACTTTACTGAGAGGTTTGTTTCTGACTTTATGCACAGTATACACCTGCCTTAGTGCAGAACTTTCCCTTGATTCTGCAAGCCTTTATCAGGCAAGTATTCCTTACTAAGAGCGGTCCAGTTGACTTCAACAAGATGAGTCGTGCAGATAAAGGTTGCAGGATTAGGTCCATCATTTGCAGACAGTATAAATTAATGTAGTACTCATCTTTTCTATTTTGTTGTGCAAAGATGATGAAAATATGGTGCAGCCATCAAAATGGAGACCTCCAGTCAAAAATCAAATGACTAAATAAAGGCTCTTGTAACACGTAGGTAAAAGCAGGGTGAACTAAGGTTGCATGGGCAACCTTATCTCTGCCATTTCTTAACTATTCAATGGTTGACTTTGAAGCCTTAATAAGGTAATTTTCTGTATGTCATTTTATATATAGATACAGATATTCAATGTGTGTTTGTGTGCTTCTGAATGGATAACTGGAAAAGGTTATACAGAGAATGACATTTTGTATCAGAAGGTTTTCTGTTTGGACACTCAGACCAACATCTTATGTAGCTTTTAGGGGGAAAAGAATTATGGGCAAAAATAAGAGTCTTTTGAAATATCTTTGGAGGTGAGGTCAGGATGAAAGAAAAAAAAAGAGTTCAGGGAATGTGACTTGCAATGCTAAAGTAAGAGGACAAAGTCAGTCTTTTTAGAATTTAGATCAAGTACATCATTATGTTTTGGCTGCCTGTGTTTGCAACAAGTGTTTTAAGCAAGGCAAAGGCACCCTTGAAATGACTCTTGTATACTTCCTTTTATTTGATTAAAGAAGTTACATGGTGACACATAGGTCATCAGTGTAAAATTAATCCAGAGATGACATCATTCCAGCTTGACAGTCAAGCCTATTTTTTTTCTTCACATAAATCTGTCCTTCACTGGGAACTCAGAAGAACCCAAGTGCTCATTTATTGCTGGATTTGTAATACATTTTAATTGAAAGGAAGGAAAGAAGCATTTTAAGTGGTTTGAGAAGAGGAGTGGAAGTTCGGAATATCTGCATGCTATTCCTGGCTCTGCCACTGATTTAAAGAGCCTAGTGGGATTTTTAAAAACTCTTAAGTGCCTAACTCCCATAGATTTTAGGAATTGGGTCCCAGATTTGTTGTGCTCAGCATTGCAAAGTTTACCTGATTTGGACTCATTTTCAAAAGAGATTTAGGCATTTAGGAATCTAAATCCCATCAATTGTCAGTGGGATTTTGTCTCCTAAGTGTCTTTTGAAAATTATATTTCTGCTCCTAAATCAGTTAGGTATTGCAGCACCGAGTGTAGCAACACCTAAATACCTTTAAAAATCTGGATGCCTAGATGCTTTTGAAAATCTGCTAGGTGCCTATTGTATCTTTATGCACACAAAACATAAGAATGGCCATACCAATGGTACATCTAGCCCAGTATCCTGCCTTCTGACAGTGTCCAAAGCCAGATGTTTCAAAGGGAATGAACGGAATGGGGTAATTATCAAGTGATCCATCCCCTGTCATCCAGTCCCAGCATCTGGCAGCCAGAGGCTAGGGACACACAGAGCCTAGGGTTGCATCCTTCACCACCTTGGCCAATAGCCACTGATGGACCTATCCTCCATGAATTTACCTAATTCTTTTTTGAACCCACTTATAGTTTTGGCCCTCACAACGTCCCCTGGCAATGAGTTCCGCAGGCTGATGGTGTGTTGTGTGAAAAAGTACTTTTGTTTGTTTTAAAACTCCTGCTTATTAATTTCATTGGGTGACCCCTGGTTCTGGTGTTATGTGAAATGCAAGTAACTCTTCCTTATTCATTTTCTTCACACCATCCATGATTATATAGACTTGTATCATATCCCCCCTTCATTGTCTCTTTTGAAGCTGAACAGTCCCAGTCTTTTTAATCTCTCCTCATATGGAAGCTGTTCCATATCGTTAATCATTTTTGTTGCCTTTCTCTATATCTTTTCCTTTTCAAATTAATCTTTTTTTGAGATGGGGTGACCAGAACTGCACACAGTATTAAAAGTGTGGGCATACTGTGGATTTATGTAGTGGCATTATGATATGTACAGAGTTATTATTTATCCCTTTCCTAATGGTACCTAACATTCTTTTAGCTTTTTTGACTGCCACTGCACATTGAGTGGATGTTTTCAGAGAGCTATTCACAGTGACTCCAAGATCTCTTTCTTGAGTGGTAACAGCTAATTTACACTCCATCATTTTGTATGCATAGTTGGGTTTATGTTTAACAATATGCATTACTTTGCATTTATCAACATTGAATTTCATCTGCTATTTTGTTGCCATCACCCAGTTTTGTGAGATCCCTTTGTCACTCTTCACAGTCAGCTTTGGACTTAATTTTCTTGAGTAATTTTGTATCATCAGCTAACTTTGCCACCTCACTGTTTACCCCTTTTTCTAGATCATTTATGAATATGTTGAACAGCACAGGTCCCAGTACAGACCCCTGGGGGACACCACTATTTACCTTTCTCCATTCTGAAAATTGACCATTCATTCCTACCCTTTGTTTCCTGTCTTTTAACCAGTTACTGATCCACGAGAGGACCTTCCTTCTTTCCCTAATTGCTTTGTTTGCTTAAGAGCCTTTGGCGAGGGATCTTTTCAAAGGCTTTCTGAAAGTCCAAGTACAATATATCTATTCGATCACCCTTGTCTACATGTTTGATGACTCCTAAATATCTTTAAAAATCTGAGCCTTATGGCCTGATCCAATGCCAATTGAAGTCAAGTCTTTCCACTGACTTCTGTGTGCTTTCCTCATCAGTTAATTGGGGGGATAAAAATACTTTTGTAGCATACTTTGAGTTCATTGGATGAAAGGTGCTACCTTCTGCAGGTGCAAAGAATGTTACTGAAGGTCCTGCATTCTGGCAGGAAAGGGAGTAGTTGCCAGTCTCATTTCCTGCTATCCATAGAATATGCACAATGCTGTACAAGTTGTAACTGCAGCTTCTCTAAAGATGTTCAAATAAATATGGGTCCCAGTTTTGAACTCTTCAAAAGAATCCTTCCCTGCCCCTCTCAGTCTCTGTGTCTCATTGTCATCCAGGTGATTATCTTGGCTAACCTCTCTTTTTCATTGGTACCTTACTAAATTGCTATTGGCAGGACATTTTTTAATTAGAACTTAAGAATTTTAATTGTTTTGATTATGTTGTGCTGAATGAAGTAACTCAATTCCAACCAGAAATCTAGAGCAATAATCCTAGGCTGCAGTAGATATGATATACAATTTAAACCGATTAACATTTAAATTCTAGCTCAGATTTTATGTTTAGACATCTGAAAGGAGACTCCATCATTTGAGATAGACGAGGCAATTTACCAAACTGTGCTCTCAGGTTACAGCTTGTAAAAAAGATTGTGGGGACAAATTGCAGCATTTAAATAGATTTAAAACTTGAGTCTGTTTCACCCCTGCTTTTCTCCAGCTCTGTGTTGGTATAACTGAATTGGTCCAATAAAGTTACAATACCACAGTGCTGGAGTAGAGGAGAGGTGAATCAGGTCCATTATTTAGTTCATATGAAGGATTTTCCAATGCCCTATTCGATCAGAGAAATTCATGGGTAGGGAAGCAAAGTGGAAATACTATGGGCCGGACATTACCAGATTTTCCCCACTGTAACTCCATTGAGTTACACCAGTGTAAGTGGGATCAGAATCAGGTGCCCCATCTGATGAAAGTGAGACCAGTAAAGAAGTGGTAAAATTACTAGAGACCAAATTTTCTAAAGTAAAATTCTGACTAGAATCTGCAGCTAAACATCTTCATATGAGGACTCAGTGGTCCCCCTCCTGCTGTTTCTAATTAGGAATATAGATTTTAGCAAAATCTCTTCATAAAGAATCGTTAAGGCTACGATTCCATTTTTAAAACCTTACAAACATGTTCTCTTGTGAGATTTCACTAAATCAGCCAGACAATTGAGGGACTGGGGAGCATGTATCCATCTCCTATGACTGGAAACACAATGACTTTAGTTTTCAAATGCAGAAAATAGTCCCCTGCGTATCAGTCAGATCTTTCCAGAGGCAGGTATAAATATGCAGGCAAGAATCAGTCTGGAGATAACGAGGTTAGTTCAATCAGGGAGGGTGAGGTCCTCCACTAGCAGTTGAGGTGTGAACACCAAGGGAGGAGAAACTGCTTTTAAAAGGGACCTCACCCTCCCTGATTGAACTAACTTCATTATCTCCAGACTGATTCTTTCTCAGACATCTGCAGACAGGGGCGGCTCTATGTTTATTGCTGCCCCAAGCACGGCAGTCAGGCTGCCTTCGGCAGCGTGCCTGCGGGAGGTCCGTTGGTAACATGGATTCAGCGGCATGCCTGCGGGAGGTCCGCCGGTCCCGCGCCTTCGGCGTACCCGCCGCCGAAACCGCAGGATCGGCGGACCTCCCACAGGCATGCCACCGAAGGCAGCCTGACTGCCACCCTCACGGCGACCGGCAGGCCGCCCCCGGTGGCTTGCCACCCCAGGCACGTGCTTGGTGCACTGGTGCCTGGAGCCGCCCCTGTCTACAGAGCCACTACATGGTTATAGATTCATAGATTCATAGATTATAGGACTGGAAGGGACCTCGAGAGGTCATCGAGTCCAGTCCCCTGCCCGCATGGCAGGACCAAATACTGTCTAGACCATCCCTGATAGACATTTATCTAACCTACTCTTAAATATCTCCAGAGACGGAGATTCCACAACCTCCCTAGGCAATTTGTTCCAGTGTTTAACCACCCTGACAGTTAGGAACTTTTTCCTAATGTCCAACCTAGACCTCCCTTGCTGCAGTTTAAACCCATTGTTTCTGGTTCTATCCTTAGAGGCTAAGGTGAACAAGTTCTCTCCCTCCTCCTTATGACACCCTTTTAGATACCTGAAAACTGCTATCATGTCCCCTCTCAGTCTTCTCTTTTCCAAACTAAACAAACCCAATTCTTTCAGCCTTCCTTCATAGGTCATGTTCTCAAGACCTTTAATCATTCTTGTTGCTCTTCTTTGGACCCTTTCCAATTTCTCCACATCTTTTTTTAAAATGCGGCGCCCAGAACTGGACACAATACTCCAGCTGAGGCCTAACCAGAGCAGAGTAGAGCGGAAGAATGACTTCTCGTGTCTTGCTCACAACACACCTTTTAATACATCCCAGAATCATGTTTGCTTTTTTTGCAACAGCATCACACTGTTGACTCATATTTAGCTTGTGGTCCACTATAACCCCTAGATCCCTTTCTGCAGTACTCCTTCCTAGACAGTCTTTTCCCATTCTGTATGTGTGAAATTGATTTTTCCTTCCTAAGTGGAGCACTTTGCATTTGTCTTTGTTAAACTTCATCCTGTTTAACTCAGACCATTTCTCCAATTTGTCCAGATCATTTTGAATTATGACCCTGTCCTCCAAAGTAGTTGCAATCTCTCCCAGTTTGGTATCATCCGCAAACTTAATAAGCGTACTTTCTATGCCAATATCTAAGTCGTTGATGAAGATATTGAACAGAGCCGGTCCCAAAACAAACCCCTGCGGTACCCCACTCGTTACGCCTTTCCAGCAGGATTGGGAACCATTAATAACAACTCTCTGAGTACGGTTATCCAGCCAGTTATGCACCCACCTTATAGTAGCCCCATCTAAATTGTATTTGCCTAGTTTATCGATAAGAATATCATGCGAGACCGTATCAAATGCCTTACTAAAGTCTAGGTATACCACATCCACCGCTTCACCCTTATCCACAAGGCTCGTTATCCTATCAAAGAAAGCTATCAGATTGGTTTGACATGATTTGTTCTTCACAAATCCATGCTGGCTGTTCCCTATCACCTTACCACCTTCCAAGTGTTTGCAGATGATTTCCTTAATTACTTGCTCCATTATCTTCCCTGGCACAGAAGTTAAACTAACTGGTCTGTAGTTCCCTGGGTTGTTTTTATTTCCCTTTTTATAGATGGGCACTATATTTGCCCTTTTCCAGTCTTCTGGAATCTCTCCCGTCTCCCATGACTTTCCAAAGATAATAGCTAGAGGCTCAGATACCTCCTCTATTAGCTCCTTGAGTATTCTAGGATGCGTCCCACTATGCCATCACCCAACAGGCCACAAATGATGCCAGTTTCAGGAAAGCTGTGTTACAGTTGGTACACCCTCTGGTGATGCTGCCTGTGAGTCACCTAGCAGGGAATTGACAGGAGCAAGCACTCGAAGGAAAAAAATGGTTACCTACCTTTCGTAACTGGTGTTCTTCAAGATGTGTTGCTCATGTCCATTCCATGCCCCACCCTCCTACCCTGCCGTTGGAGTTGATGGCAAGAAGGAATTGGAAGGGCGCAGAGCCAGCGGTGCCCCTTATACCAGTGCATGAGTGCAGGCCTCCAGGCAGGGCCGGCTCCAGGCACCAGCTTCTCAAGCAGGTGCTTGGGGCGGCCGTTCCAGACAGGGGCGGCAGTTCCAGGTATTCGGCGGCAATTCAGCGGAGGGTCCGTCACTCTGCCTGGGAGTGAAGGACCTCCCGCCGAATTGCCGCTGCAGATCGCGATCGCGGCTTTTTTTTTTTTTTTTTTTTTGGTTTTGGCTGCTTGGGGCGGCCAAAACCCTGGAGCCGGCCCTGCCTCCAGGGGACACTGGACCTGGCCCTATGGATACCACTGGGGAAAATTCTCTGGTAACGGGGCACGCAGCACACACATGGAATGGACATGAGCAACACATCTCAAAGAACAGTTACGAAAGGTAGGTAACCGTTTTTTCCCCACCTGTTGGATTTTTACTCTTTAGTTACAAATCTAAACAGAACTCTTGACATTACAAAGTGCCTTCTTGAGATGTATGGGACCACAACAGAGCCAAGGATGCATGCTCTACTTATTTTTGTATTGGTTAGTGCTCAAGCAAAGGTAACTTTTCTTGGGTTTTACCAGCAACTTTGAAAGGTGGAAATCACATCCTGTATCCCTTCGTTTCTGTTTCCTAAGGTTTAAATGTTATCTCCAAACTGATTCTGTTACTCCAGACTGTTGAGTTATTATGTTTTTTTTTTAAGGTGTTTATTTTGTATTCACTAAAATTGTAGATGCAGATGTTGAAATAAAGACACTGCTCAAAAGGCCTTTTGCTTGTTCCAGGCTCCTCACCATATTTAGATTATATACCTACAAAATTCTCTTAGACACACCCAGGTAAATTCAGAGGGACTACAGGGACTGGAATGCAATTACTCTGGATTTATATGGATGTAAGTGGAAGCGGAATGTGGTTCCTTTTGTTTCTATATTTTGTATCTATAGTGGAAACATCTCATCATAAAGGGCTTTTCCCCAGTAACAACTTTCACTGTAAGCTAAGTTGTATTGTAACAAGGGAGAGCCCACAGGACAAGAGATCCCCTCCACTTCACCAGCTGGATGATGGCTCCTACATTTGCAGGGAGCACTAGAGATGTGTGTGTGTGGGTTGGCAGGGTGTGTGCGCACACACTTGGGAAGGCCATATCTTCACTCTCAACAGTGAGCAGCTGAAGCAAGACTCATTCCTCTTCTCTCCACCCTCATCTTCTCCATCACTGTGAGACAGAAATTCTTCTTTACCCTTTCTCCCTCCATCGTAGTTACATTTTCTTTTCCCTGCCCGTCCCCCCTTTTTCAGTTGAGTTAGAGCAAAAGTGGAGCAGGACAGGATGATCCCTTGTAATGCAGTCCTTAACACCTATTTTTTTGGTAGGTAAAAATGGCAGCATTCTGAGAGGGTAGCTATGGGACTAGTTATAGTGGAGTGAAAGTAGGATTGCCAGGCGTCTGGTTTTTGACCAGAACGCCCAGTCAAAGAGGGACCTGGCATATCTGGTCAGCACCACTGACTGGGCTGTTAAAAGTCCGGTCGGCGGTGCTGTGGAGCTAAGGCAGGCTAGTCCATACCTGTCCTGGCACCACGCTGCGCCCTGGAAGTGGCCAGTAGGTCCGGTGCCTAGGCGGGGGGGCCCACGGGGCTCCATGCGCTGCCCTCACCCCAAGCACCAGCTCTGCACTCCCATTGGCTGCAGCTTCCGGCCAATACGAGCTCGAGGGCGGTGCCTGCAGGCGAGAGCAGCGCGTGGAGCCTCCTAGGCCCCCCGCATAGGAGCCGGACCTACTGGCTGCTTCCGTGGTGGAGGGAGGAGCCAGGACAGGCAGGGAGCCTGCCTTAGCCCTGCTGCGCTGCTGACTGGTAGCCGCCTGAGGCAAGCCCGTACCCCAACCCTGAGCTCCAACCCCCTTCCCTAAGCCCCCCCGAAACCTCTCATCCCTGGCCCCACCCCAGAGCCTGCAGTCCCAGCCGGAGTGCCCCGAGCCCCCTCCCACACCCTGAACCCCTCATCCCTGGCCCCACACCAAAGACCAGAACCCCAGCCAGAGCCCTCACCCTCCCTGCACCCCAGCCCCCTGCCTCAGCCCTGATCCCCCTCACATCCTCTGAACCTCTCGATCCCAGCCTGGAGCACACTCCTGCACCCCAAACCCCCAATTCCCAGACCCACCCCAGAGTCCACACCCTCAGCTGGAGCCTCCCCCCCGCACTCCAACCCCCTGCTCCAGACTGTAGCCCCCTCCCAAACCCTGAACCCCTCATTTCTGGCCCCACCCTGGAACCCGCACCCCAACCCTCTGCCCCAGCCTGGAGCCCCCTCCCACATCCTGAGCCCCTCATTTCTGGGCCCACCTCAGAACCCGCACCCCCAGCCCAGAGCCCATACCCTCTCCCACGCCCCAACCCCCTGCCCAGAGTCCCCTCCCATACTCTGAATCCCTCGGCTCCACCCCCCCATCCCGGAGGCCCCTCCTGCAACCCAAACCTCTCATTCCTGGCTCCACCTCAGCGCCCTCACCCCAACCCTCTGCACCAGCCCAGTGAAAATGAGCGAGTGAGTGAGGGTGGGGAGAGCGAGCAACAGAGGAAGGGGGGATGGAGTGAGTGGGGGTGGGGCCTGGGTGTGGCCTCAGAGGAGGGGTGGGTCAAGGGTGTTCAGTTTTGTGCGAGTAGAAAGTTGGCAACCCTAAGTGAAAGTCTATTGAAATAAAGTGAAACAATTCAAGAGTCACTCCACTTGACCACAGGTGGAATTTCATTATAATTAATTTCAGAGTGGTAGCCATGTAAGTCTGTATCAGCAAAAAGAATGAGGAGTCCTGTTGGCATCTTAGAGACTAACAAATGTATTTCGGCATAAGCTTTCTTGGGCTAAAACCCACTTCCCAAATAAATTTGTTAGTATCTAGGGTGCCACAAGTACTCTCATTCTTTTTACTTTAATTAATGTTCTCTATAAGATACAGAGGGTCCTGTGGCACCTTTGAGACTAACAGAAGTATTGGGAGCATAAGCTTTCATGGGTAAGAACCCAATACTTCTGTTAGTCTCAAAGGTGCCACAGGACCCTCTGTTGCTTTTTACAGATTCAGACTAACATGGCTACCCCTCTGATACTCTATAAGATGTTTTCACTACGTATCAATCCATTTTGCCTTTCACTGTGATCATTCTGTAGCCAAAGCCTTATTAATTTAACCTGAGCCTAAGGAGCCCGAATTTACCAACGTACATTGCCAAAGAGCCACAGTAATACATCAGCAGCTCCCCATCAGCTCCCTCCCCCACCCGCTCCCAGTGCCTCCCACCCACCGGCAGCGTCTTCCCCTCCCTCCTGTACATCCGGATCAGCTGTTTCCTGGCATGCAGGAGGCTCTGGGGGGAGGAGTGGGGGCAGGGGCTGTGGCAGAGCCAAGGGTTGAGCAGTGAGCACTGTGTGGCTATTTAACCCTTCTGCCTCAGGCTTCGTGTTCATTGCAAAAAAGAGGGGGGTTTTTACACCAAGATAGCTCTTTTGATGGAACATCCTAGTGGAGACAAGGCACAGGGAGTTTTTACCTCGGTGTAGCTAGTCAATGTGAACCCCAGGACGGGGTTGACTAGCTGCAGTGTGGTAGAAACTACAGTATCTTGTTTCCAATAGGATTTTATAGGGAGTTTGTTATGTCAGTGTAAAAGAACATACCTTTTTGCAGTAAAAATAGAGCCTCACTTTCCCCAGGAGTGCTGTGAAGATCTGTCAGTTAATATTTCTAAAGTGTCTGGAAGATGGAAAGTACTATGTAAGTTTCAAGTATTATATTCTGTTTTATATTTTACTGAGAAACAAGGACATCGTAGTTAGGATGGTATGAAGCCTGCAGTTTCACTTTTCAGGGTGAAAGTGATCCAGTCCCTACAGATTTGTTTGCAGGTGGGAGTTAAAGGAGTTCAAATTTTCAAGGAGAACACATAATGATTTACATATAAAGACCATGGAGAGAAAGTTCCCAATTTTGTGGGGAAAGAAGGTTGGCTGAGTGGGATTTGCAGGGTGTACCTACATGAAAATCACAGCCTGTCTTTGGCTGTGTCTTCACTAGAAATAAAAGTGTGTCTTACAAGATAGATATCATGTTGTATGTAGTTGGTCAAGGTAAACCTTAGGCCTTGGCTACACTTGCGAGTTATAGCACTGTAAAGCCGCTCACAGCACTGTAACTCACTGACCGGCTACACTGGCAAGGCACGTACAGTGCTGTATCTCCCTGGGTACACCACTGCAGGTACTCCACATCTCCGAGAAGCATAAGAGATACAGTGGAGTGGCTATGACTCTCCCCTGTGAGTGTGTACCAGGAATCAACCTGCAGCGCTGTACTGATCACCTTGTCAAGTGGCCAATCCTCTCCATTGTTGTGACCGGCTGCAGGAATGCGGAAGTGCCGGTTTCAAAGCTCGTACCACAGAGAAAAAGCAAACAGTTTGCTGTTTGCTTTGAGTGAGTGAATGAATTTGCAGGGGGCCGGGAGTTCGGAACTTGCGAAATAGAGTGCTGACACGCTCCAAAAAGCACTCTATCCCCCCACGCTCCCTGTCACACTCCACCCAATGCCCCCCCACCCCCGTTTTGAAAAGCACATTGCAGCCACATGAATGCTGGAATAGCTGCCCATAATGCACCGCTCCCAACACAGCTGCAAATGTTGCAAGTGTGGCCACGCCACTGCGCTGGCAGCTGGCAGTGGGGACAGACTGCAGCGCTTTCCCTATTCAGCTGTACGAAGACAGGTTTACCTCACAGCGCTGTACAGCTGCAAGTATAGGCAAGGCCTTAGACACCTCCGCCAGCTCCCCAGGGTTTGCTTTGACCAGCTCAAGGTAAAACTACTACTTACTTTGTTCTTTCTAGAATTCTACATGGCAGCTAAAACAAGATAGCTGTGTTGTTGTAAAAGACACAGGTTTGGGAACATGTCAAGCCTCAAACCCAAGGTTCATTCTGAAAGAATTCAAGTCTCAATTCAAATACTTTCCACAGCTCTACTCACAGTCTCTCCAAGAGTCATGACTATCATTAAAGAGAATGGTAAATAGAAGTACAACTAGTCCATCTCCCCCTTGAAATTCTTTGAAAATATAGGAGGTAGGTGTCTGACATCTTTGAACCAAAAAAATAAAAGGAAGTATTTCACTGTAGATTTCCTGCAGTTCTGTGTGACACTGACAATGTGGAAGCATCTGAGTATTCTAATAAGATTTAATTGTAAATGCCCAGATTTCTTCTGGTGAGCAGCACAGTTTGTCCTGTATCCTTATGTTACTACTTTGTCATCATGTTGTGGCTTTGTACTCTCTTGTGCTTAGGATGTGCCGTCATTAACTTAGAATTTAAATTTTCTACTAGGGTTCAGTTCAGTGGGTGAATACCACCCACAGAAAACAAGTTTGTAACATACCTACTTAATTTAGCACATTGTTTTTTGAATATTAAATAGAGATGAAACCAACCCAAAACCCTACACCCATTCCCCTTGAGGTTTGGGAGAGCCTGGATCTATAACAAACCGAGCCAAACCTAACTACCTCTGAAATTTGGAAAATGTCAGATCTGGTTTCAAATTCTGTGGCTTGGCTCTACCTCCCATATTAAATGTTCAACAAAAATATCCCTGTAAACCCAGGAAACGTTCAATCGCAGACACATGTTTCTCGATATATTTCCATCCACTTGCTGTATTCATTAACTAGATTAATTACTCGGACTGGTATTATCTTTCTTTCTATTCACAGGCTGGCCATGGGCAACCCTGTCTGTTCTTGGATTCCTGTACTGCTACTCTCATGTTGGAATTGAATGGGATCGCACACACCGGGTAGATTAGCGCACAGTTATACAAAGGTATGCCATCATGAGCTGTGAGTTAAGAAGGGAGTGGAACAGGTTTTTGTAAAACCTTTCATACAGTGAATGCAGACATTCTGATTTCTCTGCCGTGGATGTACATGCCATTCTCTCTGCAGGAAAATATGCCACAGCAAATATACTTTGCCAAACTATTTAAAAATCTGGAAGACAGTTTAATTTATAATTGTTTATGGACAAATCACTTGAACTGTAAACACTAATTTCTTAAAGTATTTTTGTTGTATTAGACACTATTTTTATATCAGAAGTATTTGGAATTGTATGTACTTGTTGAATATTTTAGTATATGTACTTCACATTCTTGGACCCATGTCTATCAGGAAGAGAGAATTTTTTGTCTTTTTCCTATTTTTTTCTGGTCTGGATTAAATTTAAATACATTGCAAACAAAAGAATGCAACCTGTTCATCCACTGCACAATTTGGAAAACCAGAATTCTACCCAAATTGCCCTCCATACATTATATCTCAAAGTAATACCCAGCTATTGAAAGTACAGCCTGAAAACATGTACAAAAGAATAAAAGATTTTGCTTTTTTAGCCATTTCTCTATCTCAGTGGTCCCCAAACTGTGTGGCGCACAGAGGAACATTCAGGTATGTGTGAGGCAGGGCCCATGCCAGCCCCCATGGAGGACGGGAAGGGAGTGCCCCCCAGCCCCGCTCTGCCCCCAGCTCAACTCCGGCCCCAACCGCAGTTCCACACCAGCCCCAGACGCAGCTCTGCACCATCTCAAACCCAGCTCCGGGCCCACCCCAGCTCTGCTCCATCCCTAGGCCAACTCTGCCTCTAACCCCAGCTCCTCCCGCATCCCCAGCTCTACCTTCAGCCCAAGCTCCGCTGCTGAGGAAGTCTTGGCTGTTCAGTAAGGGGTGAGGCATGGACAGATTCCATTACTGGTAAGGGGGGGCATGACAGGAAAAATTTCGGCAGAGGATCACTGCAACCACTACCAAAAAGGAATGCCTTGAAGGTGGGATTTTTCAAAAGCACCTAACATCAGCCTAACTATTGGAGCAGAGTTAAGCCATTGCTGAGAGCTTTTGAAAAATCCCATGCTTAACCCTTTATAGTTAATACTAGGTTGAAAACCCATGTATCTGTTCTCCAGCCACATAGATTGGGAATCCATTGATCTAATGTAGGATGTGTAGTAACTTGTATGCATAAATAACATATCTTACACTCAGAGATGGAAATGACCTAGTAGGTCATCTAGCCCATGCTTCATTCCAGAGCAGTATTAGTCTGTGTGGTGTATGTTTTAGTGCTTTGTACTGTCTAGTGTTGCTGTATATCCTTTTCTGTTTTAATAATAAAACCCCTTCTTTAAGGAAGGTTGATGAACATATGTGACTTGCAGAATTATTTTTTGCTATATAAAAGAATTTTTTTGTTTTGTTTATGCTGTATCAGAGGCCAGGGAGAAACACCAATTTTATAAAAAAAAATTAACCACAGGAAGGATTAGATCCGTTTCTCATTTACCATACTTTCATCTTAAAATTCTTACTGTCACTCGTGTTTAATGAAATGTGCAAATGCCAACAGTTTAATAATCTGAAATACAACTTTAGTTTTGCTTCAGTAACTAGTTATCTCACTTCCTTCTAATGTCATTTGGTGTATGCTAGCTAGAGGGATCATTTGAATAGATTGTGGACACACGTACACCATGTTAGGCTTCGATCAAGGAAGATCAAGGAGTCTCCAACCAAACTTTTCCTAACCTTTGAGGTATTATTTCAGTTCAACATATAGGCAGAGGTTTGGGTTACTTTATATCAAAACATCTCATAACCTAATGAAACTGTCACTTATGCCTATCCTATTGTAGCTTGTCATTATATATCCTTAGATAGTGCGATGACTTTGTCTTCCCTCTGTAATAATTGCTTTCATGTAGTTAGTATGCTTGAGGAATTCTTCCAAGTCTTGCTACTTGTGGTCACTGTCTCTTGAGCTGGACGTCATTATGTAGTGTGGGGTAGTAATCTACAGGGAAGCGTGAAGCGTTCTTAAACAATGTCTCCCCTGTATGAGGAATAAATAGGTTTTCTTCAGCACCAATCTCTCAGGGGCTCCCTTTCCTATTTCAAAAATTCCTATAATCAGGCCAATTTAAGGAAAGTCACTAATTAAAATATGTGAGAGTTCCCATCTGTCCCACATGCCATGCACCAACATACAGAACTTCAGAAGCTTGGACTAACTTCATGTATTTATCAGTAGGATTCCAGACTCTGTGCCCTAGGGCAATGTCCGTGACCATCTGCAGCAGAAGTTCTAGGGGTTTGGCACCGAGACTGATAGTTCTTGCTTGGCCTGTAGAAGTCCCGAGTGTATCCCTTCTCCCATACCCATGTGCCACCACGAGCAGGACTGAGTCCAAGTGCATCACAAGTGGCAGCATCAGGTTGCCATTTTACAAGCAATTTATTCATGAAACTCTTAGAGGAGAGGAAGCTACCAGAGGTTTGGAGCCACAGACCAAGGTAAACACATTAGTTAGTAAGCAGTAACTGGATCATGCAAACCACAGAGCAATATGGAGATGAGGGGGAGATGCATTCTCTTGCCTGGAAATTAATGAATGTTCAGAGGTAGGAAACAGATAGATAGGTTGGGAGGGGAAGAATTTCTCCAGGTTCCCCAAATAACACATTGCCATTTTTATACCAAAGGAGCAGAGCCGTAGACTAGTGGGCACTTGTGTAAATCAGATGCCCTTTGAACGTGTGAAGTTACCACATCCCTTGTCGTTGCATGATAGAAAATGCAATGGCGAAGACAGTGCTTAGCTGTCATTGATTATGAGGCTGAATTAAAATTCAGGTACCTGCTGCTGCACTTGACACTTATGAAGGTCCATGTGAAATTGGTGCCATGTTTTTCAAAACAATTCTAAGCAGCAGGCAGGCTGGGTGTGGCCATTGCAATATATGTATTCAACAAGTGCTGGGAAGGAGCTGAAAAATGTGGTTGTCCAGATCTCTCACACAACCCCTCCTCCCCCAAATACTTGGTTTTGAGTTAAAACAACACACGTCCTCCTTGATGATAATTGTATCTGTACGATTATGCTAATCAGTTCTGCCTTGATTACAGCTGGCCCGTAGAGCTGTGCTCACATATCTATGTCACATCTGAGAACTAAAAGCAGCTTAGTTGAATTAATCTACTTAACACAGGTCAAAGGAAAAACAGCTTAGCTATGAAAACCTAAGGCAGACTTAGTCATTCATCACACTAGAAAATGCCACCTCCTGCCCCTGCATACCTTCATATATTTCCAAAGTTAACTGTCTTCTGTGGAGTCTGCCCCTGGGGCCAGTTGCTTCTCTCATTCGTTATCCCTAGGCATGCCCCCTAGAGTTTTGTGGAACTGTCTGTCTAATGTAGTTGTGAAGAGTAAAGGGATGGAGCTGCACAGTATGGCGTAGCTTTCTACTGTCTTCTTATACTGCTACTCATCCCCTCTCCCAATAGAGTGCAATAGCTCACTCTCCTGTCAGCCATTCTGCTGTCTACTGGAAAATAATTCTCTAGGTGCACAGCCTATTTTATTAGTCAAGTCTTCCCTTTTAATCCAGTGGGGACAGTTGAAATACTGCTCCATCTGAGGCTTGCAGAGGAGACACAGTCTGTGAAATCTTGTGAGAAAGTTGGGGAAATCTGCATTACAATAGCTTGTTCCTTCTGCTAAGGGACCCCTGAGAACTACTGAGCATTTTGCACTTCTCAACTGACTCCCCTCAAGGATTTTGATGCCTAGGGGTTGGTTCACATGTACTGAATTTAACACATCTTGCTGTTCGTGAGTTTCATTTTTAGCTTCATTATCACACCAAAAATCACCACCAAGGGCTGTTTCATTTGAGTTTTTCCACATTTAGTGGGTTCGATTTGTATCAGGTGCAGGATTCAGTCAAGGTGGCTGACAAGTTGCTATGTCCTAGCTGCTTGCTGAGGTGACTCACCTACAAGAAGAGCGTGTAGCTGATGGATCACCAGGGCTTGTGCAGCCCATGGTTTGGGGCAGACCATGACAGCTCCCAGGATGAGAACTTTTCAAGGATGTTACCTCCACCTCCCAAGGCCCAGCAGGCCAGAGAGAAAAGAAACCCCATTCTACTTGCTCAGATCTGTATACAAAGGCTGAGTTGAGTAACTTTAAGTTCATATTTTCACACTGCCTCTACTTTTGCACCTGTAGTTTGGCTTCCCTAATCAATCATAGCAAAACTACTACAACTTTGGCATCTACCTCATTGCCCTTGGAAATCTGGCTTCTTGGATATGAAGTTATTGCTCCACTAGGAGTAAGGCTTTTCTTCTGTATTGAGCTTATCAACATATGTTAGACCAGAATATCATTTCCCAGTGTTAACTTACATGATGTTAACCGTGAGTTAGCACTGAGTGTAAATAGGGACTGCCATGTTTAATAGTAAAAAGAACAGGAGTACTTGTGGCACCTTAGAGACTAACAAATATGCATCTGAAGAAGTGGGATGTAGCCCACGAAAGCTTATGCTCTAATAAATTGTTAGTCTCTAAGGTGCCACAAGTACTCCTGTTCTTTTTGCGGATACAGATTAACACGGCTGCTACTCTGAAACCATGTTTAATAGTATGCAGGCTGGTTGCAATTAACTTAGGACCACGTCCTTTTGAGAGAACAAAGGTCCTATCACACACTTTCCATTCTTGAAGGATTTCCCCATCTCTGCCTTCCTTATATCGGGTCTCGCACTAGGGCAAGACAGAAGCTAGGGACAGGATGAGACTGTGTGAGTTCTTTGCGAGGTTTGACCACAAATAAGCCTGGCTTTGTCACCTTTCCTCCTTAGGATCACATTGATTAAGTGCAACTAGCCTTTAGTAGTGGCAATCAGCTACTTTCAGAAGTGGTTCAAATGCTCTTTAAATGCAATATCTGCAGTATATCACCTCCCACATGACAGTCAGCACATAAGTTAAAAAAAAAGTGTTAAATGTGACCTAACAAAACTCCTAAATAGCACTGGGTAGTGACAGGGGATTACTGTGGGTGGATGTACCATCAGACCACTAAAAATTCACTGAACATATAATCAAGCAATATAACTTGGCATATAACGTGTGAAGTTTAAATTGTATTAGCACTCGCTCTGGAGCATGTCTTTCTTGACAATATTAATGAGTTTTTTATGGACCAAGGCATTTGATATCCCTGCACTAGTGGATTTGGTAGTTGAGTCCTTCTTGGTCTAGAAACCAGGATGACACACAAAATAACTACTGGGATTTGCATTTAAAGATCAATGGCTACTACCCTGTTGGTAAAGGATTTTAAGGAAGAGCCTGGGCAGGGAAGCATTAGGAAAGAGTCCACTTGCTTTGAAAATGATGCTGCTAACTCCAAGGAGGTAACATTGGTTAAGGAAGGCTTACAGAGGGAAGTTATCAAAGGCATAAATGAGTTCAGTGCCCCACTCCCATGGAAAGCTTCATTCTCCTTTGTGCCTTTGAAAAATGTCCCCTACTATTTAACTGTGCAGTAGTGTAATTTGAAAGAGCTGCCCCTGGGAAAGACTCACATGCAGAGGTGATGAGAGCCCCAAGCTCAAAAGATAAATAATATTTATACAGTGATTCCATCTTTACAAACATATACCAGTTAACCCTCTCAACCCCTGGGGAGGTAGGGATGTAAGTCCTGGCATTTGCTATTATCATCTCTATTAGACATACGAGGGCAGAAATCTGAAATGATTTGCAATGGCCTGTCTCTGAGATGGGACTGGACTTCACAAATTTCTGGCTCCTACTTCTGTCCTCAGCCTGCTGCCCTCGCCATCCCTGTATCAGAACAAGAGCCTGGGCATGTTAACACAAGTAGGGGCCTGGTTTTCAGCACCCTCACAGAAGAACAGAACTTGGAGGAAAGTTGCAGCTGTTGTGTTCTAAATCTGTGATAGCCTATCAGCTATACATCCTAAAATGGCAAAATGAAAAGACTACAACAGAGGGAAGCAGTCTAACTTGTGCAGAAGGCCAGCACAAGTCTCACTGCACTCCTCAGCATGGGGCGTTTGGACTGTGATTCTAGTGCAGAGGGTTGGAGAGGATTTAGTTAAGTCTTCCCTGGACCTACAAAGCTGCTGCCTAAAAACAACTTCGATCCTCAGCGGCTGTAAATTGCCTTAGGTGCTTGAGGATCCATCCCCTTATTTATATCTAGGGAGTTCTCACAGGTGGAGGTAGAAGGCATACTCTTCTCTGTACTACTGAGGTATTTCCTGGATACAAGAGCTTCCTCATTCTGACTATGATCTTTACAGACCCCCAGGCTGAAAGAACTACTCCAAGCTATTATTACCTTAAGGCCTATGAGCCCTAGTCATGGACCAGGACCCCAAAGGGCTGTACACACAGAGAACAAAAATCTAGTCCTAGGGCTAGACTCCCTAGTCCTAGACTCCCTTTGTGATCTTGGGCAAGTCACTTTACCTCTTTATGCCTCAGTGACCTCCTCTTTAAAATGAGGATGATAATTTACCACATAAGACTGTTGTGATGCTTAACAAGTTGGGGTTTTTAAAGGGCTAAGCAGTAGTATATGATCTTGGATTCCCTTGTGTGTATAGAGAAGGGGCAGGGAAGGTGTCTTTGTATTGTTCATTTACAGTAGACATGATCCATATTTTTGTGGGGATGGGACCTCTGTATTTATTTTGCAAAGAAATGAAATCAAAGTTCCAGTTGTGTTCTGTGTATCAACTCTATCTGCACCCAAATATGATTG
Organism: Trachemys scripta elegans; assembly: GCF_013100865.1. Lineage (NCBI taxonomy): Eukaryota > Metazoa > Chordata > Testudines > Emydidae > Trachemys > Trachemys scripta. Next base: position 41,127,628 of record NC_048300.1, read on the forward strand.
GGGTTTGAAGACACAAACAGCTAAAAAGTGTTACTGTAAAGGATGTTACAAAAATCCTTTCTTTCTTCACAGTAACCATGTTATGTGGTCAAATGCAGTCGTTGTCATTTAAAGTGTCACTATCTACCCAAAGAGTGTGGTACCTGTTGGTAAATGTTATTTAACCTGGCCCCAGTTATGGGTACTGACCGCTTTTTGAAAAGCTGGCTCGTAGATTTTAAGGATTGTTTCAGTTTTAACGATTTAGAGTGTTGTTCGTTTAAAAAATCTGTAAAAAAAAAAAAATAAAGCAACGACAGCAGTCAGGATTATTTTATATCCTACACCAGGGGTCGGCAACCTTTGAGAAGTGGTGTGCCAGGTCTTCAGTAATTTAAGGTTTCCCGTGCCAAAATAAATTTTACATTTATGGGGCTCCTGACAGAACCCCAGACTGGCAGTGGCTGAGCGGGGCCAGCGACCGGGACCCCAGCTGGCAGGGGCCGGAGAACGGAACCCCAGACTGGTAGCTCAGCACGCTGCCGGTCTGGGGTTCTGTCTGCCACCCACAATGCCGGTCTGGGGTTCTGTCCTCCAGCCCTTGCCAGCCGGGGTCCCGGCCGCCGGTCCCGCTCAGCCACTGCCAGCCCGGGGTTCCGTCCATTCAGGCTGGCAGCGGGCTGAGCGGGGCCGGGACCTCGGCTGGCAAGGGGCTGGTGGCCAGAACCCTACACCGGCAGCTGGCTGAGCAGGGCCAGTGGACGGAACCCCAGACCGGCAGCGGGCTGCGCAGCCCAGGATTCCATTCACCCAGGCAGGCAGGGGGCTGAGCAAGGCCAGCGGCCGGGACCCCGGCTGGCAGCAGCATGCCAGTAAAAATCAGCTCGCATGCAGTCTTTGGCACGCGTGCCGTAGGTTGCCGACCCCATTCTACACACTTGCTCTGCTGAAAGGTTAGGCACTAACAGTTCAGAAAATGTATCCCACTGCAAATATAAGAGATTAAAATCTTTTAGGGACTAATGTAAGAAATGTGGTGTGTAAGGAAGGGCAAGGTTTTATTTTCATTGTGATCAAGACTGGAATTGTTTAATGGTATTAGGCTCCATATTTAGCAAGAAAATTTGGATTCTAAAACTTAGAAGTCGGTCTGCTTCAAGGTCTGTATGCATACACAGGCCAAACTTTTCATCATCTACTCAACATAATATTAGTCTGTTCTGGAGCTTCAAACAGATGCTTTATAAAGTTTTCTCCCTTACTGTCAGCAGTGAAGTTCCTTTGGAATATTTTCAGCTCCTTAGCTGTAAAACAAATTTCACAAAATCAGCTTGCTAGAAAGGATTTGTGAGTAATCCACTTTTCATTAATCCTAAACCTTTGCTCACAAAGAACCGACTGTTGTAACGCCGTATTTGAGCTATTGCTGACTACGTAAAGCCTGTTGCATTTAATTCCAACATTCAGCATGTTAACAATATCTAATATTCACACACACGTTTGTTAACCCCCTGCTTTTCCAAGTACTTTGATCTGCCTTGCATATGAAAGTCACAACATCAAACCAAATTTTCTTCACTATATAGTTTATTCCTTCCCCTGTGGGTAGCATGTACCAGCTATGAGAACATGGATGTGGATGCATTACTGAGCCAAAGCATGTCCTTCATACACACATACAAATTCCATTGATTTAATTGAGACTTACATGTGTATCTGAAGGCAGACTTTAGCCATCTACTAACCACTTTCCTTTAGATTCCTTTCACATTAATTTACTAGAAACATTCATCTTTATTCATAGTAAGGCAAACTGCATCAATTAATATAACACAAAGGTTGACAAAGCAATACCAATATTGCTAATACAGTAAGAATTGCATGTCATTCCAGCAGTGAAGCAAGTGATGTCCTTGTCTCTTTTGATTCATGTACGTCTCCCTGCTATATAGCACAAGCTAGAATTTTAAGAACAAAAGGCTGGGAATTTGAAATTACAGATGAAACTTCAAATAATGTGTGTTTTAAACTATACCTTTGCCAGCTGAGGGCTTGAATTTGAGGTTGATTAGGAGAAAAGTATCTGGGAAAAAATGGAGCAGAACAGATGTTATTTGCTATTCAGCCTAGGAGCAAAACATAGGTTATATGTCTGTGTTTGTCTTGAACACAGATGTGTGCATGCAGATATGGTTGTGAATGGGGGTTTCTTATCTGTGCATCTGACACATACATGTTTAGAGAGCAAGCTATTCCTATGCCCTAATTGGATCTTTACAAGTTTGAATCACATTCTGCCTCTCAGATCCAGGACTAGCTCCCTAGCTAGTTTCTTACAGGTAGTATCCACTGTCATTAGCATTCTAGGACAAAGAGCAAACCTCTAGCTGAACAATATATTTGGCATCATTTCTTATCCTGTTTGTCCTGGTTGTAATCACACCTTGCATATGGATTAGCAGTAACAAAGACCACCTGGGGAAATTCAGCCTAACGTTGATACCTGGAAAGATACTGGGAACAAATTATTAAACAATCAGTTTGTAAACCCTAGAGGATTATAGGGTTATAAGGAACAGCCAACACAGACTTGTCAAGAACAAATCATGGCAGACCAACCTATTTTCCTTCTATAACAGAATTACTGGTCTAATGGATGAGGAGCAGTAGACTAGATAGATCTTGGTTTTAGTAAGGTTTTTGATACAGTCCCACATGACATTCTCATAAGCAAAATTGGGGAAATGCGGCCTAGATTAAATTATTATAAGCTGGTTGCACAAGCAGAACTGTTGAAAGACCACACTCAAAGACTAGTTATCAATAATTCACTGTCAAACTGGGCGGACATCTCTAGTGGGGTCCTGCAGGGGTCGGTCCTGTTCATTACCATCTTTGATAATAGAGTGGAGAGTATGCTTAAAAATATACAGATGACACCAACCTGGGAGCAATTACTAGCACTTCGGAGGACAGGATTAGTATTCAAAAGGACCTTGACAAATTGGAGAATTGGTCTGAATTCAGCAAGATGATATTCAATAAAAACAAGTGCAAAGTACTTCACTTAGGAACGAAAAAATCAAATGCACAACTACAAAATGGGAAATAACTAGCTGTCAAAACTGCAGTAAAAGTGGATGAAAAATGGAGGACGAGTCACCAATGTGATACAATTGCAAAAAAGGCAAATATCATTCTGGGGTGTATTAACAGCCTTGTTGTATGTAAACAGGAGGTGATTGTCCTGGTCTGCTCAGCAGTGGTGAGGCCTCAGCTGGAGTACTGTGTCCAATTCTGGCCACCATTCTTTAGGAAAGATGTGGGAAAACTGAAGGGCATCCAGAGGAGAGCAACAAAGGTGATGAAAGGTTTAGAAAACCTGACCTGTGAGGAAAGGCTACAAAAACTGGTCATGTTTAGGCCTGAGAAACTAAGACTGTCTTTAAATGTGTTAAGGGCTGTTATAAAGAGAGCTGATCAATTGTTCTCCATGGTCAGTGAAGGTAGGACAAGAAGTAACAGGCTTAATGTGCAGCAAGGGAGCTCTAGGTTAGCTATTAGGAAAAACTTTCTAAATATAAAGGGTAGGTAAGCACTGGAATAGGCTTCCAAGGGAGGTTGTAGAATCCCCATTATTGGAGGCTTTTAAGAACAGACCGGACAGACACCTGTCCGGGATTGTCTAGTTTACCTGATCCTGTTTTAGCACAGCAGGCTGGCATAGATGACTTTCCAGCCCTACATTTTGGTTATTCTAATTCATAAAAATATTGCATGTCTTGCAACATTTTGTGGTTGGGGATGCTGCATTTCATGGCGTGCAGTGTCTCAGTGAAACACAAGGATAGCACAAGCTGGCTTGTCAGCTCAGACATCCGACATCTTAGGAGACATGCCTCAGTGCATAAACCAGAGAACCTTCCCTTCGCTGAGAGAGGTACCATGTGTTCTCAAAGTGCTGCAGTCCTTTCTGTTTCATACAGTGTGTTCTCTCTTACTGTACCTACCCAATGTTCAGAAGTTCTTTAGTTCATATGGTTCTGAGGTTTAAGACAATGAAGGCTTTTTTTTTTTTTTTTTTTGCAGTTCTGTTAGTAACTTGGGTGGACATATTCAGGTAAAAACTACTGCTACTGCACATGCGTGACTCAGCAAAAATGAATTGTTTTATGGGTTCATTTGTTCTGCAAAATGTCACAAATCCCCATGCTGTTTCCAGGAGCTGGACTTTACATCTAATAATAGTACATTGATGCAGAAAAACATGGGACCCTGAATGCTGCCAAAGTAAACTAAGAGCCAAAATACGGCATTAACACCCCATCACCAAACAGAGTAACAACAACATCCAACAACCCACTAATGTCAAATTACTCTGAAGACCAAAGCTTTCACCTTGCCTGGCAGGATGTCACTGACGGAGTGGCAGAGTTGTGCAAAACTGCAGATTCCACAGTGAGAAAAGCTCTCCTCTTGTTCTCAGAAAGGGTACCCCTCCCCCCACTGGCCTCAAGCTCGGTGATAGGTGTGCCGGTAACAAATATTCCTGCAGGTAGGTTGGCCCAATAGAATTTAATAGTACTAGTCTTATATAGTACTGAGAATGACATGTCCCTGCTTAGATAAAATCTGTGTAAAATTACTTATGGCAAAGGCACAGAGCTCCTTATTGACTACGCAGCTCAGCAGGCTGCCGGGAACTGGTCATTCCATCTTGCACATGTGTGTAAAATCTGCCACAGCTATACTTGTTATTGATGGCAGTCTGTAAGCGCAGAGCATCCCACTTCTGGAGAACACATGGCCCCATTCCAGCGTATTTGAGCAGAGATGCAGTATTCTAAAGCATCTTTGGAAAGACAGGTATATCTCTGGGCAAATAACCTTGGGAGCAGTGGTTGCAGCTAGCCACACAGGTTCTTTCATTTTGTATCTCAGCTTAAGGACTAGCATGTTGCACCTGCCTGCTCGCAATTTGTCATGGTGGACATTGAAAAAGATGCTGCAATTCAGCATCTTGAGTTTGAAAATATGACAGGATTTTTCACTGTGGGATTAACAAGAGTGGAAAGATACACAAGAGTGTAATTATAAAAGCGTAAGGGTAACAGTGCTGATGAACAGTACCAGTCGACTTAAATCCTGGCAGGTGGGCAGAACCAACCAGAACAACAACAAAAGGCCCATCCCATCATATGGGGGATAAGCCTCAAAACCCAGAAATTAATTGATTACAGGGAACACAAAATGAAAAACAGGAATGGGGTTGCAGGTCACAGGGTCGAAACAAGGAATCCAGGCTGACAGTCCTGGAGACCAAAACCCTCTCCTTATCCACAGTCAGGGTGCTGTTCACCAAGAGCAGAAGCAATACAAGCTTCCCCACACTACTCCAGCAATATGCCTCAACCCTGACCTGCAAGGACTACTTCTAGACTGAGAACGGTAGTTCAGTCTCCTTGAATGTTTGGCCCTCAGTCTCTCTGCTGAGACAGCCAACAAGGGTGTTAATTATAGCCAATTGTAATAATAATAGTCATGGTATGGGTGCCTCCTCATGAACCTCAATCCAGGATTGACCTCCTGGAGCCAGGCAGGACATCTGGAATTCACTTTGTCTTGGGGAATGCTCTCAACCTTGGCATTTTTTAGACTGCATTACAAGATGTATGTGTTCACTTTGGCTTCTTAATTTGAAGCCAGAGCCTGGGTAGTTTTTTCATCAGTGGGTGGGGAGGAGCGGGGGCATGGTGTGTTTGACCCATGCTAATTGTTAGAAGCAAATGTTTTACATTCTTGTAAGATATACCTAGATATGGCAACAACAAATGCAATATGCGTAAGTCTACAATGATACTCATCCTCTGGCATCTGAATCCACCAGCTCATTTCAAATAGGCCACCAACCAGTCTTCAGATGGGAATGATTCTCCATTACTAGTGACTTCATCACAAGCTGGATAAACGATAGTCTTAGGGCAGGTCCACACTAAGCCCTGAGTTCGAACGTGAATAACGTAGCTTAAAGGTACTTACCGCGGGTCCACACGCGGCAAGTAGGCTCCCCCGTCGACTCCGCCTACTCCTCTTGTGGAGCAGGATTACCAGCGTCGACGGCAAGCACTTCCGGGATCAATTTATCGTGTCTAGACAAGACGCGATAAATCGATCCCAGAAGATCAATTGCTTGCCGCTGAACCAGCAGGTAAGTATAGACGTACCCTTAATGTTCCATCCCCACTCCACGCAGCCACCTAGGACCTCAGGTTGGTTGTTTATTTTAAAATTATCCGAATTCCATTTACAATGACCTTGGAACTATTCAATTGACTGTAGGGTTTAATGGTGCACAACCAACTGAAATCAAATTACTCAGGTTTTTTTATTAACCAAAATAATAATACTTAGCTTTTATATAATCTGTATGAGCTGTAACACAATTGACTAAAACTGGTATTCTAGATTCTATAGCAGATGCCAAAAATATATCAAGATGAACACATTGTAATCAGCTACCTAACAACAACAAAAGAAGAAATCTAGCCAAAATGTTTGGCAAATTATCCCTTGTCTTTTCTCCATGCAAATATAAAACACACACAGACAGTTATAATGTATAAAATAGTTTATTACTATAATAAATAAAATTAAACTTTTTTTTTTTACAAATAGTATTTGTGCTTGTTTAAAAATGTTGATAAGGGAATATTAATGTAGGTGACTGCAACTGTATTTGAACATTCCAAAACAGGAGATATACAGTATATCTACTGGCAGCGTCTCTGCTGACCACAAAAATAGTGTCTACTCCTTTTTTTTTTTTTTAATTCATGCTTGATTGAACAAAGTGACAAATGCAAAGAAAAAAACCCAAGAGAGTGGGTTTCTGAAGAGATGAAAACAAGTGAAATACATTTAAAAGCGCCAGAGCAACTGCATAACTGCGTATCAATAAAGTGTCCATGCAGTGGTGGCTAAATATTTAAACGCAGACAGATTTCCAACAGATGTACAAATATTGATTCTATGTAGTACAGTAATATAGCACATTCATTAGAAAAAGTCATATTTCTTTATATAGCAGTTAATCCTGATACAAGATTATTGAACTTCCCATCTACAGCTAAAGTGATTCTTTTCCTACTTTAGTGATGGATTCAGTGGGAATAAGACCAAAAAAAATAAAGTCACCAGTTTTTCACAGCAGTTTCATGAAAACCCCAAGTTACTTCATTAACATTGGGCATGTAAATCCAGTTACAGAGACGCTCTGGGATTACACATCAGACGTGTTTACACAACACTCAATCAGTTTGAAACAAATAACAGCTGCGGTAAAGTCACATCAGCTTTATTGAACTGTAAAAAAAAACCCCAAACCACCACCTAAACACAAACACTTCAGCAATAGATGTGTCAGCTCCCTGATATACAAAAGTGTTTAGACAATGATGTTTTGTTTGGGGGAAAGGGCTGCTGGAGTAATTTATTTAACTAATAAGGCGGCAATAAGTAATTACCTACAAGTGACTTCCATTAGACTTAGAAAGCTAATCAAAGTGCTTTATATTTAGACAACACTGTAAACACTACAGAACTGAATCACAGTTTGAACTCACTTATGAAGGGTCTTAAGGCTAAGTGTTGAATGTTTTATTGCAAGAAGCTTTATTTTTAAATTAATTGAATCAATGTTCACCACAACAATGTGGTCTAGAACAAGAGTACAGTAAACCTCAGTACTTACTGTACCTCACATTGAATTAGTGGGGCATTCTTTGAGATGTTTGTCTTTATTACTCAGAAGTGCAGATGAAATACAGACTTTGTTATTGCCTATACACTCACAGGAGAGAGCCTTCGGCTACTGGCTTCCTCTGTGTCGAAGTCAAGAATTCAGAGGCCAACATGGCAAGTGCATTTCTACCCCTAGTGCCAGGATAAGAAAATAGAGGTGCAGTGACAAGAAATGTTTAAGACTCAAGTCATTGAAAGACACTTTGCCCCAGGGTAAGTATAGTATTCTCAGCACCTTTGAGACAGCACCTGGTACCAAAAAAAAGAACACATTTATTCTGGACTCCATCCTCGGGGAGAAACCACAAGAACCAGTACTAGATCAACTTTGCTTTAGAGATACGATACAGTGAATGGCAACAAGCTGTGGCTTATGAACCAGCTTCTCAGCAATTATGCCAACGAGTTTTTGAACCTCGTGTGTGTTTCCAATTTCTGGCTGTCACAATGTTTGCCAGATCCCATCGCAATCATAGTATCATAAGCTAGTCAGGTTAATAAACTTTAGGCCTAGCAGAGAAACCAAAGAACCGCCGTGGCCTGAAAAGGTTAATGATCAATAGAAACATACCGGACTAGAACATTTCAATGGACACCTACTGGGGAAAACTTATGTTCCCTTCTTGAACCTTTATCATTAAATGAAGGATGTGCTGTTATTTGACTGATATACAATCCATAGACTTATCTATACATACATATATATAATATGTATGTGTATGTATGTATGTATACATGTTATCATATACACTGAAATTTATATAGTAAAGACAAAAATCGTGTTTTAAGTTGTTCCACAAACTTATCAACACTGTTTAAAAAAAAAAATCACCAGGATATTCACAGCAAATAGCTCTTTCGGCTCATTAAAGTGAAGTACTGTAGAAGTAGAACATCACCTTCGAAGATGTTAAACTGGATGTTCTCTGGAAAGCGGGACAGCACTGTGAATGAAATTTAAAGCAAGAATAATGTTTATAACAGCATACATGCAATATCAGACAGAAGTAAATGTATCTGAACAGAGATTTTTTTTAAATCATGTAATGCCTAGGGTAATTTACATAATTTAAGTACTGACTCTTAAAACCTGCCATTTAAACCAAAACACATTATTACTTTATCTGAACTACCTGCATCCCATTTTCAACCTAATTACAACTTTAAAGTAAAAAATCAAGTGTGAAACGGCTTTCTGCTGACATGAAGACTATTTAGCAAGTTGTAAACTGCAGCCGCACTATGCCAGAAGAGAGTGAACATTGTTTTTATAGCATTTACAAAGGTTTGGTGGTTAATAGAATTCGATATGTAGGATTCATCCATTTCTAAGATGAATAAAATGAGGACATTTTAAAATAGTTTGAAAGACAAAAAAATCACAAAAGTTTATGTAATACATAAGGCAGCAGAGCGAAACAAAATCAAAGAACAAGAAATAACAATTCAGAGCCTTGATTTCTCTTCAGGAACGTATAAGTTTTGTTGACTTCACAGCCCAATGGGAGGCCTGTGTGTATGTGTATCCAAAAACTGAGTGCGGTCCTAAACAAACACTTTTTTTAAGCTGCTCTTACAATGTATGGGAATCACTGAGGACTGTAACTATATCCTCCAACTAGTCTGAGCAGCTGATGGTTCACACAGCCTTAATGGGCCAGCGTCTGATCTCAGTTACAGCCGTGCAAATCTGGAGTACATCCACTTACTTCGGTGCTGACTTGAAGTTGATACTTGAAGGGGCGCTACTCTGGATTTACATGAGTGTAACAAAGCTACATTTGGCCCATACAGTCATTAAATGTTAACCATAATTCTAAAAAAAAGAAGAACAGGAGTACTTGTGGCACCTTAGAGACTAACAAATTTATTAGAGCATAAGCTTTCGTGGACTACAGCCCACTTCTTCGGATGCATATATGCTCTTACTGACTCTTAAATGCATATATGCATCTGAAGAAGTGGGCTGTAGTCCACGAAAGCTTATGCTCTAATAAATTTGTTAGTCTCTAAGGTGCCACAAGTACTCCTGTTCTTTTTGCGGATACAGACTAACACGGCTGCTACTCTGAAACCTGTCATAATTCTAAAGCACATTATAACTCGCGATGTCTTCACAAGCCAGAGAATGCTACAGGTGGGTTCTGTTCTTCAAACACCAGTTAGTATAGAGCTTGTGGCTCTATGACTGTGTAATACACAAGTGGAGGACCTCAGACAGTAATAATTTAGCCACAAGAAGTGCAGATCCATGTTAGTTTCGTTTGACCTCCCATGCTGGAGGTACCGTAATCATAGAGCTATTGAGTTCTAGCCCTGCCATTCCAACGTTAGGCACTCAGCAACAGCAACACCAACACCAAAATATTCACTAAAGTTTCCCTGAGAGACCTACACAAACGTCATGTGGCTGACTGAGCAGACTGAATCAGATATGAGCTAGGCAGGGCCAGATAACTGTGATTATGTCTCTAACTCTCCTGTACCTATACTGTAGTACTTCTGGAAGCAGCCACCTACTCGAAGGCGGTATAGTTTCCTCCTAGCCCACCAACTAGAAAGCTGGGTATTATACTTTCCAGTGGAAGATGGATGGGTAAAATTTTCAGGAGTGCCGAAGTCCCTTTGATTTTCAATGGGAATTAGGCATTTCTGAAAAATTTATCCAGAAAAACTAGTGTTTGGAAGATGAACTAATCCCAGTTAGAACGGGTTTAGAAATTAAACTCTTACCTGGGGCCAAAGAATTTGTTGGGACTTTCAGGCCCCTAAATACCAATATAAATTAATAATTCATTGTCTCAAAGAGTGTGATTTAGGCTTTAAAAATTAATATGACTTAAATATCCCATAGGCTTTAATGGATATATTGATTTTAGAGTCTATGAAAAGTCACTTAGTGGTCTGGAACTGAAAAGTGCATGTGTTTGGGTTTATTTTGCTAATCACAACATAGTTATTACTTGTAAATTAGCTATAGAGCAGCAGTTACAATAGGTCTGCAAACATACAGTGAGTTTCTTTGTTCAAATCAAGTTTTCCTTAATACTGTATGTCTTTGGTACATGACAGACACCAATTAGCACTAGAAAAAGCTAACCATGGAGTCCTAAATAAAGTGAGCAAAATGGCACCTGTGCTTCTATGTGAGAGTCACTGATATGTTTTTATTCTTTACTAACCTGTTCCCACTAATTGTTCCCACACAGCTGCTTCTCAAGAATACTGCAATTAACAGCAATATTTACAGACCGTGTGTCACCAGGAACCCTTTCAAATGGCTTGTTTTCCCTTGCAACCCCATTATCTAATGTGAAACAAACCTTAAACAACGATCACACCTCCTTTGGAAGTAAGTTTGTATTGTCAAAAGGTAAATGATCAAAAGTCACTACCCCTCTCAGTGGAAAGACCCCTTGTCTAACAGACTGAAAGACCAGAAAATGTTATATCTCACGTTAGATCCCTAAAGCACTGTTAAATACAATGCTAGAGTGTTTACTGTAACAGTATCCCTATCTATCAAGGCCAGGATGCTGGCTAAACTACCTTAGCTAATGATTACTAAATGCTATTTACTAGCTTTGGTAAAGTGCTTGTATCTACATCCACTAGCATTATGAAAACATAAGGTTTGGAAACAGTCCTTTAAAAAGCAGATTTCTTTTTTGGTTGGGGGCATCCCTTGACACTTGCATATACTAAGCATGGTCCTTTTATTTACCATTTCCATTGAAGTTCTAGCTAGGTTAGCATAAGTACAATAACTAGATGTTGAGAGAAAACAAAGAATTCCAACAATCTAAATTCTTAAAAAGCCTTGTGAGAGCCTTTGACTATGAACAAAGAACAGTAGCAAAATAGAAACGTCTGAAGGATAATTCTAACTAGAACCATCAATGGCACAGTATATTTTCATAATAGACTGGAAACCTGGTGAATGGGACAATGACACTGATACATTGCAATGCTTCATATTCTAAGAAGCACCATGTTCAAGCATAGTTCATGCACAGTTCTTTAATTGTCCTCTGGAGTTTATGTAAAAGAAATTAGGTATTGGAAAGCAAAACTAACAATGTATAAGGGCATCTTTATAAATGGTTAGTTTTTGAGAATCCAGTATCCCTGCTGTCGGGGGTGTGGAGGACCTCATCTTCAGTACAGTGGATATCTGAGGGTTTTGCCCACTACAATTACTTTAACATCATGTGCTAGATTTGAAATGAAATGTAGGAAGTTTTAGGTTTTTTCCTCAAGTGATAATATATAATACCACCCACAGATACCTTTGGAAATTAAGTAGTGCATATTTCTTTTGAAAAGAAACCGTATAAACCTCCCACATATCATCACATTATCATTGCAGTAGGAAAATATACTGTGACATTTAACATGTACACTCGATCAAGACAGCATCAGACAAAAAAAAAAATTGCTAGAGAATTTAAGCACCCTGGCAAGTCCTTATGTATCTATACAAAAACTGAGCTGGTTACCTAAGGCATGCTCCAAAAACCTCTATGAGGTTACCTAATGCTTGCAGGAATGGCTGCTGTTTTAAAAATAATTATCCAAATATCATAAGGGTAGGGGGAAAAAAATGATGCACCAATGAAGGAGATGAAAAGAACTTTATAAACTGTACCCTTGCTGTCAAAAAGACTTCAGTGTCAGCTGCCATCTTGACATGAGGTTGCAATTCCTGTTACCGTACCTTTTTTTAGAAACAGGGAACATGCTTAATGAACTGGTCCCTCACTGGTTTTCATCAAGAAAGGCTAAATTTAAAATGGTTGGGGGGTGGTGTTTATTTGTGTGATTTTTTGTTTTTTTAAAAAGAAACATCTCAGCTTGCTCCAAAAATGTCCTTTTCTGATTCTGGAGACTGGGGCCTTGATATTTCAAACAGCTCCTGTGGTGACTGAGAGCTTCTTCTTGAGGTTAATATCCTTAGTATCTCCGCAAGCTGTTTTTCTATACTGCTCATTTTTGTGTTTAAAGCCTTGATGTCCTCTTTCAGCTCATGTTTTACTTCCAGCATGGTAGCCTGAAGAGTCTGTTCTGGGATAGGGTAAAAAGAATGCTTGACCTCTGTAAGGACAGGACTTCGGTCCTGAGGGCTCCTTGTCTCTCCAACATTATCCAAGCGCAAGTCACTTTTTGTAATGCCACTATCACAAGAGTCTGTCTTCTTCAGTGTAGTCTCTCCTGAAGTTTTAGTTCTTTCTGGTAAAGTCTCCATGGATTCTGCTTTGGATACTTTGTTCCAGTCTTCCCCCTTTCCGCAAGCATCTTTGAATTTGGCCCAGCCTTTGCGTCTTGGGTAGTCACCGGCCACTTTGCACCCTGCATAGTCTGACGTAGGGGCCTGCAATTTGGCATGATCAGGCACACCGGATGTTGAAGCAGACTGGTACGAACCAGGGGTTGCAGGGCTCTCCCTTACCGTTACAATACTAGCTTTCACAATGGTGCGAGAGTGCTCTGCAAGGATGTTGCCCTTTTCCACATCCAGGTCATCTGGATCCCTCCCCCTTTCTGCCGCTAGCCGGGCTTCTTTCTGTTGCCTGAATCTTTGAAAGAGCCGACGGACCGGGTGGTCTGGTGGTAGAATCAGAGGCGCTTCATTCTTCCTTTTCATCCTCTCTTCTTCTTCCCGTTTGACATCACTGATCTTCCGGAACACAATCTGCAGAGAAGAAACATATTTCAGACTGTTACGAATTACATAAAGGTCACGGTGGGGAGGAAAGGGAAGTAGAGAAGCGTGATCTCTGTTAACATTATTAGAAGCAAACTGCTGCTAACTACAGCAGCGACACACATTTATGTTAATGTTACTGCTCAATACCTAGGGTGGCTTATGTTGTGTATAATGTGGGCTATCTTGATATTTAGAAGCATGCTACATCCATTATATGGCTCCAAACAAAGGTACTGGAAAATAACCTTTTCAGTTCTGAGAGGCGAGATGAGATGGTGTCACTAAATGTAACTATAATAATCACAGTCATTCCATTCTAACACTGATTATTACTGCTGGGTCTTGGGGTTTATCAGTGTACTCATTTTTCACTATTAAAATAGCCATTCTTATGTTTTTCCGCCTACTCATCCTTGAGCTCACTTACTGCACATCACGTGAACTTTGTAATTGTTTTAGTGCAACTCGGCCAGCTAAGTGGTTTGTATGACCAAGATTAACTCATATCAATGCCCATTTACTGTAGTCTCTGAGGTACTTTACTGAAATTGTTTTCCCTCTTGCTTCCTTTTCTTGTTACACGTGTTGTATGAGATAAAGGTTGATAAGTTACTCTGGAGGATAAAAGGCATTTGAGCAGATGTACAAAATGGTAGAATGATTCTCTCTGAGTCTGCTCTGCTCATTGGAATGGTGGGAGCTGCCAGGGAGCTAATTATTAGAGCTAGTTGGAAAAACTTCAAAATTTGAAATATTTTTGACTAAAAAAGGGACACATTTTTCATAAAAAGTTATCCCGTTTTTTGACCACCTCTACTAACAACAAGTTCTTGATCCTATGGGCTGATCGGTGCCAGCCCCAACCCTGGTCTAGAGGCTGCTCAAACTTACGCTACTAATGGATGGTCCCATACTGCTCACAGGAAGAATATTCCCCTCAATAACAGTAGACTCTTTATCACTGTTGGTATTTTCCAAACAAGAAAACAGGGTGCACTCAAATCTGGTATTCAAGTAGTTCAATTCCAAAATGTGATGTACATTAAGGCTGAAGTTTTCAAAGAGACCAACTACAAGAGTTAAGTACCCAGCTCTCACTGAAAATCAAGGGAGTGGGGTGCCAATTCCCTTAGGTTCCGTAAAAAAAACCAGTCTAAAGTTATTGTAATACAGGAGAAAATATCCCTGAGGTTCTAAATATGAATTGAAACTGATTAAACAAACCCACCCCTCTGTCCCAGAGAAATTTCTATTAAAGAATCAAAAACGGCACTGTTTTCTCACAACACCCAATGGGAATGTTTTGTGCTTGGTCTGTTAGCTCTAAAGCTCCTTGACATTCTCCTCAGTGCAATGCAGGCATGCAAATAAAGAGCTGTGTTAATTGCTGGGTATTTAGAAAGGAGAGGAAGTCAGTGGTGGGAGACACATGGAACGTTTGCCAAATAGGAAAGGACATTTTATTTTCAAGCTTTAAAGGGGAGTCTAAACATAAACTAAGAATGACAAAGTGTTTGACAGTGTCCTTTCAGGAAATGGCAATAATTAGGAAACTCAGACAAAGGAGTCTAATTTGCAAAAGGAGAGGCATGACACCCAGTCGGAATAAATAATTAATACAATGCTCCAAAATAAGGGCTTGTCCACAGACAAAAGTTGCACCAGTTTAACTGAAGGTGATACATGAAACCAATTTAGCTAAACTGATTTAACTTGGCACATGGATGCTCTGAGATCAGTTTAAACCTGACTTATACTGGTTCAGCACATACCTATTCCTCACAAGTGCAGAATGTACACAGAGAAATGGGTGATGAGAAGTGGGCTGCAATCACAACTACAACTAGGGGGGCATATCAACTGTTGGGAGAGCTTGACATCAGCCTGCTGTTCCTGCCAACCGGGAGGGCCTCAAACTGTTTACACCTGGACATTGTAATTCAATTTGAAAGTAAGATCTGACTGAAGCTGCTACTAGTAAGCCATGCACTCAGGTGCAGAATCAGCTGGTGAGAGTTCTGGGAAGCAGCAGTATGTCCAAATCTGCGTTTGTGCACGTTCTTGCATGCTGCGCAGGAAAGGTATGCCAGGCTGCTGGCCTTCAGTACAAGAGTGATTGGAAGTTATGAACAGTCCAATAAGGTGGACACTGTGGGGAAGGTTTTCAAGAGTGGTCAGTACCCCGCAGTTCCCCTTGTTTTTCATTTAGGTACCTAAATGGGACCTGTTGAGTGCTGAACTCTTGAAAATGTGGCCACTGGCACAGTTCTCCGCATGGTGTGGTAGAGCGTCTCAAGCCCCAATGCACACCTATTCCTGTACTCTGAAAAGCACATGGTGAAACGGGTGGGGACACGTGTAAAGAATGGGATTGTCTGAGACATCGGCTTATGCATGAGCTCATCCCCATTATCGTAATCAAGCGCCTCGCTACCTATTTCCATCTGCGAGAGGCAAGGTGGGTGAGGCAATATCCTTTATGGGACCAACTTCTGTTGGTGAGAGAGACAAGCTCTGGAGCATAGGCCTTGTCTTCACTTACCGGAGGGTCCGGTGGCACGCAATCGATGTTCTGGGATCGATTTATCGCGTCTGGTTAAGACGCGATAAATCGATCCCGGAAGTGCTCGCAGTCGGCGCCGGTACTCCAGCTCGCCGAGAGGAGTACGCGGCATCGACGGGGGAGCCTTCCTGCTGCGTCTGGACCGCAGTAAGTTCGGACTAAGGTACTTCGAATTCAGCTACGTTATTAACGTAGCTGAATTTGCGTACCTTAGTCCGAAGTGGGGACATAGTGGGGACCAGGCCTTACACAGAGCTCTTCTTCAGGTTACTTCTTAGGTGTTTCTCTAGCTACCAGGCAGCCACACAGCAGCACTCTCATTAATGTAAAATCAGATCCCCCTGGACTCCCCGCCCTGTTCATCAGCTTTTGATGACATATCTGTGCAGTACCCCGCACCCCTTCTGTGCAGAATCAAACCCGAAATGTGTTTGTCTGGGGACTCGCCCTTAGGTCAGTGTGCTGGCTCTTTTAGCTGAAGGCGTGGGTAAGAAGTGAGATTCTCCTTTTTAAATTTGTAAGAACGATGCACAAATACATGTCACAATATATCCGTTGCTCTGGCAGCTTTTCCAATGCTGGGCTTTCTCACGGCTGCTCCTTACTGAATAGTTTGACTCCACTGAAGTTTTATGGTAACTGTGCAAAGAGAAGTGGGAATGAAAGAGGCTTTACAGGGCTGCATTTGGGGGTTTTGTTTGTGTTTGTTTTAAAGGGGAGATTCAACTGTTTACAAAGAAACAAATACAAATAGCTGTTTTGGGTGGATTGTTTTCTGATCAATTCTGAGGCAAAGAGGAAGATGGACAGACAGAGTATATGAGGTCTAAAGGAAGATGCAAGATCTGGAAAAGGAGATCATTTTTATTTCAGCTTTTTTTTTTTTTTCTAAAATTTTGCATTAATTCCTTAGTGGAAAAGGGAAAGGTACTTTTATAGAGTTGTCTTATCAAGTGTGTAACACAATGACATGCATATTAGCTAGTTAACTAACTGAAACGACAATGATACTCTAGAATAGACTGGGTATAATTAGCAAACTTGTATTGTGGTTCCTAGCAACAACCCCCAGCCCTATATTTCAGGCTCTAAAAATTCTACATTGCTTGCTGTATTGATTTTGCTGTCATTCACAACGAATTATAGTGGAAACATCACATCTATATGTTGGAAGATTTAGCATTTTTGCTTAACTAAAAGGAGATTAATTGTAATTGCTTTGAAGGCTGATCAAATCTCATACTCCTGGATGCAAGCGAAGTACCACAGTGCCAAGGCAGATGCTCCATCCCTAGATACCTGTACAGTATTGCACAGTTTTCTTGATGGATTGCAAGGATTTCAGCCTAAAACAACAGGTTTCTGCCAATAGCACGAGGCAGGCTAATTAACTAGAGAGACCAACTGTATGAAATCCTATGCTCCAATTGAAAAAGGGATGCTGCTAAATCAGTGACCAACCTACACTTTGGGTTAGATGGTGCTGTTAGAAACTACAGCCTAAACTGGGGATGGGGGAGTGTGGAGCCGCTGCTCAGCAGAAGCTGGTCCTGGAAGCAATCCAGCTGCCCCGGCCTGAATGCCGCTAGGGGCTCTGCAGGAGCACGCACTGGAACAAAGAGCTCTAGCCCCCATTTATAGAGAGCAACGGGACTAGACTATCCCACTCCCCTGCAGCAGCTGCCACTATGGAAGGTCATGGTCCTTTGGGGACTCGAGTGCTGCTGCTGGCATTAGATGTGTGCGCACTTTGCACTGCCCGCTGGATTTCAGGCTGGGCTCTACAAAAGGATGGATGGCGTAGGCTCCTCCGTGTGCTCTTTCCAACCCCTCTTGTGCACCTATGTGGGGTTGGCCGCAATCTGGTCTGTTGAGTTAAACAGAGGATAGAGAGAAGTGCTACGTTTTGCTCATTGAAATGAAAGCAAAGCACAGAGTTGTGCTTGATGTGTTCTAAGAGTCTAGCCCCCTTCCGTCATCATCCATTTGAGTCCACCAGAGGGATGTGCTTGTCGTACCTGAAGCACCGTTAGTCACACCTTGATAACCCTACAACTCTCTACGCTGGTAACATCTCTGTTCCATCACTACTGATAGGACATTAAGATTAACAAACAGCGCAACTTCAGAAATATACGTAAAAGAGAGAGCAGTGAACCAAAGTGATGGTGTATTTTAAAACTGCTCTTCTGCAGTCAAAGCTTTACAACAGGCAGCTAGGTGGGTATTTTTTTTTTCAAACAATATGGCCTGGGTCCTCAGCGGGTGCCAATCAGCATAGCTCCCCAGATGTCAACGGATCAAATCCAATACATACCTGCAGAAAAGCTGGCCAAAAATGCTTTTAAAATTATATTTCAAAGTCTGCATCAATGAACATGAGTTTTCATGAAACAAGGCTGCAATACCAGTGACAAATGCCTCAATATCCCCTTTTTCTCTCCTTGCACAAAGGTGCTTGCTTCCAGGGAGCCCACTGTGCTTTAAACATCCTCTACATGCCTGTTGCAGCTCATTCAGATGTCACTTCTGACATCTCACGTGTAAGAAATGAGAAGGAGGAAATGAAGCAAAAGAAGCAAAAATATTTAACAGTGCAGTCAAGGTAAATACTTGTCTTACTGTGTAACCATGTGATCTTATTGGCAGGTAGGTGCCCGACTCCCACTGAATGTCATAGAATCATAGAATATCAGGATTGGAAGGGACCTCAGGAGGTCATCTAGTCCAACCCCCTGCTCAAAGCAGGATCAATCCCCAAGAAAGATTTTTGCCCCAGATCCCTAAATGGCCCCCTCAAGGACTGAACTCACAATCCTGGGTTTAGCAGGCCAATGCTCCTTATAAAAAATCGTCCTTGCTAATGTTATTCTGGATGTTCTCATTATCCATATACATACGTCATCCTTTGTAGACTCCTACTAAGTTCTTGGCCTCAATGATATCTTGTGGCAATGAGCTGCACTATGTAAAAAGTATTTCCTTTTATGAGTTGTAAATTTGCTGCTTTTCAGTTACATTGAATGTCTACTTGTCCCTTGAGTGAAGGGAAATAGCAGCTAGGGAAGCCTGATTTTTCTCTCTCTATTGCTCACTATCATCTAGGTCCCATTTTAGTCTCCTCTCTAAACAGTGAGACTCTTTTCAAACTGCCCTCATATAAAATTATTTCCATGTCTCTGATTATTTTCCATCATCAACACACTTTTTTGGGGGACATTTGTTTAACACTTACAAGTACTAAGTGTTCCATTTTCACTTAGGGGCCTAGGTCTCTTGCAAGTCAATGGGATTTAGGCTCCTCGTGCCTATGTCACTTTTGGAAATGGGCCTCAACTCAAAATAATGTTTGGTATTAAGTTTATTTGTCTTCTTAATGAGCAGTTAATTGGTCCTTCTGAGAAAGAGAAATCCTTGTAGGATTTCAAAGTTACAGTAATTTAAAATGCTACAAGTTAATATTGCAAGTGAGAATTGCTGCAGTGGGTAGATCATATTTTCAAATTATTGGTCTCAGAATTAAGAAATTCTTATCTTAAACTGGTCCACTGGCGGTACAGAACTGATTTAAATTTGATGTTTAATTCTGTTACCAGTCTAGTCTGCAGCTTGATACACTTTACACATAATTTAACCCAATCCTGAGGTTGTTCAAACACCCTGTAGAATTCCCGCAGTGTTTCACATTTTAATGCTGTACCATGCTTACTGCACCTTGATTCATGGAATCACAAAACAAAACAAAAAGCCCTCCACTGAACAGCATGAGGAACTCTTCTATTAAAACACTACAGCCTGGAATATAGACTTGGTAGGATCTTTCAGATAGGAGACGATCAATATGTTTGCACAGCTTGAAAAGCTAAGTGCTCACTGAATGGACCCAAAGGAAGTCTGAGACTGTCATTTTAAGGAAGGAATCTCGGAGAGCTCTCTCATTACACAGGAAAAAGAGGGTAAGTAGAATGTGGTTGATAGGAACTACCACTGGGGTTCTTCCTACTCCCCATTATTCCCAGTCCATAAATGGTTTTGGGGACATTGTGCAGTCTATATGGTTTTAAAAATGTAATAATAAGTGACTAGAATGTAACTGAAATATGCTTCATGCAAAAGGTCTCTTGTAAGGTATCATTACAAAGCTTATAATCTACGGAGTGTGATCATCCTATTTGTATAAATGTACCACTCTTGTACCTGAAACTAAAAATATAAAATATAACTCTGAGGGCCTATTGTAATTATGTAAAGTGTGGGCCATTAATGGTGGTTTGGAATCTTGATGACTCCCATTAACTAGGACCATTGTCTGCAGATGGCTGTGTTTTACCTGTGAGTCTTCCTGTATGTGTGTGTGCTGGCAAGTGGGTAATGAAGTCTTGCAGTGACATGTGATCATGTCACCTGAACTGGAATCCATCTTTAACCTGGAATCCCAGAGGGACAAAGGGTTCCCGCTTTATGCAAAAGATATATAAAGGGGTGGAACAGAACAAAGGAGAGAGAGGAGCCATCATGAAGAATCCCCTAGTTACCACCTGAGCTGGAACAAGAGCTGTACCAGGGGAAAGAATTGTGCCCAGGCCTGGAAGAGGAAAAAACTTACTGAAGCATCTCTGAGGGTGAGATTATCTGTATTCAGTTTGATTAGACATAGATTTGCGCATTTTATTTTATTTTGCTTGGTGACTTACTTTGTTCTGTCTGTTACTACTTGGAACCACTTAAATCATACTTTCTCTATTTAATAAAATCACTTTTTCCTTATTAATTAACTCAGAGTATGTATTAATACCTGGGGGAGCAAACAACTGTGCATCTCTCTCTATCAGTGTTATAGAGGGCGAACAATTTATGAGTTGACCCTCCATAAGCTTTATATCCGGTAAAACGGATTTATTTGGGTTTAGACCCCACTGGGAGTTGGGCATCTGAGTGTTAAAGACAGGAACACTTCTGTGAGCTGTTTTCAGGTAAATCTGCAGCTTTGGGACAAGTAATTCAGACCCTGGGTCTGTGTTGGAGCAGACGGGAGTGTCTGGCTCAGCAAGACAGGGTGCTGGGGTCCTGAGCTGGAAGGGAAAGCAGGGGTAGTAGTAGTCTTGGCACATCAGGTGGCAGCTCCAAAGGCAGGTTCTGTGATCCAACCTGTCACAGTTTTCCATTAAAATTGCTGGGGTTCAGTTAAATGTCCTGGAACGGTATGTGGTCCCAAAGTTCTCTCATTGTGAATAGGTGCTGATCAGACCATGTTGCATAGTAAGTAGCCAGGCAGGAAAGTGTGAGTAAAAATGGAAATATATGGATTCAATGAATAGGGACTATATTGGCTTCAGGAATAGTCTTACTAAAAACAATAATGGTGGAGAAACAATATTGGAAGCATCCCAGAGAGGCTCAAACGTTAAACTTACCTTGACATTCATGGGCCTAGGCACACAAGCAATGTGAGTCTGAGAGACCTGGAAGTGGCTTTTGTTGTGTATGAGAAGGAAAACACTTAATGTTTTTATAGCATTTTTTTATGGAATCAGTTAGAGATACTGATTTTAACCAAAGCAGAGCTTTACACGTGTCGAACTAAAACATATTTCGGAACAATGGGCAAAGACTCTAGGAGGGTTCTTACACTCATGCTGCACAGGGTCCGCCTCATCACTACCTTGAAACATATTCCTCTCTGGGGGTATCGCTTAGCTTGTACTCACTAGCAATCTTCTGAAACATAATTTCACTCTCTACTCAGAGACTGAAGCCATTATAAAGGTGAGCAATAGCTGCACCAGTTATATGCGTTATTTATACCTCAAACATAAAAGTATAGGCACGGCTGTAGCACAGCATCCTCTTCAGGCGCTGAAGCACAGAGTTAATATGGGAGAAAGGTTTGCAGCGGTAGCTCCTTAACTCCTTCCAAGGCTATATTGGGGCACTTGAGAGGAAAGAAGGGGGGGAGTGTGCAAAGAGAGAGGGTGAAGATAAGGAGAGGAAAAATATCCTATGAAAAGGGCTCAAATTGATATTAGCTCATGAAGAAATAGAGGGCTGAATTCAGAGGTCATGTAAGGGGTGTGTGCAGGACTCTAATTGGGATCACCTAGTTGTACAATACAGCTCCATCTCATTGAGCTGCCATCTCACGTTCCAGAATCTCACCTTCCATTTAAAAATAAATCTAAAAGTTTCTGCCTCTTAATAGTTGCAAAAAAAATCTTCAAATCAGCCAGGAGCATCACTATCACAGTGATGTCAGGTTGAGTGTGCTGAGAGCCTGAAAAAATAGCTCAGAGGGGTGCACTGCCTCCAGTCATTTCAATAAGGCTTTTATTGACATGTCCTATTATGGAGACAAAGTCCAATAAAAGCGATTACCTCACCCCCCTTGTCTCTCTAATATCCCAGGACCAACACGGCTACAACACTGTAAACACAAATATCTAATTATGATCATTTAAATGTTGGCATTGATAACTATTTTACTACTGATCAAAGCATTTAAGAAGCAGGTGAAAGACATGCAAGGGGTATGCCCAGTTCATCAGCCATAGTATAGATCCATCAGCCTATATCTCAGAGGGGGGCATTAGAGGGGTCCATGGGGAAAAATAGACTAGATACAAGCACTCGTAGCAATGCAGATGGAGCATATCCGCGCCCATCCACCCCCCTGCAGCCCTTGTCCCAAAACTCTTTCCCTTGTGCCCTCATGTCACTGCCAACCCACTTCCCCCAACATCCAGTTTCTTATTGCCACCAGCTGCCTCCAATCCCTGCAAACTACAACCCACTGCACTCATTTTAGCCAGCCTGAAGTGCAGCACTTGTCACACGGCTCTCCAGACAGGAAGGCTGAGTATGATAACAGGACATACGCAAATCTGTGATTGTCCCCACCCCACCCCGCTCCCTTCCCTCCTCCCACACAGCACAGATGTGTCATGCCCTTTCTGTTTCCCAAGCAGTTGTGTTTCTTTTCATAAATGAATTTTTTGACTTTGAAAACAATCTTTATTGCATTAAGTAAAAGATACCGTAGCCCAGGAAAGCAACAGGCACTGCAAGTCAGTGCATCATACATAGCAAACACAGATGCCTACTAGCATTGGAACCACTGCACTTCACTCCCGTGCAGGGCACCAAACATTACTGGTGGCTTTCAGCATCAAATTGCTCCCTCAAGACATCCCTAATCCTTACTGCTGCACGCTGAGCCCCTCTAATAGCCCTGGTCTCTGGCTGTTCAAATTCAGCCTCCAGGTGTTGAACCTCCATGGTCCATGCCTGAGTGAAGCTTTAACCCTTTCCTTCACAAATGTTATGGAGGGTACAACACACAGCTATAACCGTGGGTATGTTGTCATTGGCCAGGTCCAGCTTCCGATACAGACAGTGCCAGCGGCCCTCTAAACGGCCAAAAGAACACTCAACAGTAATTCTGCACCGACTCAGCCTATTGTTGAACCACTCCTTGCTGCTGTCAAGGCTCCCTGTGTAGGGTTTCATGAGCCACAGCATTAAAGGGTAAGCGGGGTCTCCAAGGATCACAATGAGCATTTCGACTTCCCCTACGGTTATCTTCTGGCCTGGGAAGACAGTCCCAGCTTGCAGCTTCCTGAACAGGCCTGTGTTCCAAAAGATACATGCGTCATGCACCTTTCCGGACCAGGCTGTGTTAATGTCCATGAAACGCCCACGGTGATCCACAAGCACCTGGAGAACCATAGAGAAATACCCATTCTGATTTATGTACTTGGAGGCTAGGTAGTCTGGTGCCAGAATTGGAATATGCGTCCCATCTATCACCCCTCCGCAGTTAGGGAAATCCATTTGTGCAAAGCCAGCCACAATGTCACGCACGTTGCCCAGAGTCTCAGTTCTTCTGAGCAGGATGCGATTAATAGCCCTGCAAACTTGCAACAACACGAATTCCAATGGCTGACTTTCCCACTCCAAACTGATTAGTGACCGATTGGTAGCTGTCTGGAGTTGCCTGCTTCCAGATTGCAATAGCCACCCGCTTCTCCACCAGCAGGGCAATTCTCAATCTTGTGTCCTTGTGCTGCAGGGTGGGGGCAAGCTCCTCACACAGTCCCATGAATGTGGCTTTCCTTATCCGAAAGTTCTGCAGCCATTGCTCGTCATACCAGACTTGCATGACAATGTGATCCCACCACTCAGTGATTGTTTCCCGAGCCCAAAAGCGGCGTTCCACTGTAGTGAGCATGTCTGTGAATGCCACAAGCAATCTCGTGTTATACGCATTATGCGAGTCAACATCGTTGGACTCCTCACTGTCACTTTGTAGTTTAGGAGTAACTCAACTGCAATTTGTGACGTGCTAGTGAGACCCATCATCATATTCCTCACAAGTTCAGGATCCATTCCCACAGACCAAAAGGGAAGACACAGCGCGCAGTAGAAAAAACGTTGAAAGATGGCGCCAAATGTGGATGGAAGCACAGGGATTGCTGGGATGCAAAGTGATGCATCACGGGGCATTGGAACAGGACCCCGAATGCCCTGCACCTCGCCACCCCCTTCCCACAAGCTACAGCAGAATGGGAAGAGGTGCTCTGTGGGATAGCTGGCCATAATGCACCGTTCCCAATGCCGCTGCAAGTGCCGCAAATGTGGCCATGCCACTGCGCTTGCAGCTGACAGTGTGAACACACGGCAGTGCTTTCCCTGCTGCAGTCTCTGAGGGCTGGTTTAACTCACAGCACTCTACATCTGCAAGTATATCCACGCCCTAAGTGTAAACATTCCAGCTTGGCCTCTGAAGGCCCTCAGGGTGTGTCTACATGTAATTTACACTCCTGGCTGGGGTGGGGCTCACAGGGCTTGGACTATGGGGCTGTTTAATTGCGATGAAGACATCTGGGTTCAGGCTGGAACCAGGGTCCCAGAGCTCAAACATCTACACCTCAATTAAACAGACCCAAGCCTTAGTCAGCTGGCCTGGGCCAGCTGCGCGTTTTTTATTGCAGTGTAGACATACTTTCAGAGCCTGGCTCCAGCCCAAGAGGAAATGTCTGCACTGCTACTTTTAGGCCCTCAGCCCAAGCCCTGCAAGCCCAAGTCAATTGACCTGACCTCTTAGATGTGGTGCTGTGGGTTTTTCTTTGCAGCGTAGATGTACCCTGAGAGATAAAGGCTTTTCAAAAATGGTGTTAGGAGCCTAATTTCATATTTAGGCCCTTAACAAAGTATCTGATTCTCAAAAATGTTGAATGCCCAATGATTCCTATTAAAGTCACTAGGAAATTTGAGGTGTATAGCAATTTTCAAAATCAGGCCACTTATTTAAAAGCCTCAGCACAGCACCTGGGAGTACAACTTTCAAAGGGACTTGTGCTTCTAACTCCTTTAGGCACTTCTTCAAATGTTATCTTTAGGAATCAAGCTTTCGGCATTTACTTCTGAAAATCTCAGTCAAAGTGTCATGGGCAGTTACATACTACCATGACGGGAACAGTTTTAGACATGATAATGACAACTTTTTACTGATGAGCAAATTTTATGAGCAAAGCCACAAAGTTCAGAACTGAATTTCAAATCTTATTTCTACTCTAACTAAAGCTTTGGAGATGTTAAAATTATTTCCCAGACACCATCTTCTTCCACCCCACATAGCAGTGGCAAAGCCCTCACACCCACATAGAGTACGTAGATGGTTTAACCAAACATATGATCCTTTAAAACAACAACAACAACAACAACTTGTCCTTCAACCACTTCCACTGGCCAGCTCTCTGCTCCATAGTTACTCTTCCCATCCCAATGGGGGACTAAGTATAAATTTCTTTCACAAACAAAAGACTGCCCCAGTCCAAGAAGCAGAGTAGATGCCAGTAAACAAGAACGAACTTTGGAAAGTAATATTGGGTTCAACTTAACTTATTTTTCCCCAACTTTATTTTTCTTTCACATTTTAGTGGAATATCACAGATCAAATGATCAGCAGGGGGGAAAAAGGGAAAAAGTTTTCATGGATGGGTTATATCAAGAACAAACAACATTCCTGTCTAGCAGATCAAGAGAAATATCAGATTTATGAAGCTCAGTAAATACCTGCAGTTAATTACTGAAAGAACCACTGAAGAATAACAGTCTGGCTTTAACAAAGCCCTGTATTCCCCTTGACAGACTCAGCAATCCTCTAAATTATTTCAGAAATCAGAAATCCGTGACTCTTTCCTACATCCACACTGCAAGAGCAATAACAAAAGCAGACCTTTTATTTACACGCAGCGGGGAAATTAACAAAGGAAAAAACTTTTCAAGGACTAGTTAATGAGTTTCAAGGGAAAGACAGAAAAATTCCTATCTGGATACAGCTTTGGAAGGGTGTAGCACTCCGCACCTCAGAGTAGCACCCCGGAACCCCCATGTTCACCGTTATGATATTATATGTTTTGTACAAAGTATACCTGGTGAGGTATCATTTTAAAAGTCTTGATCTGCTGAACATTAATATCCTGTTGAATTGTATGTACTAACATTGTATGGGAAATTATGAAATATTGCTATATGCCTTACTGAAATATGGTATGAGGTTGGGAATGTCCACAAGCCAGTGTTTCAGTTACAACAAGGGACAGCCAGACAGCGCTGATGGCCCATCAAGGAAAGAATCCACTATCCCTGAGACTCTTTAGAGAAGGCAGGTACGAAATGGGGACTGCCCTGACCGCCCACGCCACAGCAAGGATCTTTCTAGCAGCTGGAAGAAAGTATAAAAGAGGGAGAGTGACATCAATTGGCCTTCCTCCCCCCATCTCAACACCTGGAAGCAATCTTGAAGACAAAGACTTTGAACGGGGGAATTTTGGTGCCAGGCTGGAAGGTAGTCCCAGCCTGTGGATTGAGGATCTGTAACCTGCTTGTACCATCTGTCAGAGCGAGTCACTGCTTGATTCAAATCCTGCTTAGTTTGTAGAATTTAGACTGTGAATTTATTTTTATTTCTTAAGTAACCAACTTTGAGCTCTATGCCTGCTACTTATAATCACTTAACATCTATCTTTCTGTAGTTAATAAACCTGTTTTATATTTTACCTAAAACAGTGTGTTTTGGTCAAAGTGTTTGGGGGAATCTCAGCTCAGATTACAAAGGCTGGTACATGTCCACTTTCCTATGAAGAAGAGGTGAACTGGATAATGAGCTTAGACTGGCCAGGCTTCTGACCAGTGCAAGACCGTACAGGTCTGGTGTGCAATACTGGGGCACTGGGGGAAACTGGCTGAACCTCCCTATTGCTGGTTCATGAGTGGCTGGGAGATTATTCATGTAACTCGGTTGGGTGTGTCCCTGCCTGTGGATGACTGGGTACGTGCAGTGCCTGTCAGAGGCTTGCAGCTTGATATCAGCATCACAGTGTGAGAGGCAGCCCAGGTTGGTAAGTTTGGAGGGCTCAGTGGTTCCATCATCCAGGTTGCAACCCAGGGACCCTGTCACAAGGGGCTGATCTGAGAGGAGAAGAAAAGCAGCCGACCAAACAGTTGCAATAATAATTGCTGGCGTACTTCATGAATGCCCAAATGTTATCTTAAGACAATTAACCCATTTAGAAATAGTTTAAGTGTCCAATTTGGCTCTCACTGAAGGCAAAGGCCAAATGCCTCCTGACTCCAAGAAGGGTAGGATTAGTCCCTAAAACTGCAACAACACATGAACAATAATCCAGATAAGAAATATACCGCATGATGTTACTATACCTCAGCCACTATAATCTAGTACAACCAGGCAAGTGAAGTGGGAAAGAGAGAGAAAGTTTGTAATGAAAAACTAGGTAAGATCCTCAACTTCCTCATATTCATAATCTGCATTTTTTTGTTCAAGGGTAAAAAAAATGACTGGAGGAGTTTAGCTTTAGAGGCTCTATTCCCTTCCTCCTCAAAAAATGTTAGACCACCATGAATGATTTGTTCTAGCCAGTTTTCAGTGTTGTTGTAGCCATGTTGGTACCAGGATACTAGAGAGACAAGGTGGTGAGGTAATATCTTTCACAGGACCAACTTCCGCTGGTGAAAGAGACAAGCTTTTGAGCCTGTGTAGCTTGAGGCTTGTCTCTTTCCCCAACAGAAGTTGGTCCAGTGAAAGATATTACCTCATCACCTTGTCTTTATTTTAGCCAGGACTAAAATGGCATACTCAATCCTTTCACCTGCAAAACATTTTGTCAACACTTTTTTTTCTTCTTGAGTGGCAAGATCCAAGAAAGAGTGAGTCCTTTGGCTTTGATATGTTCTTTCTTTAGTGGTGTAACACTTTTTTCTTTATTCAGAAAGTGAAGGTATTGTACATGGAGCTTTATGGACAGAAGAAAGATAATGAACCAGATTCTGATCTCTGTTACACTGGTGTAAATCTAGTCCAGAATAACTCCATTGACATCCATGGACTTACTTTTGTATAACAGAAGTCAAAATCTGTCCCAGTGGTGCTCTGAACAATAGGGAATTTTGAGTAGTTCAGTCTACCTCAGTCCTTCCCATTGGACAAGGTAGCCAGAGATTTACTTAGATTAGCTCCTCAATGTCCCACATTTGACAGAAAGCAGGTAATCAGCAACATCAGACTTCACAATGGTAGGGGAGAAATGGCCAATCATGTGGCCACAGTCCTGCAAAGGCTTGGTACATACCTAATTTTCAGTGGGACTACTCATAGTAAGTAACGCTAAGTACATGCATAACCCTTTGCAAGATCAGGGCCTACATTATTAAAAGAGAGACAGATATCCTCTCGTTAATGGAATTCCTAGAATCTTGGTGATTCCCAGTCTGATCTAATTTTCAAGATATTAACATCTATCTGCTGTTTTCTTCTCTTTAAATAATCACAGGGGACATATCCTGAAGTATTTACTTGGTCCATACTGAGAAAACATTCCATTGCAGCCCACGGAAGTAGTGTATTGCTGAAGTAAAATTCAGAGGAAAATCTGAGTAAGGGCTTTGAGAGCTGAACCTCTGACAAAACAGCCTGTTCAGACATTTACTTGAAGAGAGCCAGATATACCACCATTGTGCCCTGGTCTGCACATGCACAAATAGGAACTACATCTAGGGGGAGAGTATGATATAGCCATTCGTGTGAAACACTCAGTAAGTAGCCTTGGCATGGCTTTGCAGCTGGTCCAGTTTGAATGAAATAACTCAAATCCTATGTCCGGATGGAGGCAGAAAGACTGTTTTGCACACCGTTACCCTGTTGTACTTAGCATCTGGGAGTTTGTTGTTTTATCACTCCATCCAACATTTCACACAAGGAGATAAATGAAAGGGGTGGGCAGGTCAATTTTTCTAAACTTGGTGAGTGTTGGCTGTATTTAAATGAATGCACAATACTGTAGAAAATTCAAGTTTTGCGGCTGAAATCTTAGAACTGCATATGGAGCAGAACTTAGATGCTGGTCAGTCGTTTTTTTTATTAAGTTAAATTCTATACAACCCACCTTCCACTCGTGAACATATATTTTACAGACCCACCTTGCCTCCTAATATCCTGGGATTGACAAGGCTACAAAAAGACTGCATATCTTTCATAGACACAGACACTGTAATTTGGGAAATTTTACCTACACTTAATCAAACACATAGCCGGCCTCAAAGATCAGCACAAGTATAATCACATCAACAAAATGAACAATCATCCAACTTTCAGGTATCAAGGAGAGGAAGTTACTTCACATTTGCCAACATCAGCAGCAGTGCTCCACTGACAATATTTGATATTGTAATAAACTGGCTATTGTGTCTGTATACACAGCCCTCCACTGGATGGAATCAGAACTGTTCAACAGTGTGTCAGATCCCAGACGGTTAACAACTAATGGAGAGTCTCTCTCTCAAGTGGAGGGGAACTATTATTTTGAAGCAGGAGGATCCAAATTCTCCTTCCACCGCGGCTTTGAGGGCCTGATCCAAGACCCACTGAAATCAGCAGAAAGTCTCCCATTGACTTCATTGGGCTTTGGATACAGCCCTGTATCACCACAGTGTGTAGCATACTGACAGTTGTGAAGTTCTTAGCTAGCCATGCATCTATTACTATACTAACTCCACCCAGCTTCCCACCCTCCCACCTCTATAGCACACACAGGCAGTGCCAGGACTTGGCAGTTCTTCCTTAGTGTTAGCTGCAAATAACATGGTAGTATTCTGCTCTCATGCTTAATAATTCTCTTTTACAAATACAAAAACAGCCACAGAGTCTGCAAGCCCTAGATATCATAAACAATTAAAAGCTTAAATTACTTGATGTGGTGCGCACAGAAAATGGACTTACGCGTGAGGAAAACAATCACCAAGAAGCCATTTATTACTACCCAGCCCATCTAGCATCTGCTGGGAATTGATGAAAATATCTTCAGGCTTATGTTACACTGAAGAAAATTGAAGGTGATCTATTAAAAAAATTCCAGACAGACACCGAGGCAGCAACAAAAATGCATAAGACACTGATGTTGTTAAAGAAAATTAAAGCTGCATATCATCAACCTAATACAGTATGGTAGAGAATCACCATAGTGATGCTTTATTAGGTACTTAAGAGGCAATATGCAGAAGAAAAACTAGAGCAGAACTGAGATCGTCTGTCCTTTTACAACTTCTTTTAGTAAGGAGTTTTGGCAGGAGGGGGTTATTTGGGGTGAGTTTGCTTCTCACAAAATTGCAGGACTTCCCCAAACAGTCTGCAATAGATCTCTCTTCTATAATCTACTGCTGCTGCTATTCCAGGGTTAGATTCTGCTCTCAGTTACCTCTCAGTGATGTGAAGCCTTTTTCTATGAGAAGCTTTATAAGCACACAGGGTTCATCTACAGGAAAAATGGGTGAGGATTCCACTAGGCAACTAAACTGTTAGATGTGAACGTAAGCCTGCAAGCATGTAATGGTGGGTGCTGTAGATTTTCCAAAGCGACTTCCACAGTTTTTGACCCTATTTAAGCATCGCCCACTGTGATTTGTCTCGGCGGTTTTGTGCATGGGTCTGATGGCATCACACAGGAGCACAAATCCAAAATAATGCCATTGAGGTGAGTACGTTAGCTCCAGATTTATGTGGGTCTTCATGACCGTAGAATTGCCACCCCCCGTTTGTAGCGGCTTCTCAAGGGAAACAGACTTTCTTCCCAATTGGTGTGATGGTTTCGTGGATGCACGTCACCATATTCCTCAACAACCTCCATGAGAAATGCTCTGAAAAATTAAAGGAAATCAAGGTCTGAATGGCCCTGGCAATGTGGCTACAAAGGAATCGTGTTACCAGTGATCCTGACACTGGGGGTAGAGAGCCCTAGAGTCAGTGCATGGAGGAGCTGGACCAACGCGTGAATGGACAGGGACCTCTGGTAGCTCCAAGGATTCTGAGTGTGGACTGTTCTTTGTGCTGGGGGGAGCAAACCCTGCCCTCTAGAAAGAATGGTCGGTGCTCCTCCCTTCTGAAAATCGGACCTCTTCACATGCCACAGATCCACAAGATCAGCGCTATGCCCCCAGCTTTGGAACAGTCTCTACGAGGAACCCCTTCCATGTGCCAGACCCCCTAGGGGTCTCACTTTTCCTCTAGGGTAAGCCGCACAGCTTCACCACCTCCTTAGACTGGATCTCCAGGGCTGCAGCACCCTGTATCACATCGTGAGCTCCGTTCAGCAAGTCCAACTGAGACAGACTCCTGAGGGCAAGCACTGTTAAAACACAGCATAGGAAGTCCAGAGGGTACTATAGAGAATTGAAGGTTAAAGCATAGTTGTCATAAACAGATAGTTAAGGGTTAATGCCTCTTTTATCTGTAAAGGGTTAAGAAGTTCACCTAGCCTAGCTGACACCTGACCAGAGGAACCAATGGGGGAACAAAATGTTTCAAAAGCAAGGAGGGAAGTTCCCTTTGTCTGGGTCAGTTTTCAGTTTTGGACGGAGCGGAAAAGATCAAGGAATCAGCCTCTTATCAAAGTAGTGAGTATTAGAAAAGGAATAAATAGGTTTATGTTTATTTTCTTTTGTAACTTGTCTTGTGCAATTAGAGGAATAATCAAATTGGGATTTCTTTTGTGTATTTAAGGTTTTACCCAGCGGAACATCCTCTGTGTTTTGAATCTGTTGTCTGTGAGATCAGCGTGTATGCTATCTCCCAGAGGTTTTTTCTTTTACCTTTCTTTTCTTTAATTAAAAGCCTTCTTTTTAAGAACCTGATTGATTTTTCCTTGTTTTAAGATCCAAGAGGATTGGATCTGGACTCACCAGGAATTGGTGGGGGGAAGAGGGGAGGGGGGAATGATTAATTCCTTCTTGTTTTAAGATGTAAGGGGTTTGGATCGGTGTTCACCAGGAAATTGGTGGAGGAGTCTCTCAAGGCTACCCAGGGGGTTTTGGGGGGGAAGACAGAGTTTCCCAAATGACTCAAATATTTGGGTGGTGGCAGCCAGACCAGATCTAAGCTGGTAATTCAGCCTAGAGGTTCACATGCAGGCCCCCACATCTGTACTCTAAAGTCCAGAGTGGGGGTGAAACCTATGACAATAGTCCACTCTGGTTAGCCCAGAGCCCAGCCAAGCTGTAGCGAACCCCTTTGTTCAAGTTCTGTCTGTCTCTCCATCTAACCTCTTTGGTCAGACTCCAGGCAGGGGAGCTGGAACAATTTGTGTAGAGAGGGTGCTCAGAGCCATTGAACCAAACTGTCAACCCCGTATATGATGGAAACCACTTCAAGCCAAAGGTGCGGTTCCACCACCTCTGACTCCAAATGAGAGAGCCCCGACACCTTTTAGCAGCCAGCTCTTATCCCCCCACTTCACATCTTGCTGGCCTTTGTTCTCGAGCTGGGGAGTGTTGCCCAGCCTCCCTGTGGAGAGGTGGGAAAATCTGTATCCCTCTGGGGTGCTGGTTGCTAGGTATCAATGTCCGGCACACTGGATTTCCCATTGTCTTTTCAAATGTTCCATCGATACAGGGACCAAGGCCCAGACAGCTAGTTGACACACACACCTATGTCTTTTAGCCTGCCCTGAGAGCAAACTGCCCTTTTCCACCCCACTGGGTAACAAGGCAGCCTATAGGGTAAACTGAGGCACAAACAGGACTCAAAAATATTTCAGAAAAATCCAACTTTGTCGCAACATATTCAACAGAATCATCATCACAAGACTTTGTTGGGGAGAAGTCTGAATTCATGGTCTGAGGACAACATACACAATCTGATTTAATGTATATAACTTGTACTAATGCCGAGCTTTAGTGCCTGAAGCTGAGTGAATGAGCTAAATGTTGTTAGCCTGAATTTCATTAGCATCAATGATGCTGCAAGTTTCTTCTTTGTGAGATGATATTTTGAAGGCTAATTAAAAATGCTATAAACAGTGACTTGAATATTACTGTTCAATCACGTCACTCATATTTATTCAGAAGTTGCACACAACCAAAAGACAATTCCCTTTTTTCATACTTATTCTGTTTCATGTGTGCAGACTATGCTGCACTTTCTCCAGAGAATAACATGAAAGAAAAATCTTTTGATCAAAATAGTCTTGGAAATAAGATAACATATATACAGCGTGATTACTGGAGAAAAAATAGCTGAATCCGGTATAACTTGATGAATAAACCAGTTTCTGTAACAAGATACGAGGCATCAAGGCAATTTTTTTTCTTGTTAGAAACAGATATTCAAACATTTCTACTAACAATACAGTTAAGTGTCAATACACTTAAAACTTCAGAGCCTGATCATGAGCTCTGATAGGTACTCAGGGTAAATAAGAATTAAGTGTAACTGCTAGTTTTCTAGTGCACTTGTCCTTCTAACTTATAAAGTAAAAGCAAATATAATTAAGCTGATAAAGTGTGTATCACTTACAACTCTATTAGTACTGCATTATTTTGAGGGGGAATAAAAACTGCCACACACTACTAAGAAGCTCATCAAAATGCTTTTGATGAAAATATGCTAGACCTAGTGGAGGGGAAATATTTTAATAGAGGGGAGTCACGATGAATTTTAAAGTATCTGCACTATATGTACAATGCGTAGAGCTGGGTGACATTTTTTCAGCAAAAAATAAATTGTCAGAAAGATGCATTTTTGGGGGCACTGAAGCTATTCATGAATTCAGATCAAATTTGTCAAATAAATTTCAGCCCTCCCCCCCTCCCCCAGCTCCTAAAAAGAACAATATTAAAAGTGTTGAAATGGTTCATTTAGAAACATGTCACTTCCCTGGCACTTTCTAGCAGACAGATGAGGTTGTGGTCATGATCTGCCATAGCTTCCCTCATGCTGTCTCCATATCTGTACACCATAATGTCATCGGCTAGGATGCGGATCGCTGAAAGTCCTGTTCGTATATCTTGTTGGTGACACTGAAATTCTCCCATTTCAGGTTTGATCCCAAATGGCATTTTCAACCATATATATTTATCTGCTGGTGTCCAAAGTGTGGTAAGGTAGCTGCTTTCTTAATCCACTAGCACTTCCCAATACACATCTTTGGCATCAAGTACTGGGAATATTTTTGCTTTTTGCAAAGTCAAGTAGTATCTCTTTAATCATAAAAAGAACAGGAGTACTTGTGGCACCTTAGAGGCTAACAAATTTATTAGAGCATAAGCTTTCGTGGGCTACTGCCCACTTCTTCGGATGCATATAGAGTGGAACGTATATTGAGGAGATATATATACACACATACAGAGAGCATGAACAGGTGGGAATTGTCTTACCAACTCTGAGAGGCCAATTAAGTAAGAGAAAAAATTTTTTTGAAGTGATAATCAAGCTAGCCCAGTACAGACAGTTTGATAAGAAGTGTGAGAATACTTATAAGGGGAGATAGATTCAATGTTTGTAATGGCTCAGCCATTCCCAGTCCTTATTCAATCCTGAGTTGATTGTATCTAGTTTGCATATCAATTCCAGCTCAGCAGTCTCTCTTTGGAATCTGTTTTTGAAGTTTTTCTGTTGTAAGATAGCCACCCGCAGGTCTGTCATTGAATGGCCAGACAGGTTAAAGTGTTCTCCCACTGGTTTTTGAGTATTATGATTCCTGATGTCAGATTTGTGTCCATTAATTCTTTTGTGTAGAGACTGTCCAGTTTGGCCAATGTACATGGCAGAGGGGCATTGCTGGCACATGATGGCATATATCACATTCGTAGATGTGCAGGTGAACGAGCCCCTGATGGTATGGCTGATGTGATTAGGTCCTATGATGATGTCACTTGAATAGATATGTGGACAGAGTTGGCATCGGGCTTTGTTACAAGGATCTTTCCCTGTTTGCTGTATAGGATGCTGATCAGGTGCTCTAAGATATAACTGCATTTGCTCCAATCTCTCAGATAGAGACAAGCACCTACAATATCTCTATCAAGCATTCTTAAAACTACAATACCCACCTGCTGAAGTGAAAAAACAGATTGACAGAGCCAGACGAGTACCCAGAAGTCACCTCCTACAAGACAGGCCCAACAAAGAAAATAACAGAACACCACTAGCTGTCACCTTCAGCCCCCAACTAAAACCTCTCCAGCACATCATCAGAGATCTACAACCTATCCTGAAAGATGATCCCTCACTCTCACAGATCTTGGGAGACAGACCTGTCCTCGCTTACAGACAACCCCCCAACCTAAGGCAAATACTCACCAGCAACCACACATCACTGAACAAAAACACTAACCCAGGAACCTATCCTTGTAACAAAGCCCGATGCCAACTCTGTCCACATATCTATTCAAGTGACATCATCATAGGACCTAATCACATCAGCCATACCATCAGGGGCTGCACATCTACCAATGTGATATATGCCATCATGTGCCAGCAATGCCCCTCTGCCATGTACATTGGCCAAACCGGACAGTCTCTATGCAAAAGAATTAATGGACACAAATCTGACATCAGGAATCATAATACTCAAAAACCAGTGGGAGAACACGTTAACCTGTCTGGCCATTCAATGACAGACCTGCGGGTGGCTATCTTACAACAGAAAAACTTCAAAAACAGACTCCAACGAGAGACTGCTGAGCTGGAATTGATATGCAAACTAGATACAATCAACTCAGGATTGAATAAGGACTGGGAATGGCTGAGCCATTACAAACTTTGAATCTATCTCCCCTTGTAAGTATTCTCACACTTCTTATCAAACTGTCTGTACTGGGCTAGCTTGATTATCACTTCAAAAAAAAAATTTATCTTACTTAATTGGCCTCTCAGAGTTGGTAAGACAACTCCCACCTGTTCATGCTCTCTGTATGTGTGTATATATATCTCCTCAATATACGTTCCACTCTATATGCATCCGAAGAAGTGGGCTGTAGTCCACGAAAGCTTATGCTCTAATAAATTTGTTAGTCTCTAAGGTGCCACAAGTACTCCTGTTCTTTTTGTGGAACAGACTAACACGGCTGCTACTCTGAAACCTGTCTTTAATCATAGGTATTTGGTACTGGGCTCTTTTTAGTTCTTTGCATATATTGGTTGGTTCTATGCAAACAGGCAGCTTACCCAGGTGGAGATCCTAGCCAGTTTGCCAGACAGGATGGAAAATATTTTTGGTGCCTCCCTCAGCAGCCAAAAATAAAATGCCAGCCAATCAGAGCAGAGCTGGAAAAAAAAAAAAGACCAGCATCACAGTAGTTTGGCGTCCCCTGGAGGTTGGTGCCCAGAGTGACTGCCCTGCTCTTCCACTCCTAGAACTGGCCACAAGCTTGCCTGGCTTCTCATGCTGCGTATCTAACATAGGGGCTCTGTGAGGCAATGCTTGTATTGGCTGAATTGTTTTATCTATGACATCCCAGCCCTTCCCTTTCCCCTCCTCCTTCCCCCTCCCAAAAAAGGGTAATCTTTTAGCAGCTTTGTTAGAGGGATGCCACAACGTATTGTCTGCTCTGGACACATTTTTTGTTTTACTTGTGTGTCTATTGTATCGATCATTTGTCCCAGTTTTAGGCCAAGTCTACACTGTAAACTTACATCAGTATAATTCCGTGTCTTAGAGGTGTGAAAAATCCACACTCCTGAGCGAAGCAGTTACACAGACCCCCGGTGTAAACGGTGCTAGGTTGATGGGAGGGCTCCTCCCGTCGACACAGCTTCTGCCTCCCAAAGAGGTGGATTAACTGCACTGATGGGAAAAGCTCTCCCACCGGTATAGTAGCATCGCACGGAAGCGCTACAGCTGCACCGCTACAGCATTTTAAGTGCAGACCTGCCTTTAGCGTCACTAGGTTTGTGAATATACTTGTTTTAGCTGAAAGCAGTGGCTTCCGTGTTGTCTGTACTACTTGACATGTAAGTCTGTATACTTTTCCTGGGTTTTCTGCTTGTAATTTATACTGTCCTGGTGGTGGTATGATTGTGCCACCATATACACCTCTACCCCGATATAACGCGATCCAATATAACACGAATTCGGATATAACATGGTAAAGCAGCACTCCGGGAGGACGGGGTTGCGCACTCCGGTGGATCAAAGCAAGTTCAATATAATGTGGTTTCACCTATGACGCGGTAAGAATTTTTGGCTCCCGAGGACAGCGTTATATCGGGGTAGAGGTGTAATTTTAATTTGGCTTTGCTTGCTTGCAATTTTGCTTTCTTGTCTCGTACGACGCTGAGAAAGTCTTTGTAGCCTAGCACATTCACGGATGTCCCACTGACTATTTGGCATTCAATTTTCTGTTTGTGTGCTTCAGCCTTGTCTCTGCATCTGATGCTAGTCTGAGCTTTACAAGCCATTTTATGGTTGCTGCTTTGCACTTCATTAATGACATGCATGCAAAATCTAAGGCCACTAAGTCACTGTTTGCTTCCTCAATTTGGTGCATTTTTTCTTTGTTTTTCTTATCTGCAAGCTTTGCCATAACAATTTGTCTTGCCGCAATTATTGCTCATGACACTATACGTGGGGGGTTTTCTCCACAGTATCCACAGGTCTTTTTTAGCATTTGTGTTTATCCTCTCTGCTTTGTGTTTGGGCATTTGCTTTTGCACAATTTTGGTGCATTTTCCCTTGTATTTTTTTGATTTCCCTAAACTAGGAGGTGAATTATCTCTGTTTGCACTCCACTTATGATCTGCATTAGGACGTGAACTTGTTCACTAGCTATGCACATTTGTATCTCTCATCAGAATTAGTGTGGGCTCTGAGCATTCTCCTTTGAGCTTCTGCACCTTTCATTCCTATTACTAATCTATCACAAATTAGTTCTATGCAGTGTAATTGTAACCGTGTCGGTCCCAGGTTATGAGAGAGACGAGGTGGGTGAGGTAATATCTTTTATTGGACTAATTTCTGCTGGTGAGAGAGAGTCTGTGTGACTCAAAAGTGTGTCTCTCTCATGAGCAGAAGTTGGTCCAATAAAAGATATTACCTCACCCACCTTGTCTCACAAATTAGTTCATCTTTTAAGATATGATAATTGCATGAATCAGCCATTTTGCACAGTTTGGCAACATACAGAGCTATTGTTTCTCCAGATTTTTGATGAAACTTGTTAAAAAGAAACCTTTTTGCATATGATTTTTTTTTAATTGAAAATGCTTTGGAGTGCTTTTGTGATTTGACATGGTTCCTCCCCGGCTGCTGCTGACATATGCACAAATGCTGTTGGAGCATGTGACAGCCTTTGCTCATCATTACAGCTAAAAGTGGGGCTGCTCTATTTTTTTTTCTTTTTATCTAGCCCCCGTTGCAATTTCATAGGTTTCCCATTGTGGTTTAAAGAATGTCTAGCATCTCCTTTCACAGCCGCCTACTCAGGGACAGGAATCTGGTAGTTGCCATAATTACTGTTTCTTCTCTCTCTTTTTTGTTGTGTTTGCCATAGTCTTAGTTTCTGATTTCCATGTGCCTGCAGGAGCGAGCACAAAGAGACAGAGCCAAGACAGTGCAACATTCAGGCTTTATTCCTTCCTCCATGTATAGTGTCCTCTCACATCAAGCACTTCCTGAAAGTAGAGTTCCTACAAATAACCATGCTATTATGCCCCCTACTGGGAAGCTATTTATCATAAAAATTATAGTGTCAGAATGGGACACTTAACATCAGAAACAGGAGCAAACAATAGTTTGACTTTGCCCCAAGTGTTCTTAAATGATCCAACTAGCCCATAAAGCACTAACGCAGTGGGACTGGTGTGCTAACACCCAATATCACTAGTAATGTCACTTTTCTATGGACATTCTCATTTCCATGCACATAGCATCACCGCCAAACATTAGGACTGATCCTGCAACCCTCACTCACCCAACATGTTCCATTGACCTAAAGAAGACTAGTGGCATGAGCAACAGTTTACAGGATCAGATTTATGGCCATTTATTGATATTGTTATCCAAGTAATCCCTCACCATTCCATGGCAGCAATGTAATATTCACTGCTCTGATTACAGAAGAGAACTAATTATTGTAAAGACAATGATAACATTATAGTTCCTAGGTGACAACATATTTGCTATAAGCTATTAATACCTCATGTCTCTAATAAGCTAGGAAAACTGGATAAACATGTAAAATAGGAAACCCACATTAAGTTGGGGGCCTGCTGTGTGCCAGACACTCAGACTTCAGTACTATATCTGTGATTACAAAGATGCTCTAGAATGATATTCGGTGAAAACCACGGCCGGTGCAAGGAAGTTTTGTGCCCTAGGCGAAACTTCCACCTTGCGCCCTCCCACCCCCACTCCGCCCTGAGGCGCCCCCCCATGGCGGCGCCCCCCCCACCCCTGAGGCACCCTCCCCCCCGTGGCAGCTCCCCCCCCCCGGGGAGCCGTGCATCAACTCCCCACCCCAGCTCACCTTTGCTCCGCCTCCTCCCTGAGCATGCTGCCCCCGCTCTAATTCTCCTCCCCTCCCAGGCTTGTGGCCAGGGCCGGCTCTGGCTTTCTGGCGGCCACAAGCAAAAAAAAAAACAACCCTGTGGCGCGGCCAAAGCCAGGGTGCAGGGGAACTCCCTGCCCTGCGGAGGGGAGGGAGCGGGGGGAGAGAGAGAAGGGGGACAGCCAGGGCTTCAGCGGGGCGCTGCCACGTGGCCCCTCCCACCGTGCCCCCTGCCGGGAGGGCTCCACACCGCTCCGATCGGCTGGGAAGGAAGGACACGGGCTGCCCTGCCGGGCTTGCTGCAGGGCGCTCCCGTCCTCTGCGCCGCTGCCCCCTACAGGGTGGCCGGAGCGGAACAACAGAAAAAAAAAAAAAAAAAGGGGCCGTGCCACCCTAGGATTGGGCGGAATGCCGCCTCCTACAAGCTGCTGCCCCAAGCACCAGCTTGCTGAGCTGGTGCCTGGAGCCGGCCCCGCTTGTGGTGCCAAACAGCTGATTGGCACCGCAAGACTGGGAGGCGGGAGAAGTGGAGCGGCAACCGCGCACTGGGAGAGGAACGCTGTAAAAAAAAAAAAAAAAAAAATTGGGGGCACCGCTTTTTGGAACCCCCAAATCTTGGCGCCCTAGGCAACCGCCTAGTTCGCCTTAATGGTAGCACCGGCCCTGTTGAAAACAATCAAAACCAATTTAAACCACCAATTGTAAACAGATACATCAGTAGTGTACATTCAAACCAGCGAGATGAGAGAAATGCTCTCCTCTTTATATTTCAAAGCCTTGCTTGTATGTAGTGGGTGTTAACAGTAGAGCTGGTCAAAAATTTTCCGACAGAACAGTTTTCTGTCACAGGCTTCCTGGGCTCCCATGTGTTTGTTGGTTTAAAATCCTCTCTCTCAAAATGCTTTGTTCCTACTGTTAGGATAAACAGTATGTTGGTTTAAGAAGGCTGTCAGATCTCTACATACACCACTGGTCACAGACTCCCACAGGGAAGAACCTCAAGTGCCAAAACCAGCTGGATCTGCTGGGTAAGCACAGTTGAGATACAAGGTACTGTATCCCAGTGCCCAGTCTAAGAGTGCCAGAATTATGGGATTGCACCTTAACACAGGTAAAGACCAGAGGGGGGGCATTGAGAGGGAGACTCGGAAGGGGACAAAGGTGCAGCTAGCCCTGCAAATCATGACACACTGTAATACAATATACTACATAAAGGGCTGAATAACTACAAGAACCACAACTTTGAATTTCCTGATTTTTGCAGTGTTGCCAACTCTCGTGATTTTATTGCGACTCTCATGATATATTTTCTTAAAGCTCCTGGAGTCCAGAGATTACAGGAGAATCTCAGCTTTAATTTGGTTTAACAGTAAGTTTTTAGTCCTTGGCGTTGTAGAGGAATGGTGGAAGATGTGACTGGCATGTCCGCAAAGGCTCAAATACACAGAATTAAAAGAAAACACACACAAAATATTTTTCCCCAAAGTCTCATCATTTTTAAGCCAATCTCATGATGTTGGGGGAGCAGAGAGAAGGTGGGAGCAGGGGAGGCTCTATGTATTTTGCCACCCCAAGCACGGCAGTCAGGCAGCTTTCAGCGGCGCACCTGCGGGAGGTCCGCTGGTAATGTGGATTCGGCGGCATGCCTGCGGGAGGTCCACCAGTCCTGCGGCTTCGGCGTACCTGCCGCTGAAGCCGCGGGACCGGTGGACCTCCCGCAGGTATGCCGCTGAAGGCTCCCTGACTGCCACCCCCACAGCGACCGGCAGGCTGCCCCCCACGGCTTGCCGCCCCAGGCACGTGCTTGGTGCGCTGGTGCCTGGAGCTGCCGCTGGGTCGGAGGCTAACTCATGAAACTCCATTTCCCCTTTGCAGGAGCTAGGAGGCTGAGGATGGGGTAGAAGAACAGAGATCGCA
This sequence comes from Trachemys scripta elegans, assembly GCF_013100865.1. NCBI lineage: Eukaryota > Metazoa > Chordata > Testudines > Emydidae > Trachemys > Trachemys scripta. Next base: position 41,169,426 of record NC_048300.1, read on the forward strand.
TGCACACACCCTCTCAGCAGCCAAGAGGGAAGAGCAGAATTCCCTCCTCCCCCTGACAACAGGCCAGGAGGCAAGGCGACAACGCACAAAGTTCCCTTCTGCTTGCAGCATCAGAAGTTTGGTGGGAGGAACTGGAACAAGTTCATAGGAGTTTTTAAACACAGGAAGGGCACTTCTGAACTGAATTCTGAAATGGGTGGGGAGCCTATGGAGGTATCTGTGGATGATGGTGATGTGTTTAGATGATATTTAATGACATTGTGTATTTTGTTCATAATGTCATTTCAGAAACACTGGCTTCCCCTTAGTATCATTTCTTTCCCCTCCTATTGCTCTTCTTGTATCTTTCTTTCCTGATCTTTATTTTCCCTTTTGATTGTCAGTTGTCTGTTTTCTGTCATTATCTGTTAACCATTCCATGCCTATTGCACTCTCCAAAGAAACACTGGGTGGGATTTTCAAAAGCACCCCAGTGAGTCAGTAACACTGGGCCCACTGGCTTTCTATGCGGCTTGTGCTCCTAATTCACTTACGTGCATAATCGATCCATTGCAACATTCCTACAGTAAAGTACAATTAATATTCTGTTTTCCTTGATACATAATGCTTGTGTGGCTGATGAAATTATTCCCTGTGAATGAAATTCACCCTGGCGTAAAGGTCCTTGCACAGGTTGCCTGAGCTGGAGTGAATTAATCTCTGCATATATTTCACTAGGTTAACATGCTTTGAAACTTGGTGACATTTCATTTTTTAAAAATTACTGTAGCTACATGAAAAGGAAATAAACCCTATTTGTTAAGCAACCTAACTTACCTATGTACTGTAGCTGTGAGCAACCTACAAAGCCTCAACTGGAGAATCAATTCCAGTCTGCTATTCTGTCCTTTTTTGTGTCGAGGAACACTTTTGGGTTTACAATAAATAGGAAGGAAACCAAATATTAATGGCTGGGTGAGAATCAGCAAGCAAAAAGCACACTGCAGCAGAGCTTCTGTCATACCCCTAGTGGCTATCGAACCTCTTCAGCCTTAATAGCCCCAAGCTTAAAACCTTCAGGGGAAAGAAAACAAAATGTCTGTCGCAGACGCTCATCTTATCATTATAAGAAACTGCTCTTAACTAGCAGCTCTAGGGAATAGCCTTCTGACACTCTGTTGAGGTATGGTTCCAGCTGACCCTTCCTAGTCTAGTTTCAGTGCTGGCAGCTGTCTCCTATCAGGCAAATGCAGGGATGAGCTAATTATCCAGGCGACAGAACCAACAGATCACCCCAAATATTGCCACAGAGCAGCCTTTAAAATAGCAAGAATTCTAGAAGTTGTTTCATCTATTTTTATTCTTTAAAATGAGGCACTAAGGCACAGTGGTGAAGAATACAGCTATAAATGCCAAAACAGGCAGACACTTAGTACTTGTAATAGTGCATTTCATATAAAGCTTTCCAAGTGTTTTACAAACAATTAATTAATCCTCATAATATTCCTTTGCATTAAATAGGTGCTACCACCACCATTATCATTTATTTGTATTGGAGTAGTGCCTAAGGCTGTATTGCGGGATTGGAGAGGTTACACTTTTTCTCTATAGAAAAAGGCAGCAAAATGGCTTATTTCATGAAAAAACATGACCACACACAAACCACACACACATATTGTAATGGCCAGTGCCAGGCAAGTAATGCTTTCTGAGCTGCCAGAAATGTTACCTGCAGAAGAGTTTCCGCTCTCTTTTATATTCTGTTAGAGGTTTACTTTGAAAGATTCCAGAATCGGTGGATAACTTGAGTATCCATTGTTCAACAATATAGTAAATGTATTTAACTTAAACATTCTACCCGTAGAAAAAAGGTTCTCCAGCAGAGAGAAAAGTAGTATTTTTCAATTCACCTAATACAGTCGTCTCCAACCTTTTTACACACAAGATCACTTCTTGAAAATAAGGGCAACCCAGGATCTACCTCACCCATTCCCCAAAATCCCACCCCACTCACTCCATCCCCCCTCCCTCCCTCTCCCCCACCCTCGCTCACTTTCACCAGGCTGGGGTAGGAGGTGGGGGTGCGGGCTCTGGGCTGGGGCCGAGGGGTTCACAGTGTGGGCGGGGGCTCTGGGCTGAGCCTGGGAGAGGGGATTGGGGTGCAGGAGGGGTGAGGGGTGCAAGCTCTGGAAGGGAGTTTGGGTGCAGAAAGAGGCTGTGGGCTGGGGCAGAGTGTTGGGGTGCAGAACAGGGTAAGGGTGCTGGCTCTGGGAGGGGGGTCAGGGTGCAGGAGGGGGTTCAGGGTGCAGGAAGGGTATTGGATGCTGGCTCCAGGAGGGGGCTCAGGGCTGGTTTTGGGTGCTGGCTCTGGGAGGAGGCTCAGGGCTGGGGTTTGGAATGCGGCCTCCCACTGAGCAGCATTTACCTCCAGAAGCTCCCAGTTGGCAGTGCAGAGTGGCTGCCTACCTTGGCCCCACGCCACTCCTGGAAAGGGTCAACGCGCCCCTGCAATCCCTGGGGAGGGGCGGGCAGCACATGGTTCCATGCACTGCCCCTCTCTGCAATCACCATCCCCGCAGCTCCCATTGGCCACAGCTCTCCATTCCCAGCCAATGGGAGCTGCAGGGGCAGTGCTTAAAGGCAGGAGCAGCGTGCAAAGGGAGACCCCTGCCCCTAGGGCCAATGCTCAATTCTCACTGCTCTCATTCCTTCTGCAGAAAGTTTGATTGCTCCATCACATTAACCAGGCTTTTCTCTGCACATGCTCAACAGGCCAGCAGAAAGTTTCAATTTCATATTTTTCAATATACTTTATGTTTTCCACAACAAACAGTCAGTTTCTCTTTAAAATCTGTGATGGCTGAATTATTTTCATGGTCTTAACAAATACCCCCATTTCACAGATAAGGCGATGGATATCTTGGGCTCCCGTCCATCAACATATGGCTGTAAAATTACCCCAATATGTTACTCAGTATGGGCCAGATCCTGTGAGCTCTCAATTCCTGTAAGTTGATGGGAGTTCTCTGAGCTAAATCAGCAGGACTGAATCCCGATCATATGCACAGCCACGGGGAGAAAACGAGGGGACACGTCTCCATTTTTTATTGTCCTTTTGGTGTCCTATCTAAACCAGCCGCAGGTACCCTTCTAGGTAACGTTAAAACCAAAGGCATCAGGAGTGCGGGGGCTTGTTTATATGAGGAGATGAAATATATTCACTTTCTAAAGCCTGAGGGAGAGCTAAACCCAATGTATAACAGTTGTGGGCCAAATTTCTAAAGAGGCCTCAATGTGGTCTCAAAATTGTAAGCAGTTTTTCACATCTAGGTCTTGCATTTGAGTTTTGCAGGCGGGTGCATACACTGAAACTGGAATGTGACAAATTGCACCCCCTATAAGCAGCCTCTTAGGCAGGCTTAGGTTAGCAATCCCCCAGGTCCCAGGAGAGGAGCTGTGAGTCATGACCTCATAGTGATCCCCATTCCGAAAATTACCACTAGCCCACTCCTTGAAACAGCAGTAACATCAGCAAGTTTTTCAAGCTTGCTAAACCCCTCGCAGCCTGCCACAGAGCTCAGAACTATAAACACAGTCAAGGGACAAAGCAGAGGAATCTTTGTTTAATCGTGTTGTGTTCTTGCAGACTGAAATCCTGGCCCCAGAGCTCAACATGAGCCGCTGAACTGGGCATTGGGGGCTGGGGGGGAAAGGGGGGAATCTTTCCCCACTTCTGGCTGCTCCATGGCCAGCCTTGTGATTGCAGTAGCCTCCACAACCACTGCACATATACTGTGCATGAGAAATACACAGTGTATCCATAGGGCCCCTACCTCTCCCAGCCTATCCAATACACCTGGAGAGGCAGTGCAGGGGGAGTGCATGCAGAGCTGGTCTGCATGGTGCACAAGGAACATGCACTGCCTGCATAACCTCAAATCCTGCCCTCCATCCACATGGTAGAGCCTATATTTGTTCTATATGCAGACCTCTCCCTGCCCAGAAAGGAGGCGGTAATTTTTGCCTTCCCTGATAATGATCACAAAATCATTCAGTGCCTGCCTTATTCTGGTTCCTGATGAGCAGGGATCACAAAACAAACTCCGCCACTACAATTGATGCCTGTAGTTTCAGCTGAGACGCCAAGGACTGAATGGATATAGATACTAGACAAGCCATCAACCCTGAGGTGACACCCGCCCAAGTGCCTACCGTGTGGGTCAGGGTTCTACTGCCCCTGCCTGATGCCTACATGCTTTGCAAAGAAAGAGAAATTCGCTCTTCAGGGCTGCCAACCAGCCTCTATCAGCAGCAATAAATTCACAGCTGTTTTTAAAGCCAGCTATTGAACAAAATCCTTATAAGCTGCTTAAATGGCATTACGCATTTTGGAAGGGAGACTTCAATTCAAGGTATCTGCAATTAACGGGTATGTACAATGTATGCTCCCCTTATTGTCCACCCGCTCTTCAGTCCTGTGCTCTGACTAAGCCTCTCTCCTCAGCTGTCTTTGTCCACTTCTCCCACTCTCGGCATTGGAAAAGCATCTTCTCATTCCTACTTCCGATCTCCTAAACCTAGTGGGGGCCGGTGGTGGGATTCATGCCATCAATTAAATCTCCTCTATTGGTTCTTCAAACACATAAAAACCACACTTTTGTGACAGACATCCTTCTTTTCCCACTTCTCTTTAGCAGAACAAAGCCTAGCAGACGGTAGGCTGGGCGGAGTGGAGCAGGCAGCATCTAACCTGTTCAGTTTAGCTGCACCATAGAATGCAGCCAGCGGCGAGAGAGGCTGGTGGCTAAGAGAGAGCTCCTCCCTCTATTAAGGTATAGAGCAGGGCTGAGATCAGAGCCAGCTGACTTTTCAGTCTTCTCTGGGGCAGAGAGCAGCAGGAAGGACGCAGAGCAGCTGACCTTTTTTCAGGCAGGAAGATGGAGGCAGGGAGCAGATTGGAGCGAGTGCCTCCTCAGGAGGAGACCAGTGGTGGGAGCTACAAGAGAGAAGCTGGGGGGGGGGGTGGACTGTATTGATTGGGAAGTGCCCATCCTTGCTAGATGGAAGGTTGGTCGATGTTATTTGGGAGATTAGAAATGACTGTGTGCATGTTTGAGATGTTATATATATTTTAGGAGTGGGATAGGGTGCAGTGGAGGAAGTATCCAGTTACCAGTTCCAGCCTCACCACTTATTTTGTGAACTATCCACCACTGCCTAAAACCAACCTCTGGCCCAGTCTTCAATCCCCTCACACACCTCTTATTTTATATGTGGAGTGTAAGCTATGCAGGGGAGGAAGCATGTCTAAATTGTTTATTTTTAAAGTATTATGGACTTTATATGTAATCAATAAAATACCAGAGAAAATCACTTACTGGCAAGTCCTGTTTGTCGTAGTCTCCTCTCCTAGCATATGACAGCGGATCAACGGTTATATAACTGGGGCTTCCCTGCAGATAGCACCATAACACTGCCTTTACCTTCATCCAGCGTTGTGAGATGGGACCAGAACGAGACGCATGACAATAGACTTGTCTTCACTGTATTGTGGAAGCTTGGGTTACCTATACTCGAGTCAACCTCCCTCAAAGTTAGCCTAGCTTGAGTGAGAACAGCCACACTGCAAAACACCACTCGGGCTGCACAGAACGATTGTATTAACAGCTCTGAGTAGCTGTATCCCCACCGCATTACTAGTTCCAGTGTCAACAGCACTCAAGCTCTCACTGCACCTCCTGCCGGCCAGCTGGCTTGAGTTTAAGGCACCACTGAGTTCCACCTAGAGACTTTTGTGTGTGGAGGGGGGTCAGGTTTGGAGCAACACTTGAATTATACTTCACGTTAGCACTGCAATGAAGACAGGCCCAATGATGTATACGTAACTCCTATTGATGATGTAAGTAGGGATGCGTATGCCAGAACAGACCCTTTGTTTGAGGTCAGCATTTATTCCATTTGATCATTTTCTTCTTTTTAAATTGTCCATAAAAGAAACAAGTCTTCATGGAGATTTTTCACACTGCATTGCGAGTTATTCTGCATTGTGTACTAATCAGTTACCACCCAGAAAGCAAGGAATAAAAGACTTGATCCTACAGCACTTGATAAATCTTATATTTAAACATGAATGAAAGTCAGGGCCTGACTAGCACAATGTATCCTCAGCTTTCTGAGCACTGCAAGGATTACAAAGATCCGGAGGCTGGATAGAAACATAGGATTTGCCATATGGATCAGACCACTGGTCAAAGGAAGATGGAGAAAAAGCCTGTAACATACCTCCCTCCCCCACATAATGCACCTCAACATAAGGCATTTTATCCAATAAGGCAGGGGTTCTCAAACTTCACTGCACCACAACCCCCCCCTTCTGACAATAAAGGGGGAGGGCGGTCAGAGCCTGAGCCCTGCTGCCCTGGGTGGGGAGGAAAGGGGGCCTCAGGCCAAGCCCTCCTGCCCGAGGTGGGGGGGAGAGGAGGCTGCAGCCCAAGCCCCATTTCCCCAGGTGGGGGTGGAGCTCAGGCTTCAGCTTCAGCCCTGGGTCCCAGCAAGTCTAACACTGGTCCTGATGACGCACTTTGGGATCCCGACCCACAGTTTGAGAACCGCTGCATCACTGAACAGCCCCCAAACCAAATGCAGGGTAATGATTAGTAGGCACTGCGATGTGTGTGCTGAAGTTCTTTACTAGGACATTAAACCTAGTTTAAACTGCAGCCTACAGAGCTGACCAGGAGAAAAAAATAACTCATGTAAATGAGCTCCTTCCCCTCCCTTCTGTGCTGTCTTTACCATTTATACTCCTATTCTGGGACCACTCAATCTGCAGAAATTATTACAGCCCTAAGGAGCACCTCAACCAGCTCAGGTGGCAAGATGGATGACCTTAGACTTGATCTACGGGATGAGATATGAGATACTTCCTTGGCGACTGAAGAGTGTCGCTGGAAGCTTCTTTCTCATTAGTTAATCATGTGTAGAAACCACACTGGAGTCCTGAAAGACAATGTTTTAACATACTGGGAACAACCATTTCATGGACACTCCTAACTTGACTGAGGAAGCATACAGTATTACTCCAGGCCAGATGCTCATCTCAAAGGACCAAGCAATGCCAATGGCATTACTCAGGAATTACACCAATGTGAATGGAATTGGAGTCAGCCCATTAGCTCAAGGTGTGAGGATTAGCCTTTGGATGTTTAAATTGGAGAAATTTAAATGAGAGCCCAGGGCAAACAAATTGTTCAGATACATGGTGAGCTATTGTAGAATCCTTTACTAACCTTCTCTTTAATCTACTCACAAAGTAGCCAGTTACGAAGCAGTCAGAGAGGGAGTGAAACCTCAGTGTTGGCAATAGCACCAGTTTTGTTTCAAGCAGGGGTTCTCACATTTTTTTGTAGTATGACCATATCTTACCAAATCCCTGCTTTGAGGACCATCTCCCCTCATTTATGATGCTATAATCATCTCACCTCCCATTAAACGCACCTGTGCCTCTTAGGCACCTAACTCCCATTGGATTTCAATGGGATATGTGTAACTGACTCCCTCAGGCCCCTTTGAAAATTCCAGACTATGCCTCTAAGAGATGCAGCACAGAACTCACAGCTAAAGGGGAGCAGAAGCCAAATTGGCCACAAGCCACCTGTGTGGCCTCTCAATCCTGGACTCTGGTGTGATTCAGAAAACCCTGGGGGCCCTTACAGCAGTCTCCTCCAGGCTGCCCTATTGGACACAATGCTGTCTGGAGTTTCCGGTGCTTTGGCTCCGCACCAACATGCCCCTCTGGCCCCAAACCATCCCCTGGCACATCCCTTACTTTAGGTGTTGTGAGATGAAGCCCCCAGAAGGGCTGCTTGAGCTGACTCTGCAGTGCCTGCACCGGGGCATCCTCCCCTGGCTGGTTATGGGGCTTTTAGGGCTTGGCTCCTTTATGCCACTCCAGCCTTTTCACATGATGTAAAGGTGCTGGAGCAGGGGTGAAGATATCACTCCACGTGCTAAGACGTGTTTGTACAGCACCTGCACATTTGGGCTGCAACAGGGGCCTTTGAACATCTGTTGGTGGAAAATCTGTTATGCCTAGAGCTCATATGGTCTTCTTTAAACAAGGATATTCCAATTCCTTATTCATCCATTTGCTAACACCTACTGGCTTATGACATTTTAAAGTACATTGTGTTCAAAGGAGGTACTGAGCTATAGGTTTTAAAGTAGTGAATTCTCCCCTCTCCCTCACCGCTTTCTCTAATATTAAGAAAATATTGGAAAAATGTTAGACTTTCTAGTAAACATTTGGATTCTCATACACACAGCTGGCAAACACATTGTGCACTTGTTATATATTAGTGCAATGGCAAATTTGCTGTATATTCAGATGGAAACTATTTGGCTCAGAAACTTTGCTGCCTGGTACATCAGCTATCACTCCCATTATTTCTTATTTGTTATGGAGGCATCAAGCCCAAAAGCCTGTTTGGCTGAAACAGAGGAAGCGCTATAATCTCCTGAACTCTGCTTTTGCTGCTCAGTGATTGGAGCTTCTGGAAAAGTACAGTAAAGGAGCCCATAATATCCAGCACTGCCTTGAGGAATCAATTATTCATCAGTTATGCACCTTTGCCATTTGTGATGTTGGGATTACTCAGAAATTTACCTTACATTAAAATTAGCTAGAAGTCCTTCTCAATTAGATGAGCAAATGAAATTGTCTGTTCTCAAATCTCTTCCATTTAGCCAACAAAAAAAGAGTTCCAGTCTTTGTTGGGCATTAATATAAGTAGGAAAATTTGCTAGATCCAATGTCCTAGCCAGGGTTTCTCTTTTGTACTAATTTCCTTCCTTTCACTTAGCATTTGCTCTTTTAATACATGGCTTTTTAGAAATAATCTGTTTTATTAAGACGATTATTCCCAGAATAAAGACTTGATTAAAATAGAGTTGGATTCAGATGATGTTGCCCTTTAAAAGAACCTCATTAGAACATTATAGTTTTAAACCCTGAAAATCTAGAAAGTCAAGCAAATATCCAGCATCAACTTTAACTGTGCTTCCTTCCTAGCCTCACCCCATTCTAGCCATGGGTTAGAACTCCTTATCATGTACCTTATGAAACTAAAGTCTGCCTTACCATGTGCCGTATGAAACTGAAGTTGAGTATATGAATTACAACAACATAGTCTTTTGTTGTACGATTATGTAGCTTGCATCCAACCTTCCAGACGCATCAGGTAAACAAGAGATTAAAAGCAGATCCTTTTGTCCTTGTTGTTAAAGCTCCATGCTGTAAAGTGCCCCAGATTTGCATAACTGATTGCAGATGTCTGGTTGTCTGTTGCAAGTGTGATGTACAGAACCCAGAATGACTAGCCAGAGGAACAGGAACTGAACTGGTTTTCTTGATCATTTCAAATTATTTCATGCAGTGTGGAGGCTGACCAGGTAACATGCAGCTTTCACCTTTGCCTGTCCCAGCAATAAAGGAACTGAGATAGGAAAAAGTAGGGGGGGTTTCACTATTTAATAAATATTTCATCACATCCTATTGCATTTCATTATTTCATGGAACCAACATGCATCAGGTACAATCACCACCAAAGCTCTGATGAGAGATCACTCAGAATGACAAGACACCCTATAAATGATGGAATGCCCAGACACCGGGAAATAGCTGTAATAACCTGTAAAAAAGCAGGGTCTGTTTTACCTCAGATCAGGAACCGAGGGAGGCTTTGGCAGTTCTCTACACTGAATCCATCTACATTTGGTTAGGCTAAATTAGCTCCTTCACCATCTGAAAACATTTGGACTTTGTCCATACACCGGTTATTTAAACTGCAATTTGCAAAATGAACTCCAGGACAGGTGTTGAAGCAGTGATTCACCCCTCTAGATTGTCTGGCAATATCGAAGGTATTTATACATTCTATTGTACAGTACATGGTTCTCAGGGAGACTTATTTATATTCAAGAACTGTTCAAGGACAAGGCTACTGCAAGCAATTACTGAAAGTAAAGAGACTGGTGAGGAAAAAAATACCACCCTTCCCTCACGCACTCCAAAATTGTATTTTTTTTATAATGTCCATAAAGAAAGCTACCCTATTAGGACTGTTTTCAAAACTTCTGTTTTAAGTGTTTATGAACATAATGGGCAACAGAGTGAGAAAATTGAATGTTGACTATCTTGCCAGCTTAATGCAGCAATTCATTGTCCAGTCAGATATCACAGATGCCACATGACTGCACTGCAGTTCCAGCAAAGCCCCTCAACCTCAAACAAATGGGAACCCCTACTGGCAAGGCCATTCTATTTCCCCTTAGGTTGCTCCAGGAAATGCAAATGCATTCTGTTGTATGGCTATAACATTCTGATGACTGCCATAACAAGTGTTAAAAGCGACACTGTCAAGACAAAATTCAGAGATTTAAGAGATTCAAAATTCAGAGATTCAGAGCCCTCCCCGATGTTATCAGCTTTGAATGTTAAAATCCTTCCCAATTGTAATAATCTAATTTGCTTTTCACCACATGTATGCTCTTCGTTTACACTTTTCACCTCAGCTTGAACAATGAAATTAGACTGGCGGGTTTCACTTCTCTTCCTTGGTCAGTTCCAGCTCATGTGATAACACAAAGCAATGGTGTTTGGGGTTCCTCGAAATATAAATGGGGATGGATAATCGAAACTCACATTGATAACGTATTTTAAGGTCTATAGATGGAAAGTGTTAAGTATTAATATGTGAGTGAAAAAGTGTTTTCATTTAATTATATTTGTAAAAAACATGACAATCTATAACTGTTGTATCTGAGCCCCCCGCCCCTGGTTTTTAGTGTATTTATCCTCACAACATCCCTTTACAGCAAGGCAGTACTATTTTCCCCATTTTACCTATGAGGAACTGAGGCAAAGAGAGGCTAAGTGACTCACCAAAGGTCACAAGTTGTGGGACTTGAATCCAGGTCTCAGGTCCTAGCTAATGCCCCAACTATGGGACCATCTTTGCTCTGACAAGGCTATTATTCATATAAGGTCTTGTAAACCCAGCTATTTATTACAGAAAGCCTAAAGCCCTGATCCTGCAGTCAGACCTGCCTGGGCAGAACCCGCCAGTGGGGCTCTGCGCAAATGCAGCAGTCAGTCCCCAAGAAGCCCATTGCCAGATGGGGGCCTCAGCTGATGGTCTCTCTTTAACAACGCAGACATAGAAATGGAACACCATCACCACACAGCTGGATGTGCTGGCATGTTCACTAGTTTAAAAATGACACTATGCTGATGGGAACCATTTCAAGGTTTTATTAAAATTAATAAAACCAAAATCAACAGACTACAGACAACCAAAGTGCTTTTTAAACTGAAAAGAAATGCTGTTCAAAATAATTTTAAGGCAGTGTGTGTCGCAAACAAAAAGCTCTGAAATTTAAATGCAAGGCGGACATTCAGTCCTCAACTCAAGAAATAAATATCATCCCATACAATCCCATTTTCTGGCCACTTGCTGTCAACTATGTAAACATCTTGAAATCTAAATGTCCCCTGCACTCTGTCATGTGCAGGAAATTGACAAAGAGTCAACATGAAAGTAACAGTTGCAAGGAACAAAAATCAGGAACAGTGCAAGTAAAATAAGGGTTGGGTAGTTGTTTTTGCAAGTGGTTTGTTGTAATTTTTAAATATTGAACATTTTTCTAAGCAAGACATTTGTGGTACATCTGATTTTATTTTGAAGCTGGTTTTTCACAGATGAAGATCTATTAAGCCAACAATAAAAAGCCTTAGTTTGTAACATCCAGAATGCGAAATATTTTTCAGATGCTCTTAACCCTACAATCAGCTACTGTCTCCCTCAGGCTTCCAATTTGAACCTCCTGGGAGATCCCAGGACAAAAAGCATCCATGAGTGTCCAATGGTATAATTACATTGTAGGGTAGCAAGGGTACGCCAATGTGAAATCTTTCATTTTGCTGAAAGCCTAATGAGCATTGCCAAAACATCACTGTCATGCTCTGTATATGAGAGGCAGACCCAGCTTTGTTATTTACTCAAAACTCAAAGGGAAAAGAACTCAAAACTGTGAAATAAAGTACCAGAGACTGACAGCCACAAACAAAACCATCCCACTAGACACCTAATGTGGTTAGGTTTCTACTGCTATGGCTCAAGCATCATAATATGGAAAATATAACACAATAAAATGTCTCATGAGCCACCTCCAGCCCAAAACATTCTGTGCTCCACCACTGGGATTCTAACAGCTACACTCCCCCACCGCAGCCATCTCTTCACCACAGAAAAGAAGGAAATGGCAGATCTTCTCTATCCCCCCTATTTTGTTGTAGCTCAGAGAAGATTAAAGATCTGAGACTAGATTTACAAAGATATTTAGGTACCTAAAGATACAGACAAGCACCTAATGGAATTTTCAAAAGCGGCTAAGCAGATTAGGCTCCTAACTTACTTTGGCATTTTTGTAAATCCTTTTAGGTGCCTCTCTGCATCACTAGGTGCCTAAATACCTTTTTAAGTCTGGCCCCAGGTGACTAGAACTTTCTCCAGTGTAGGTCAGACATTAAATTTATACACAATTAGCAGAGCACCGACTACTGCACTCACGCAGCCACTCCCCCTCAGTTCCACTGTCAAGTCAGAACTTTCTACAAACTGAAGACCCTCCATCACCTAGAGCATGGGAGGCAGGACAAAGAGGTAAACAGAGTTCTTCTTGGGCTGTGAGACTCATAGGCCCCAAAAACCAGCTCCTTGTATAATCAATCTATGGGATTCACTGACACAAGGTCAGCAATGTAAATGCTACAGCAGTTTCAGGAAAGGGATTATGCAAGGTAAAACAATGCTTCAAGAATAATCAAAACCTCATGCTTCAAGGCATAATCTCCCTGATCCCCCATAGGGACTGGGAAGCTATACCCTCTCCCCCATGTCATGTCAAAACAATACTCAGGCTATGTCTACATTACACCCTATGCTGGCAACACTTGCATTGCTCAGGGGTGTGAATATTCCATCCCCTGAGCGACATAAATTACACCAACATAAGTGCTCATGTGCACAGTGCTATGTTGACGGGAAAAGCTTTTGCCACTCACATAGGTGGGTTTTTTATGCTAACGGAAGAGCTCCCCCCACTGGCATAGAGCGTCGTCAGCAGACACGCTGCAATTCCGCTGTATTTCCACAGCTGTGCTGCTGCAACGCTGTAGGTATAGACATACCCATACTTTCCCAGCTTGGGGGCTGCAAGGTCACCTTACTGTGTAAAGCATAAGGTACCGGCCACTAGCATAGGCAGGATACCTGACTAGATGAATCTGGCAGATCGTGTATGGCAAATCTTATATAGACTGATAGAAACATTTAGATACAGTAACGTATCAATTATTAAAATAAACTGATATATTATAGTTAGCATAATTACTTTTCGATGTTCTTGCACAATGATTTCTAAATGTATATTAAATTAGGTTTTTATTATTGATTTAGGTCTACATTTGTTTACAATTGTCCTTAGCTATGTTATTGTTAATTACATCATTAAACATACTTTTGAAGCAACAAATCATCTGGAACAGAATACATACATACATTATATATAATGTGTGTATTATATATAATGTGTGTGTGTGTGTGTATATATATATGTGTGTGTGTCTCTCTCTCTCTCTATATATGTATATATATATAGAGAGAGAGAGAGACAGACACACACACACACACACACACCCCTACCTAGAAATTTTAAAATGAATTTAAAAAAATGGAGTGTAGCTCTACAGTCTAGATCTATGACCTGATTTCCAACACCAAAAGTGGACCAGGGAAATTATAGATCTACAGGATGCTGAAATGGAGACAGTTCTTTGATTATCAACAGGAAATGTCACAGACTCCCACATTTCAAAAGATCATCATTAGACTTAAAAACGAGAAGCTGGATCCTGAAGATTTTCAGGCAAATCGCTTGAGGATTTGGTCCGAGGTTAAATGAACAAAAATAGTTTCTCATACAAATTGTGCCCAACAACGCAGGCTGCAGCACATGCATTAGTACTCTTAAATAATAACTATACCTTGTACTTCTATAGCACCTTTCATCTGAGGGCCTTAAATAAATTCAACTTCACAATATCCCATGAGGCAGGAAAGTATTATTAATTATTATTATTATTCCTGTTGTGCAGAAGGGAAATAAACAGATTAAGTTACTGGCCCAGCATCATACAGAAAGTCTGTGGTAGACATAGGAATAAACCTGACACACAGGCCTGTGCTTTTGTCACAAATATACCCTTTCCCTTGGATTGAAATAAAGTACAAATTATTGGAACAATGTAATTATAGTACAGAAATCAAAATCAACTTACTGTTTCTATCCCATGAGAGCCGGCTCCTTTTAATCCTTGGTGAGCTATCTACCATTGCTTCTAAGCAAAGAAAAAGATATACCAGTATGGGGATACTGTGGGCCTGACCCTAAATGCACTTACATAGATATAAATCAATAATAATTTTGCTGAAGTCAGAGGAGTTACTTATGTCTTACTTCTAGTGATATAAAAACCTGAATTATCCCCTATTAGCCTTATTTTCTGCAAACTATTCAAACCCTGTATTGAATGTGTTATTTATTTCCTCGTCAGCTTTTCTGTGGTGTTTTCCCCATAGTATCTTAGGTTTTTTACAAACATTAATGAACTGATCCTTTCAATACCCCTGTGAGGTGAGGTAGCATTATTATCCCCATTTAGTATAGGGAATTGAAGCACAGAGATTAAAGCCAAAATTGTCAAAGTACCAGCTAATTCTGGGTGCCCAATCTGAGAAGCCCAGGGCCTGATTTTCAGAGTGCACAGCATTACGCAGCACTTTATATATTCACAGCGGATTTCCCGTAGAGCTCAGTGCAGTTTGAGTATTCAGCACTTCTGCAAATCAAACCCCAGGCGTCTCATTACAAATTATCATTGAAGGACAAAGTTCATCACAGGAACCACACTGAACCCCTCCCCACAGGGGACATCAGCAGAGGTGGGATCTTGAGATCCATAGCACAGCTCTCTATCACTTGAGCTAATACAGTAACCGGAAGCAGAAGAAAGGCTGTTATCGATGTCAACCTGCCACTACAGCAGGAGACACATACTTTGCCAGTGGTTTTCACAGCTATTTGCTAGACAGCAAGGGAATGTTGAGACTCAGGAATAATGGTTTCTAATTCCAGTCAGAGAGATGCCAGAAGCTGAAAAACTACAAAGCAGAGGGAGATGATCAAATCATAGCAGAAAGGCTAAAAGCACTGGATGCTACCACCCTAATGAAACTGGCAGAGCTGTCCAATGAAGTCCAGGAGAGACCCCCCTGAACACTGGAGACATGGAATAACTGTCAGACTACCCAATAAGGGTGATCTTACTGACTAACAACTGGAGAGGAGTCACAGTATTATCTGCTGTAGGGAAAGTCTTCTGTACTGTGATACTACATGGGATGAAAGAAGCAGTGGATGTAAAGCTTAGGGCAGGTCTTCACTACAGGGGGGGGGTCGATTTAAGATACGCAAATTCAGCTACGCGAGTAGCATAGCTGAATTCGACGTATCGGAGCCGACTTACCCCGCTGTGAGGACGGCGGCAAAATTGACCTCCGCGGTTCCCCGTCGATGGCGCTTACTCCTACCTCTGCTGGTGGAGTAAGCGCGTCGATTCAGGGATCGACTGTCGTGTCCTGACGAGACGCGATAATTCGATCCCCGAGAAATCGATTTCTACCCGCCGATTCAGGCGGGTAGTGTAGACCTAGCCTTAGGGAAGAACAGGTGGATTCAGGCCCAGGAGATCCTGTGCACATCAGATATTCACACTCAGGACCATCATAGAAGAATGTATAGAACGGCAGGCTCCCCCTATCATCAATTTCATTGATTTTTCAAAAGGCATTTGATAGCCTGCATAGGCATACATTGTGGAATATTCTTCAATCCCGTGGAAATCCAGCTAAAGTCATCAACATCAGCAAGGCAACATACAGCAATGCAAAGTATGCTGTAAGGATGAACAACCAGACAGAGTGGTTCAGTGTGGACAATGGCATGACACAGGGCTGCATTCTATCTCTGCAGGTGTTTGACATTGCCATAGACTGGATAATGAAGAAGGGTATCAAACACTGGCATAGCATGGGTAGATAGCAAATGCTTAGAAGATCTAGACTTTGCTGATATTGTGCTACTGAGCAACATTCCCAAAAAAACAAAATAACACCTTGGCAAAAACAAGGCTCAAAATCAGTTAGGCCAAAACAAACATCCTTGAAACACAGACACGTAGTTAATTGTTTACTACACTTGTTGTTCATCATGAAAAACGTTCAAGAGACCAAATGACTTAACTTAGCCAAGTTTATTGTCTGAAACATACATACCCTTCCTTTCAGGAAGCAACTCTTTTGTCTCAGCATATTCAGTTCCCCTTACACAGAAGGTGTGCTTCCATGATATGCATTTCGACGAGAAATACATATAGTATGATGTTGCAAGTTACAAAAAACTCTTTACACGCCACAAAAATCCAATCCACCAGTCCATAACTGTTCCTTAACTTGTTGTTTTGTTCTATACTTTTATTATCTCTGTTTTGGATACTACCTTCCAAACCAGTTACCCATGAAGGTACCTGTACTAGGATATAGAACGAACGTATGTTGATTTTGACAGATTTCGTATTTGCTAGTGGCAAAGCGGACTTCAGCTTTGCAAAGTCGTATGGGATACTTGGCATGAGTGAACAAGAGTAAGCATAATACCATTCAAATATAAAGCTTTGTGCTAACATTTATTTATAATATAATGTGTAATACATATGAATATGGTGTGCAATACGTATAACATGTACATATTGCTAACAGGCTTAGGTAAGCGGTAACATCATATTAGAAGGCAAAAACATCAAGAAAGTGGAACAGTTCATTTACCTGGGCAGTACTATACTAGCCCATGGAGAACTTAAGAACATTCAAGATAGGAAAGGCATCCACAGCATTCACTAAACAACATCATATGGAAATCAAAGAGATACAACATTAAAACAAAACTGAGAATTTTCATCTCAAACATAATCTCAGTGCTCTAATGCAGCTGTGAACTGGATATCTATTAAAACGTTAGTTAGAAAAGTAGATGCCTTTGATAGTAAGTGCCTGTGAAAAATTCTGGGTATTGGATAAAATGGTAATCGTTTCTTTCTTTTCCTTTCTGTTTTCTTGATTTAAAAAGCTTCTTTATTAAACACTGATCACTTATATTGGTTAATTGTATTACATTCAGATATTCTGATTATGTTTCAAATGTACTGTTGCAGTTTATATAGTTTCTCTTTAAGAAGAGCACAGGACGGGATGCATGGCTCTTCCTGAGTCATCCTTGCACTTAATTGTTGTTTCAGAAGCACAGTGAATAATGACAGATTGTTTCTTGATCCTGAGTGCATGTAACTGATTCTTTAACTTAAAACAGAAAGCACAGACAGAATCAAAACAGACCTTGGCTATAGCATACACAATGCTTGAAATGTTTCAGAAAATAGCCAGATGGAAGGAATTAATAGAATTTGGAGGATGTCTTTGCAGGATATGTGGTCAAAAGCATGGAAAGCTGCTCATTTTCAAATGGTCAGAAAAACAGGGATGTGTCAAGCCTAGATCTTGCGTAGCAAGTTACTGGCCAAGGGCAGAAAAAACTAAATAGGCTTTTAGAGATGTTCAAGGCATATTTCAACCCAACACCCAAACGTCATACTAAGAAAGATTTTCTATTACAGAAAATCATAGGCCACCTGAGGCAATGAGTGTGTAATGCACATACAGCGATAGTAATAGACTGTTCGTTCACAGGTAAGGACAATGTGCTTCAGGAGACGAATTTAGAGAGTTAAAACTCAAAAGAAATTTTAAAAAGTTATTGCTGGAGGAGGCATTGACATGAGAAAGTGAAAGGTCCCACCTGCAAAAGTGAAATCAAAAATGCAAAAAGTCGACTCGGTGATCTTTTTTCCTCCTTTCTTTAGAAAAATGGTCTTGAGCAGTGGTTCTCAAACTTTTGTACTGGGGACCCCTTTCACATCGCAAGCCTCTGAGTGCACCCCCTCCTTATAAATTAAAAACACTTTTTAATATATTTAACACCATTATAAATACTGGAGGCAAAGCAGGGTTTGGGGTGGAGGCTGACAGCTCACGAGCCCCCACGTAATAACTTTGCAACCCCCTGCAGGGTCCCAACCCCCAGTTTGAGAACCCCTGGTCTTGAGGCTCCTAAAGCAGAGCCATGGCACAATTGGGGCCCAAAAGGGAATTTAGTGATAGCTTACAAAACTAGATTACGGCTCCAGTATGCCACGGGCTGGCTGGCAGCCTCTCTCTGGGGATTGTTTTAAGGAAGTCAGGGATGTGTGATGCAGAAATAGTCTGGAGCAGAGGACTTCTTACCTAGAGCCAAGGCCTGAACTTTCAGGAAGCTAAAGCTTAAGTCCTTATGAAAAAAATCTGGAGAGAATACCAATAGATATATGTTTAGCTGACATTTGAGAAGAGCACTAAGAAAACCAAGTCCTCCAAAGACCTTTGGATGCAAATGTAGTAGAAACTTTCCTTGAGTTCAGGAGAAACTTGCTTTTCCCAAGACAGAATTTTCCTGGAAATCCCTTTCACATATTTGATTTTTCCACAGAAAGGGATTTCCATTTTCCAGAGACCTCCAGTCTCTAGACTTGCTTTCAAATATATCTGCAATCACCTCTTTTCTTTTATTATGTAATTCTCGAGGAAAGTCATTGGGATTTTATACTGTGGAATGGTAATATAAAATTGTGATACTACTAAAGAAGATGGTCTAGGGCATTGTTATCCAGTAGAATCCATGGCCCTAAATAGAGAAGGAAGTAGAGCAGCCCATAAATTGCTACATGCTGGGTGAAGCCAGAATCCTCGTCTTTGACAACAACAAAATAAATTGGCCATTACGTAGACGCTCCGTACCTGACAACAAAAAGATGACAACTCCATTGTTCATCTAGTCCACTTTGAGGAATACATTTGCTAGGGCAGCTGTGTTTAGTCTTTGAAGATGTTATAGCCCCTTTGTTTTGATATTTCAGCTATGCTGTATTGTAAATGCAGGGCATTTTTCTCCAAGCTACATAAATGACTCAGCTGCTGAATATAACTTGTCTCTGTGTGGGCTCTACCACTTTTTATGCTGAAGGCCTAGAGTGAGATCTTCAGCCCCACTCCAGCCCCTATATGGCCAGGTAAAAAGTACTGAGGTGGTGAAAAGGGGCCTTAAAATCTGTGTTTCCAGCTAAGGGAGTTCCCCTATTATAAGCACTATAGAGTGAGTAGTGAAGACCTCATAGAAGAAATAGTTGAAGGGGACAATCTTGGTTCGAGCAATCATGAGCTAATTCAGTTCAAACTAAATGGAAGGATAAACAAAAAGAGATCTGTGACTAGGGGTTTTGATTTCAAAAGGGCTAACTTTACAAAATTAAGGAAATTAGTTAGGGAAGTGGATTGGACTGAAGAACTTGTGGATCTAAAGGCAGAGGAGGCCTGGAATTACTTCAAGTTAAAGTTGCAGAAACTATCAGAAGCCTGCATCCCAAGAAAGGGAAAAAAATGCATAGCAGGAGTTGTAGACCAAGCTGGATGAGCAAGCATCTCAGAGAGGTGATTAAGAAAAAGCAGAAAGCCTACAAGGAATGGAAGATGGGAGGGATCAGCAAGGAAAGCTACCTTATTGAGGTCAGAACATGTAGGGATAAAGTGAGAAAGGCCAAAAGCCATGTAGAGTTGGACCTTGCAAAGGGAATTAAAACCAACAGTAAAAGGTTCTATAGCCATATAAATAAGAAGAAAACAAAGAAAGAAGAAGTGGGACCGCTAAACACTGAGGATGGAGTGAAGGTTAAGGATAATCTAGGCATGGCCCAATATCTAAACAAATACTTTGCCTCAGTCTTTAATGATGCTAATGAGGAGCTTAGGGATAATGGCAGGATGACAAATAGGAATGAGGATATGGAGGTAGATATTACCAATTCCAAGGTAGAAGCCAAACTTGAACAGCTTAATGGGACTAAATTGGGGGGCCCAGATAATCTTCATCCAAGAATATTAAAGGAACTGGCACATGAAATTGCAAGCCCATTAGCAAGAATTTTTAATGAATCTGTAAACTCAGGGGTTGTACCATATGACTGGAGAATTGCTAACATAGTTCCTATTTTTAAGAAAGGAGAAAAAAATGTGATCCAGGTAACTACAGGCCTGTTAGTTTAACATCTGTAGTATGCAAGGTCTTTGAAAAAATTTTGAAGGAGAAAGTAGTTAAGGACATTGAAGTCAATGGTAATTGGGACAAAAATACAACATGGTTTTACAAAAGGTAGATTATGCCAAACCAACCTGAGCTCCTTCTTTGAGAAGGTAACAGATTTTTTAGATAAAGAAAACACACTGGGTCTAATTTACCTTGATTTCAGTAAGGTATTTGATACAGTTCCACATGGGGAATTATTAGTTACATTGGAAAAGATGGGGATCAATATGAAAATTGAAAGGTGGATAAGGAACTGGTTAAAGGGGAGATTACAACAGGTCATACTGAAAGGTGAACTGTCAGGCTGGAGGGAGGTTACTAGCAGAGTTCCTCAGGGATCGGTTATGGGACCAATCTTATTTAATTTTTTTTATTACTGACCTTGGCACAAAAAGTGGGAGTGTGCTAATAAAGTTTGCGGATGACACGAAGCTGGGAGGGATTGCCAATACAGAGAAGGACCGGGATAGCATACAGGAAGTTCTGGATGGCCTTGTAAACTGGAGTAATAGTAATAGGATGAAATTTAATAGTGAAAAGTGCAAGGTCATGCATTTAAGGATTAATAACAAGAATTTTTGTTATAAGCTGAGGACTCATCAGTTAGAGGTAACAGAGGAAGAGAAGGACCTTGAAGTATCGGTTGATCACAGGATGACTATGAGCTGCCAGTGTGATTATGGCTGTGAAAAAAAGCTAATGCGGTCTTGGGATGCATTAGGCGAGGTATTTCCAGTAGAGATAAGGAGGTATTAGTACCGTTATACAAGGCACTGGTGAGACCTCATCTGGAATACTGTGTGCAGTTCTTGTCTCCCACATTTAAGAAGGATGAATTCAAACTGGAACAGGTACAGAGAAGGGCTACTAGGATGATCCAAGGAATGAAAAACCTGTGTTATGAAAGGAGACTCAAAGAGCTTGGTTTGTTTAGCCTAACCAAAAGAAGGCTGAGGGGAGATATGATTGCTCTCTATAAATATATCAGAGGGATAAATACTAGGGAGGAAGAAGAATGATTTAAGCTCAGTACCAATGTGGACACAAGAACAAATGGCACAGGCTGTGGGGGGTTTTTGCCTTCCTCTGCAGTGTGGGGCACGGGTCACTTGCTGGAGGATTCTCTGCAACTTGAAGTCTTTAAACCATGATTTGAGGACTTCAATGGCTCAGACATAGGTTAGGGGTTTGTTGCGGGAGTGGGTTGGTGAGATTCTGTGGCCTTCGTTGTGCAATAGGTCAGACTAGATGATCATATTGATCCCTTCTGACCTTAAATTCTATGACTCTATGATTCTACAGAAGACAGTAGCTATCTATAGAAGACAGTTGGCTGCCTTCTGAGTACCTCTTCACAAACCCTGTCACAGGAGATGTACTGCACACAGCTCTGGAGATTCTCTCTCCCTCCAGCCAGAATCAAGAGGGCACAAAAGATGGCTGAAAGCTCTCATTCTATTCTGATCTCCCACATATGAGAATCAGGAGTAACTTCAATTACTTCAAATGCATCTTTTGCATATAAACTGAAATGGGGAGACAAAATAGCAAAAAAATGCTGTACACATGAGTAATGTTGAAATTCTGCTGCAGCCTCTGCAGCCTACAGAAGGAAGTTACCTGCGAGCCAGCAGCCTGTCTGTTGATGCTTTTATAGCTTTTATAGCTGAAGTTTCAAAGGGAAAAGGCTTATTCTCAACTTTGTGTGTCTTTCTTTTAATTTTCCAATCTATTAACTCCTAATTGTGACTTCACGTCTGTCTGAATGCAGTAATTTTTCTGCTTTCTCTGCTTTTCCTCCAACACCCGCAGTGCTACCTTAATGGACAATGATGTTTCAACCAAGGATGGATTGATGGGCCTTTCACATTTGCATTTTGTTCAGCCTGACACTTACATGGCCCTACCTTACCATCCGAGCTAGGTAAAAAAAAAAAAAGGCCTGCTTGACTGCAACGTCCAAATCAGTTATGCTATTGATTCAGATTCGGCTTTGCTCCTTTTACCTAGGGCATGCTCAGAGTCTGAAACTACCTTCAGGCTTTCATCACAGATCTCTTGAAGTGGATGTATTTAATGCATTAAGGTGAAAATCCTTGACTTAGTGTGCAGCCCGAGCCATCAGATTCCGAGGTGGAGAGCTTTATGGGAGGTGAGGAGCAGAAAGAATCCTCCACTCTAGGCCACAGAGTGAGTTTGGCACGGCAGCCAGCGAAATCCCCTTAATCCCCTGCTGCAAGGATAATGACTGGTTCATCAGCATAGTCATGGGTCTACCAGCCACAGCACATAAGGGGCTTTGGTGGTGAGTCGCAGAGAAGTGACATATGTTTACATTGCAATTAAAAAGCCACAGCTGGCCTGTACTCATGGGTAGGGTGACCAGATGTCCTGATTTTATAGGGACAGTCCCGATTTTTGGGTCTTTTTCTTATATAGGCTCCTATTACCGCCCACCCCCTGTCCCGATTTTTCACATTTGCTGTCTGGTCACCCTACTCATGGGACTCGGGCTAAAGGGCTATTTAATTGTGGTCTGGATGTTTGGGATCAGAGTCCTAGAGTCTGGGCTCCAGCCGGAGCTCACATGTCTACACAGCTATTAAATAGCACCTTAGCCTGAGCCCTGGGCATGGGCCAGCTGCGGATGTCCAATTGCTGTGTAGATATAACCACAGAAGCATGTATGAACCCCCTGCTCAGGGTCTCCAGTTCCTGCCCTCCTTCCACAGAGGAACTTTGCTGGGTCCACAGCGTGAGGCTCCTCCATGACTGTCGATGGAGATGGGGGGAAGATCAGGGTGTGACTCTTAATAGATCATCAGCATCCTCTGCATACAATTGAGTAAGCCAAAGTGTACTGTCCTGAAAACAGGGCAGATCTCCAGTCCCATGTGTCTTCCACTTTTGTGCTGGCAAAGTTTCTGCTGGAAACTCTGTAAAGCCAGCAGATCTACACCATGACAATTAGTAATTGGAAGCGAAAGATTTTAGTTTGTTAATGCTGACAATAGTTGGAATAACTGGCTCTCCTAAGCTTCCTGTATATATGGTATTTTTCTAGGCACATATGATTTTACATATCAATATCTGTTAGCTAGTTCAGGCATCTAAAAGCAAAACCTAACACTCAGAAATGTTCTGGAGATTTATTACATGCTTAGGATTTTGGTCCACAAAGCAAAGAACAAATTAAAAGATTCACAAGTAAACACTGTAATTTCACCGGCATTAGGTATGATCTTGTTTCACTATTGTTCCTGTGATTCAAAGGAACACAATGTCTGTTTTCTTTGTACCAAAACCCTTGAATCGATGCAGGTAAAAGACATCACTCACAATGACTAAACTGAGAAATAAAAGCACTATTAGAAACCTCAGCCTTCTGGGATCAGCAAAATGGGTACAGTTCTCAAATTGGTTTTGTAACACCATATGTGATCAATCACAGCCAAATGGAAAATGCCTGTGCAAAATGTGAGATGGGGTTGCAGTACTTTGCAGCCCCTGCTTTTCATTTAAGCCATAACACCAAGGCTATGCAAGCCAGAAGCTGGCAGTGACATGGCAAAGCTAGATGACTTACCACAAATGAAAAAAGCATGCATACAAAAATCCTCTCTCTTCAATTACATGTATGAGCTATTGCCATAAAATACTGCATTCGCTGCTGCATAATGCTACAATATATAAAGGTCAAGTATACTATCTTACCAAGTTATAAATAATTCAGGGTTTAAAAGCATCCTATCTGATATTGAAAATGCAGAAGGCACACAAGACTGCTCTTTGGGCAAAGTCTGTGTAAACCTTTTTACAGACCTAGCACATTAGACTGTGTTACTGTCCACATTATACTGCCAGAGTGTGTGTTATTCTCTCAGCCCATTTGCTCAATCCATATAATCTTTCATTAACTGATCTTTTGGATTACACACTGAGAACCTGGATTTCTGGCACAGACATACTGTAAATGGGCTTCAGAAAATGATGCACCCAGTTGAGAAGCAGATCAGTGCATTTAGAGATCAGAGAATTATTAAGGAGTCCATGCTGCACTTCAAAGCCAGAAAGAGGCATCTTATTATTTATATTGCGATAACACCAAGGGGCCACAATGTGCTAGACACTATACAAATGCATAATAAGAGACGAGCCATTCCCAAGGAACTTCCAATCAAAATATATGGGAGGACAAGCTTACTCTCCACACCCTGACACAGATATATACCTACAGGGTTAGCAATCAGAACCAAACTGTAGTTTCAAACTGTACTTCCATTCCCACGGCTATATTAGCAAACCCAAATCTGTAAAGGTCACAAGATACATTCTGGTGAAAGCTCCGATGCCCTTACACTGGGCTCTTGATGCATCAATATTTTCAAGTTAAGAACTTCTTTCTTATTGAAGGCAGCATATGGCCCTTAATATGGAGATTTTTAAATATATGTTTTCTCAGCTATGCTTAAATAATTTTAGCATTTGGCTATTGAAGTTATCTAGATATAAAATACCAAGATGCCATTTAAGAATCGTACTTTTCTGAGCATAACTATAGTTTGAGCTCTAGCCTATCATTTTTAACAAGAAACAACTCATGGGATGCAACTTTTCTGCCCTCCCTCCCTAGTGACTTACAAAGCTGATCCCGCCTCTTTGTGAAATGCAGAAAGGAAGCAGCTGGCTTTGAAAATGACCGAACTTCATTGGCTGACATTAAACCTACATGAGTTTTTTTGCCTCCTAAACTCACTTTTTAAAATACCTGCAGCAAAGCAAAATCTCTTGATTCAATCAATTTTTCCATTTTAAACATTTTTTCTACTTTATGTTTATGGCCTAGAAAGACATGAAAATACTTAAGAGAATCAAGAAATATCAGTTTGGCCTCAAAATATACAATCATCCATCCCCTCCTACAAATTCCAGAAACATCAACACTTTGGCCTTGCCTTTCTTTCTCTTCAGTGTAAGACTGCAAATCCCTTAAACCTGCTTAGAATCAGAATCACATATATCATCATCATTACTGTTGATTATACATCACCCCAAAATGTGCTGGTTGGTTTAGAAGTACATACGATGACAACTCCATACCTGAAAGAGCTAGACTGTGGCCTGAGCTGTATGGCCATATGAAGGACATAAAATGCCACAAAGACACCCCAGTGCAACCTCCCCAGGCCTTGGGTATGGGTGTATAGGGGCAAACTATGGGCTTGCTACCCTCCACTTAAGCGGGTGGGTGGGGAGTGTGTGGGGCGGTGACTCCAGCTCCTATCTCAATGCACCAGCCAGTGCAGCACTGCTGGTGCAGGGGGGCAGGAGCAGGGATAGTAATCTACTACTGGTCAGCACCAGTAGTAAATACTACTCCCCTGGAGCAAGGGTGTGTGGGGGGGAATATGCCTCTCTGAGTCACAATTCTTTCCTGAGGGGCTCCTGCGGTAGCATGGCTATGGTGCCACTCCTCACAAAGCGCAGATTGTGAATTTGGCCTTTCAGTCTACGGGCCATATTCTATTACCATTACTCATATTAAGCACAGGCATGGACCCCTGCAAATAGTCTTACTGCAATCCATAGGACAATTCACAGAATAGGGTATTGCACAGCATCAGGTGATAGATTAAGATCCCTAACAGAAAGGGGAAATGTGATAAAAAGTAACAAAAAAAATCTTCACCATTTCCTGTTTTCAGTATATGTAAAGTATATTTCCTTCCTCACCTTTATATCCAATTTCTTTTTATAGGTTTTGCTTTTGCTAGTTTAGCTCAAGACCATTTACTTATATAACTTCTGATACTGAAAACTGAGTCAGTCCTAAATGTATTAAGTAAGTGGATAATTTTATGCCTGTTATTATAACCATTAGCGGACCAAATTTTAAAGTGTACCCTTCAGTTTGTTTTGTGACAGAAATAACTAATATTAATGCAAGCAGCGTATTATCAATTTACATTCATTATCATTTTGCATGTTGTTTAATTACCATAAATATCCCAATCACTGTTACTACTCTGTGCTTTTTTCCAGCTCCCAGGATAGCACCCAACAGTTATCTCCACAGCAAGTGCCAACAATAGTTAGTTGTTAGTTAACTTTGGGCCATTAAAGACCTTGCCCTGATAACATTGACTTGATTGAAAGCAGGATTAGGCCCAATAGTACTTCAGTAGGAGCAGGATTAGGACCTGAACACTGGGCGGGATATACACACAAACAAATCTATAAATTAGTGATTCAAGAATCCTGTAGTAAATTGCTACTGCAATATTTATTAGAGAGTAAGAAATAAAATCAGTCAATATTTGGTCACGTGAAAAGGTTCCCCATACACGTATTCTCTTTCCAAAGCTCTGTGTATGTGTAGTACATGTAGATCCATTTAAGGCGAGAGAGCTTAATTTACTATGAGATATTGTACTTTGTATGTTCATGATGGCCCAGATCATGACTGGTCCTTTGTCAGGGAGCCAGGATGCTTACCCAAGAGTGCACCCAATGCAGGGGCTGAGCACAATCACAGTCCCCCTGCTCCCTGAATGCAAGAACTACTTGCTAGCCTGGAGAGGCAGAGAGAGGTCCAGGGAGGACAGGGCCATGGTTTCCCTCTCACCCTCTACTAGTCCAACCCAGGGGAAAATATGTGCTGTCCCCTTTAAAAGGGTGGTGTAAGGTGCCAATTTTGGTTGGAGATAGTCCTGGAGGTTTCATCCTATGACAGTCTTTAATTAAACATTAATCTTTAATTCCTGGAGACTCCAGGACAATCCTGGAGGGTTGGAAGCCCACGGGCAGTGGAGCTGGTGCTGCAATGTGCTGTACACTCCCAAGGAGCCCTCAGAATCTGAGGGTCTGTTTATGCTGCAATCAGCCAGGAGGTGGGATTGCAGCTCTCACACACAGACCCAAGCTCGCTTTGATCTAGCTAATGGAGGTTAGCTCGGGTGTGTCTATATGAGCTGCAGTCCCACCTCCTGAGTGCAGTGTAGACATACCCTGAGTGCAGTGTAGACATACCCTGAGACAGCCAGAATTCTTCTTGGGGGCTTCCACTACAGCTCCTGGTCAACACTTTCCAATGCTGGCTGTGGCTTCGGGCCAGCATCTGTGCTAAGAGGGAGAGAATCAGAATTGTAACTATATTCATGACTAGTTTTGGTGATCCAAGGACACCTCATCCTTCTGAGAAGAAAAATACCGATATGCCAGACAGAAAGGATTTTAGGAATATTTGAGAATAAAAAACGTTGTGTGTATAAAACATGTAGCACCAGTATCACGTCATGAATAGATTATCTGACCTGTCCAGTCACAAAGGAAATCTGATGTCCCAGCATCCTTTAACTTCAGAACAGAAGGGCAAATCTCTGTCACCTCTGATCAGCTATAGCTGTAACCCTGGAGTGAATGATGATGGCAGTGAAGAGAGAATATTTCCTGATAGCTCATGTCCACAAAAGAAAGTGCACTTCAGAGGTTAACTATTTAAGAGAGAGTGCAATCTGCTTGAGAGATGTTTGGAATCACGATTCCTGTTTTCCCAGTATTCAATCACAGCAGTAGAACTGCAAGACACTGCAGAGATACTTCCTTGGCCTAGAGCGTTGTGCCAGCCGCCTGCTGCTCCTCCTTTCACCATGCCACCAGCTCACTTTTTCTATAATGTTTTGTTGCGTTAAAGATGTCAGATCCAGTGAGCTCTATGAACAGGATTAAGCACAAGAGACGGTTCTCTTATTACCCACAGTAGCTCTATTACTGTCTCTCCTGTTCACATGTCCCACCATGTAGCTCTGCTGAATATTCCCTGTAAAACTCATTTAACATTTTAATTAAAGCTATTTTGAGGGAGTTAAACTTCCACTAACAGAAAATGGGGAATCTTCTCATTTTTTTTATGCATATCCCAACTCTGCCAATGAGCGGGAGGGAGCCCCCTGTTAACAGGGCTAGCCTTTGCTTCACTGCAGCGCCCCTAGCCCATTCCTTCACGCCCCTTCCCTAGCAGGCAGGCAAGTTTCACCCATTTGACAAGTCAGGCAACAGAAGCGTTGCTTCAGGCAGAACTGGGAACAGAACCCAGGTCTCAACTATATCAAAGCCAAGTCTCATCAACACCACCTTTCAAGATGAATATGCCATATCTGTGTGCTTAACTATGCTGTCTCTAGCCACCAGACAACACTCTGCTCCCAGAGCCAGGAACAGAACTTCGGAATCCTTATACTCAGCATTCCACTGCTGTCTTACAAACCATTGTGTAACCCACTGCCAAAATATGGGTCACATCCCCCCTCTAATGGCTGGTCCCCATAAAGGATAACAGCCAAATCATTCTCACTTCTGTAGCAAATTTAAAATCACGTGGAGGGCCTTGCATGCACCTTCAGCATCATGCTGAATATCACAAGAGAGGGACTATTAGCCACTTTCTCCACACGATGTGTATGGCCCTGAAAGCTGTGGACAAATTTATTTCCCTCAAAAAAAAAAAAAAAGTGTGATAGATCTTTCTGAAACCCACACTAAGTCTCTTAGCCATGGCCATTTCCAGAACCATCAAATAATCCACTTGCAGAATTGCTTGGATTGAAATTGCAGCATCAGAAATGCCACCTTGCTGGGGAGGAGATGTCAATAAAGGAATAATGCCATAGCAAAAAACCTATCATTTTAGACCTATTTGCGGAGCTCTATTTAGGTAATTTGATTGCTGACCCTAGGCAAGAAAAGAAATAACTTTGCAGAATAAATGGAGTCCTTTTGTTTTAATGAAAGTTAGAGCTCTCTTCTAGAGGGACCATGTTATCCCTTGAAACATACATACCAGATAAAAAAGTAGTTCTTCCTTTGCTTGCTGCCTTCCTGTTAAATAATTTCATTCATCATTTTATATATTGTTTACTGTGCCATTAGTTAGATTGATTTGTTTACAAGATATACATAGAATATCAATCTTAACAACAGAATTAGTTCCGTTTGTTTTAATTTACCAGTGTTCATTTCTTCCGTACACATATACTCAGGATTCTGCATAGTAATCACCAGGGCATAATTCTCCAATCATGAACTAATTATTATGGGCAGTTTGCAATGGTTACGCATCTCTCTCCTTAGCAAACAGACTAACAATCACAGGCAGAGGTCTACAACTCTAATCATAAGTGACGATTATCACTGAAACCTACCTTTGCTGGCTGTTTTTACACTGATGCTGTCTGAACAACACAATCAACTAAATGCACCCTCTGTGCTGTATGTGACCTCCTGTGGTACTGTCAGTAAAGATTCAGTATGAACAGGCTTTCATGGTGAAGTATAGTGATGCATTTTAAGGAAGAACAGGAAAACGTGAACCTGCTCCTACAACTTTGGTATTGCTGTGCCACAGTATAATGTGATAATATAAAGTGTCTCATCTGTTGGTGCTATCAGATGCATTGACAGTACCCCTTCCCCAATTTACTAAGAATTAATCCCCTCCCTTTGCAGAGGTGCTCAGGGAGAAGGAATATAAACTGACATGCTGAGCAAGAGAGACAGGAGACAATCTGCGGTAAGGCAGGGCTCCACACCCAGGATCATAAGACTGGGTTGAACCCGTAGGCTGGGGGAGATTTCTGTTACTCTGTTTCTGCTTACATAACCCACTGCTCCGCCATACTTACGCTGAGTACAAGTGTTATCCCTTGAGGAAACCCCCTTGCAACTACATTTTGCTATTGTTAAGTCACTCTACCAATTTGCAGCTGGTTTTAGTGATGTAAAATGAAGCAATCTCAGTTATGGTTCAGTCCTCCACCCTGGACTGTCACCTGTCCTCCAGATCCTTCCACCCGAATTCATCAGCTTTGCACCAATTTTTATACAAGTTGCAAAATTGAAAGGCAGAAGTGCCATCTACACATTCATTCTTTCTGGTGCTTTGGCATCTCATAGTGATTGATAACAAATCAGAATTGTTGACTGGGCCACGCACTGTTTTATATGCCAGACTGCAAAATTTCATACCAATCCATAATGGGTGACAACAGTGTCAAGTGAAATTATCTATTTAAAGTTACTTTTACTCATAGAATTTTGTAAACAAAAAGGATGTATCACAGAGGAGCATTTATATGAATTTTTTTTTTACAACATATACTGTGGTATCTGTGTGTATTTATATATATATATATATATATATATATATATATATATATATATATTTACAAATATTGCAGTGCTGTGGCATTCAATCCACCACTGGTTCACTATTTCATAAGAAATGGCTGTTTTCTGCCCTTTGATTTGAGGATCTTTTACAGGGTCACTATCTGCTCCCCAACACAAACTAAAGCTGGTTCAAAGCACCAAAATGTAGTGGCACAGATTTTGTAGAGTTTGAATTCTGGGCTTTGCCAATATCACTTAAGAAAAGGGCAAGGGGAGATTATCAATGTAGCTAACTAACAGTTGCCTATTCAGATACTGGGTCCTTCATCTGGGAGTTGCAACCATTCTGCCCATCCCATATTGCTAAATGGTAGAGCTGTCCCAGTTCGATGCCTGCCAGATGGTGGGGGCAGCAGGGGAGTTCTGATATGGCAGAATGAGAACCGCTGGTCTGATCTAGATGAACATGTCTTAAAATGGTTTGTTTTTGTGTAGGCCCCTATATCTAAAATAAAAAGATTTTTCTGCCTTATGTTTAGGATCATCTTCAGCACATGCCTGCACAAGTAGTGTGTTCTGCTCTGCTACGGTCTCTGGTATTAAATGGTGCTTCCTCAGAGTATACAGATTTTCCCATCAGAATAGGGTTACCATACCTAATAAATAAAAAAAAGAGGACCCTCCACGGGGTCCTGGCCCCGACCATTTCCCACCCCCAGCCCCGCCCCAACCCCGCCCTAACTCCGCCCCCTCCTCCCTCCCACTCCCAGCCACGCGGAAAGGGCTGCCCGAGCGCTACCAGCTTCACGGTTTGCCGGGCAGCCCCCGGACTCTGCGCCCCGATCCGGCGCTTCCCCAGCGCAGCTGGAGCCCGGGAGAGGAAGGGCCCAGCCGGGGGCACAGGGTCTGGAGGCTGCCCGGCAAATCGTGAAGCCAGTAGTGCTTGGGCTTCGGGCAGCCCCCTTGCCTCCGGACCCTGCGCCCCCAGCCGGGCACTTCCCCTCCCGGGCTCCGGCGGCGCAGGGTCCGGAGGCATGGGGGCTGCCCGAAGCCGGTAGCGCTCGGGCAGCCTGGCTCTTAAATAGAGCCGAAGAGTCAGGGGAGGAGCAGAGCCGCCATTTTCCCGGACATGTTCGGCTTTTTGGCAATTCCCCCCGGGCGGGGGTTTGAGTGCCGAAAAGCCGGACATGTCCGGGAAAAAGAGGACGTATGGTAACCCTACATCATAAAATATGATCTGCTAGACTGATAGACAGTAAACTCTTCTGATTCAGTCTGGATTAGAGAGTGAGGGCCCCAGTTCAGCAAGCTACTGAAGCATGTACCTAACTTTAAGAATCTGAGTAGTCCCATTGAAGTAATCTATTACCCAATTCAGAACAGAATTTAAGTAGGTGATTAAGTCCATGCTTATTCAACCAAGTACTTAGATGTGTGCTTAAATTCCATTGTTTTCAAGGGGTGTTGGATCAGCCCCTGCTGAATAGGGGTGGACTGAATCAGGGCCCTATGCATTCTCCCGTTTTAATTCTTTTAATGAAATCGTGGATGGAAGGTTTGGCATTCTGGATGGAATGAAGAAATTTCTTTTAAGGGCAGGATACAAAGAGAAACATTTCTAAAGTGTTTTTTTTTTCTGGAAGGCTGATAATCAGAGGATACTACAGCAGTTGCCACCTGCCAAACTTCCTGTTGATAGTCAAGTTTTTCAGTGCTGTGTTTGGTGTTATGGTGAGGGGAATATTTGTGAAGATGTTTTTTTGATCAACTAAGATAAAAATAAACCTTTAAAAGTCCATATGTCCTGCCACTCCTGCTCTGTTCAGTCTTCTCAATTTCTTTAGGCTTAAAAACTATTGCAAGGTTTAAAAGGACTATTATCGATAGTAAGAAGAAAACTCTTATATTAATAAGAAACAACCATATATAATCTGCTAAAACACAAAAAGTGTAGATCTCGGAAGTCCAACCTTGCCAGCAGTTTATTCCTATTAAATAAAATAGTAATAACATCTTGCACTAATATTTTGTTAGGTTCCCAAGCACTTTGCAAGAATTACTTTGTTCCCCACTGAAATTCAGTTACCTCTGGAGTGAAAGTGGGCAGCTGTTTAACAGTGCACAGCAATACTCCTGAACGTTTATGAGAGGAAATGAAAAAATACCATATTATCCAGCTATACATTCAGGGGGAATTTAGGGAGACAGAACACAATTACTCAAGTTGGAATTTTTCCAAGATACTGGAGCTAACACACTACACTAGTGAGAAATGTCATGGCTTAGTGAGCATGTATGGTCAAGATGTACTTTATAACAAAATGACTCTTCCAACAGCACAGTGACGCTTTGGGTTAAGAAGGAATAGCATGTCCAGATTCAGAAACTGAGATTTCCTTGGAGATCTCCCATCCAAATGACCATGCTCACCTGCACCTAAACTTGTGAGGTCTGGTGGAGACTACAGCCTGTGGTAGTTACTTTATTATTTGTATTACCATCATGTCTAGGAGCCATGGGGGAAGGAGACAGAACCAGGACACCATTGTGCTAGGCATTGTACAAATACATGGTCCCAGCCACCACGAGCTTACAATCCCAGTATAACACAAGAGACAACAGATGGATATAGACTGATGGGGAAGTACAAATAAACAATGAGACAATATTGGTCAGTATGTTAGGCAGTGGTCTTTGCACATTAACAGCCTAACTTTTGTCACAGCAAAGGGGGTTTTAGGATGGATTTGAAGGTGAGTAATGAGGCAGCGTTGCAGCTGTTTACAACAGACACCTCCCAAACATGTGGAGCAGCATGGGAGAAAGCACAAAGGTGCTTGTTTGAAAACGTAACGAGTTGGCAGTGGAGGCTGGTGTGATCAGAGGTGAGCATCCATAGCTCGCTAGTGAATGAGCGATGATAGGATGGGGATTGAATATGAAGGGCTTTGAAAGTGAATACAGGCAGTTTGTTTGATGTGAAAGAGGAGTCAGTAGAAGGATTCAAAGAGGGGTGACATGGTGAAAGCAATGGACCGGGAAAATGATCTTTGCAGCAGCATTCTGAATGGATATGAGCAATTCAAGATGGCTTTTGTCAAGACCAGAGAGAAGCATGTTGCAGTAATCATGACACAAAATGCTGAGTTTTAGTTGTGTGGATAGATAAAGAAGGCTATATTTTAGAGATGCATGGGTTAGTATGGCTATAGTAGTCCAGGAAATACCACACTAGTAATTAATTTCCCAAGATCAATCTTATGAAGGGGACAAAAAACAGATCAAGACAACACAGTCTTACACAGTGTGTCTTTCTCACTCACTGGTCTACCTTATCATTCACTGGTCTAACTCTGATCCCAGAAGTCAGCAGGCAAGTGAATTTAGGTGTCTGAGAACTTCACTTCTCTTTGCTGGTATCAACAACCATATCAGGATTTCAATTTACAAAAATGTCCTTGAGTAAGTGTATTGGCCAGTGTGTGAATATAATAAACTCTTAATAACTAAACAGGATAATTTAAGGAGGCCTCTGAAGAGGGGTGGCAATTTAGCACAGCAGAATAAGAGGACACAATCTGCTTCTCAAATTAACAGATTACAAAAGGTTCAAATGGTAAATCAGGAAAAGGATTATAATACAGATTTTTCTGGACCAACCATCTAGTATTGGAACAAATCAGAGTGCACAAAGCACTGAGACTCATTGAAAACAACAACAAAGGAGAATAAAATGAAAGTTTAATAAATGGAGGCTCATGTAGTTTAAATACTCAACCCCCAAACAGAATTTACCAGGACACTTGAAAGGGCATCTTTAGCCTGGTGAGACTGGAAGACCATGGAGAATCATGAGAGATGAGTCTGATAGAGGAGAATGGGAGAAAATTACAACTCCCATGAGGCACCATGGAGGCATTTCTGAATTGAACTATTTAGGTTTTCAATTGGTTGCCAAAAAGTCAAAATTTGCTAGAGGAAAGAGAAAAGCTCTACTAATTTAGTTTAGTTTATGAGAAGGGCAAATCTAGATATGTTAAGTAAACCATTTCTTTCATTTTTATTCCATTTTCTCTCATTTTAATAAATCTTGTTTTGTTAAAATACTGCAGTATCGGTAATTTCACACAGACATCTACAGAGAAAAGAGAATCCTGAAGCCTCTATGGAATAATGGTGAAGGTTAAACTGGACAAAAGGTGTCCTTATCCCAATAAGTCATGTTGCCATAAGGCTACTACATGAAAACACAATGGGATAGGTCAAAGGACCAAGGACAAGATGAGAGTTGCTGGTCCTAATCACAGACAAAATCTGTTCCCAGACCAGTGAATTTCTACCAGCCTGTGGATCTATTTGAATGAAGTTTGTCTATAAGTGCTTGCCTGCTGCAAGTCTGATTATCATTAGAAGACTGTGGTTCCAATTATGCCAAGTCAGGGGCTGGTGGCTTTCCTTCCAGGATCAACTTCCAACCATGTCAGCAACAAAAGAAATTACTAATCCCACGGTGACAGTCTGCAAAGCAAACTTTTGATGTGCAAATTCAAGAGCACAGTGCAGATTAACATCATGATATTTCAAGGGCAGAGATAATTTGCCAACAGCTCCAGGACTCTAATTTTAGGGAAAAATAATACATTATTTACATGATATTACAGATTTGATAATACATAGGCGATTTCTCTCGACTACTAAGAAAGAAAATAGTTCTTTTCTAATGCTTATTACCTTTTAAGGACTTTGCCTGGAGACATATACTGTAAGGCATAAAGATTTGAATAAAACAGAAAATAAGGTGAAGTTTTATATCACAGTTTCGTAGAAGCTGTACACCTGCAGCTATCTTTGTGTTACTAATTCCACCCCAGATCCTGCACCCACTCTACCCCTTCTCCTGACCTATTTCTGCCCCTGAGTGCACCCGGCCCTCGCTCTGCCTCTTCCTGCCCCCGCTCCTCCTCCCCCCCAACAGCACCTCCTGCACACCGTTGAACAGCTGATCACTGGTGGGAATGAGGTGCTGGGGGGGGATGGGGAGGAGCTGATTGGCAAGGCTGAGCACCCACTATTTTTTTTCCCCGTGGGTGCTCCGGGACTGGAGCACCCATGGAGTTGATGCCTATGAGTGTGATACTATTTTTTCCTTACTCTTTATAACCTTCATGTAACAGATTTCACTACATTAAGGTCCAAAACACATTTATTTTTAATGCGTTCAGGATCAAGCACATTTTTGCTTGACTGTTGACAGATCTCCACATGCTAAAAAAGTATGTGTGTCTGACTGAATTGAAGCATCGGTGTAGCAAATGGACAGTTTAATAGCTGGGTGTCATTGACTGTGTTTCACTGAATTTACAAAGATTCTAAATATTAAGTTGCTTAGATTGTATTCTCCTCCAGACGAGGTTTGTGTCTTCCTATTTGCTTGTACATCGTCTCAAACAATAGGATCCTGATCCTAACTAGGGACTCTGGATGCCAAGGGAATATAAATATTAACTAATAACAAGCATAAATATCGACTTCCCTCACCTTCAGACTATCTAATATACAGCAGTGAAGATCACATTCGTCTCTCATTGTTTAATTACATCATTGCTCTCCTTAAAACCATGCACTGGCTTCTGCTCTTCTGAATGAAGTTCTTGCTGCTTCTCCTAGCCATCAGAGCCATTCACAACTTTACCCCTACTTACCTATCAGCCTGCCTCACCTCTGGAGCTAGGGAAAAATTTTCATCCACATTTTTTTCTGCCAAAAAATGCTGATTTGGCTTGACCAGAAAACATGACAAATTCGGAAATTCGGGGGGGGGGGGGAGCGGGAGAGGTTCAGAAGAAAACAATTCATTTTGACATTTCCTAAATGAAACATTTCAGCCTGGGGTGCTAGATTCACAAGGAGATGTAGCCTTCACTCACAAAACAGAGGAGGAAGAGGTGGTGATGATCCTCTTATACCCAATAGCCCAGTGATTAAGGCACTCATTTGGGATGTGTGAGATCTAGATTTGAATCCCCACTATGGAGAAACGACTTGAACCCAGACTTCCCCACTCCCAGGTGAATGCCATAACCATCAGACAAGAGACTCCTTCGCACTTGCTCAGACCCAGTGACTATTTATTTATGCAAAGTGGAGCTGCTTCAACAGGAGAGACAGAGCCCCCACTGCAGAATATCCTATAGAGCACCTGGGGGTTAGGAATGGAGACCTGGGTTCCAGAACAGGAATTCAAACCTGGATCTTCCACATCCCAGGGGGGTGCCTGAATCATGGAGCTATCGAGTCTAAGGGTGGCAGCACCACCGTAACAGTTTTGTGAATGTGCCTTTGTGAATCTAGTCCTTGATTTCCAAATTTCCTTTGCTTTTATTAAAATCTCTTAAAAATGGCTAAAATCAAAATGAGTTCTTTCAAAAAAAAAAATTATTTGCAAAAACAATTTTTCCAATGTTTCAGAACTGCCAGTGAACCAAAAAATCATCATTTGTACAACTCCATTCACCACCTATATTGTTTCCTGCTAATTGCGCTCTGCACAAACCATTCTTCTTTTGAGATTTTCTTCCAGTGGAGTTACTTCAGATATGTACAGATTCTGCTCTGTAACAGAGCAGGATTTGACCCTTTGCAAATGGCTTGACAGAGTATCGATACTAGTCTAAAAAATGTATGCCACATTTTACTGTAAATATATCTTTTCTGATCTAGATATAAATATAGGACAGCATTTCGGCCACTCACTGCCCATAAATATTGAAATAAACCCTTCTCATAATAGATACACATTGAAATTCATATTGACATCATTTGTGGCCTTTACTGTTATGGAACAGGCCTAAATCATTTAACAGGATTGAAGCAACAGACTTCTATAAAAATGTCAGGGCTCTACAGAAATTACTCTAAGGAGTTACAGAGTACACTAGGGAATAATATCCTACCCATAGGTGTTTAGACCATCCCATACAATTCTGTAAAAGGAATAGAGTGCTTCATTCAATTGTGTAGAATGATTCTAAACACCAATACACACAACCTATATCAATGAGATCATCATCTAGTCAGTTCTATAGGCCTTTTCTAAAAGAGTACACTCAGCCTTGAGTAAAGGGCATTGTACAGCCACACATCACTCTGGGGAAAGTGTGCAAGTGCACATGCCTCTATTCTAGACATTAGCTCTTCATTACATTACATTATCAGCCCTTTCTAGCATTTCCAAACATCTCTGTAATGTTCTGTTTCTCAGAGAGCATTATAGAATGCAGTAGCCTGTTAAAAATGCCCCCCTCCTTCTGCCCAAAAAGACTTCTGGTTGGAAAAATGTGTTTTGCACAATGAATAATTTAAGTGGATACACTTCACTGCCTTTATATGCATTAAGTGCTATTGCTTTTGTAAGAACTAAGAGGCTCGCAGTTAAAACCAGATTATAAACTACTGGCTGGTCAAACTTTAAATATGCTAACTTAAAATACAATTCATTTTGCCAATCAATAAGAAGGTAAATTACAAAAATGGTCTTTTCTTATTACCTTTGCAATGTAACGCCTTCTTTACCGCCAAAACACCATACCATACATTTAAACTAGCAGACTGGACTGCCACTTTCAATGAATATTTAGCTGAGATTTCTTATTTTCTAGGGAAGAATCATTAAGATATTTTCACTATTATGATAACTACATCATGGAACACAGCATCTCCTCACTTTGACTTTTCCTGTCACGGGTAAATGATAGAAAATAATTTACTCTATTAAATGCCAGCTTTCCCAAAAATCTTAGCTAGCACTGCTGTTTTCTTCAAGACATCTCCAAATCACAGTGCAATAAAGCCTTGGTGAATATTAGTTATCAACACATCACTGTCTTGAGTTTAACTCTTTTCTCCCTGGAGGAAATATTTTTTAAAATTCCCTTCTTTAAGATTTACCCTCTCAAAGATATTCAGTTTTATTAAGCTGTTATTCATATTGCCTTTATTCCATTAATGACTATGTTTGAATACATTATAAACTAATTTTTGCATTAAAAATTCAGTATTTGTAAATGCTGACCTAAGAGACTGTTTCAAGTGGTTATCAAAAGAGGATACAAATTCCATCACTATAATACACCATCCGTCAATGTGATAACACAGATTAAAAATTCACCAGATTTAGCCCGACAGTGCTATATATAAAATGGATTTTACCTCTTTTAATGGAATTAAATTAAAATTTTACTTTTTTTTTTTTAAACTCAGCCTAATCTGCCTATGGCCATGTAACACATTAAAGGTAGATACATTCGCAAATTATTCATACTATTGTATCTTCACTGTGTTAGGCCAGACATTCTGTGTACAAAGGCAACATTAGAGCTGCAGTACCATTTCAGTGAGTCATACACCCCTTATTATTCATAGAATCATAGTAATGTAGGGCTGGAAGGGACCTCAAGAAATGATCAAGGCCAGCCCTCTGTGCTGTGGTAGGACTAAGTAAACCTAGACCATGACAGGCAGGTTTTGTCCAACTTGTTCTTAAAAATATCCAATGATGGGGATTCCACAACCTTTCTTGGAAGCCTATACCAGAGCTTAACCACCCTTATAGTTAGAAAGCTTTTCCTAATGTCTAACCTGGTGGTTCCCAAAGTGGGATTCGTGAACCCTTGGGGGTTGGTAAAACGTATCAGGGGGTTCTCAGAAAAAATTCTGTAATGGCAGACAGAGCCATCCCTAGGGACCCCATGGCAGGCAGAGCCGGGGAGCTGGGACCCCAGGTGCACAACCCTGGGGAAGCTGGGCGGCATGAGGGGTAGAATGGGAGGGGAAGCTGTGCTGTACCTGGGGGGCTGTCCAGGCTAATTTGTCCCTGGCCCCACATCCCCCTGATAGCGGAAGAAAAAGTGTTTGCATATCAAATCAGCCAGAACCAAGGTCATTGTAGCCGATGTGGCAGTAACTACCCTCAGTTAGTCCATACTCAGTCATTCTCTGTAGCGTGCCATTTTGCTCCAATGAGACATGAGTGAATCTTCTCACTTACTAGTTTGTTTGTTTGCGTTCTCAGTGTGTTATTTTTATTTGAACTGTTGTATATCCAATATGGACAAGTGACTGGAAACGGAAAGTGTAAAGACATGAGAAAACGAACATTCAACATCAGCTAGTGTTTCGTCAAGTCCAACGTTTGGAAAATCTAAGTCAAATGATCATGATGGTCCTAGAAAGTCACTTATGAAGAAAAGAAAATATGACAATGATTACATAAAATATGGCTTTACATGCATTGTTGATCAAGAGCATCCAAAACCACAGTGCGTAATTTGTGGTGATAGTCTAGAAAACAGCAGCCTTAAACCTTCTCTGCTTCGGCACCACTTAGAAACTAGGCACTCCACACAACTCAACAAGCCTGTTGATTTTTTCAATCGAAAATTAGCCAAGTGGAAAGGTGACATTACCAGTTTTGTATCCAAAGCAAGTACTGATAACGAAAATGCACTTTAAGCATCATAGTGAGTGAGCTACCGAGCAGCAAAAGCATCAGAAGCCCGTACCATAGCAGAGAGCTTGATTGGTCCATGTATAAAAAAAGACACAGTTCATTGCATGCTCAGAGAAAAGGCTGCAAAAAGATTGGCATAGTACCTTTGTCCAATAATACGTTGTCACGAAGAATTAATGAGATGTCAAGTAATGCAGAGACCACAATTGTACACAGAGTGAAAAATAGTCCATATTATGCTATACAGTTGGATGAATCAACTGATGTTGCTAATCTATCTATTTTGCTAGTGTTTGTATGTTATGTGAATGAAGGTATGGTTGAAGACAACTTGTTGTTTACTGACCATGGAAAGAACGTACAACTGAAGAAGATATCTTCAATCTGACTAATGCATATTTTCAAGAAAAGGAAAGATTGGTCTCATTGCCTAGGCATTTGCACTGATGGGGCCACATCAATGACGGGGAAGTATACCGGATTTGTAGCTCGAACAAAAAAGGTTGCATCAAACGTCTCATGGACTCATTGCAGTATCCATAGACAATCCCTCACAGCAAAACGCATGCCTGAGGAACTGAATGAAGTGCTGGACAATGCAGTGAAAATGGTGAATTTCATAAAAATCACAGCCAACAAATTCCAGAATATTTCAAGTACTTTGTGAAGAAATGGGTAGTGTGCACAATTGTCTGTTGTCCCATACCAAAGTTAGATGGCTCTCGTAGGGAAAAATCCTTGTGTGCTTGTTTGAGCTTAGAACGGAAATCCTTGTTTTTTTCAACAGCCACCCTTTCCACCTTGCCAGCTGTATGGAAAATCATGTCCGGCTCCAGAGCCTAGCTTATTTAGCATACATTTTCTTGAGGATTAATGACCTAAATTTATCTCTTCAAGGCCTCAATACAACAGTTTTCAACGTGCAAGACTGAATCCATGATAAAGAAGTAGCAGTTCTGGGAAAGGTGTTTGGAAAACAATCAAACTGAGTATTTCAGTACTCATGATTTCCTGGCAGAACAAACACCAGTAGGATCAGTACACTAAAACCAATATAACTGCACACCTAAAAGGACTTTGCACAACATTCAGGCAATACTTTCCAGCTACATCAGATGATAATGACTGGATTCGCAACCCCTTTGCTGATACCACTTTCTCAACGCAGGTATTGAGCACTGAGGAAAAAGAAAAATTGACTGAGATCTCCTGTGATTACGAACTGAGAAGGAGTTTCAGAAGTCTGTCATTGACCAACTTTTGGCTGAGTTTAAGAAACAAGTACCCCCTGCTGGCAGAAAAAGCTACTATCGTTTTGTTACCGTTTTCAACAACATACTTATGCAAGAAAGCATTTTCCTGTTATGCACATCTGAAAACCAAATACAGAAGCAGACTCAATGCCGAACCAGACCTGAGACTTTATCTTTCTCCCAATGGTTCCGGACTTCCAAGAGCTATGCAGATCAAAGCAAGCATATCCATCACACTGAGGAGATTTACAGTTCAAGACTCCTTATGAGAAATGGAAAGGGAGGTGGATATTTTTTGCTGTTTCTAAAATTAAATAGGCTGCTAGTGTTGTTTTTAAAATTATGTCGAACAAGTTTAAGCTTTGTTGTAGTCATGCATTGTTTGCCTGGACTGCTCAAGGCTCGAATGCTTGTGGGAGGAACTCTTTATTTGAGTTGGCTTCTTAAATATCTTCATGCTGTTTCCTGTCTGGTACTCCCTGATGAAACATGTAGGAGGCTTAATCAAAGTGATATGAGCTACAAAAGTGAAATCTTGAAGAGTGTTGCCATTTTCATAATGTAATAAAATTAATAATGTAATGATAAATAATAATGTAATAATAAATAGTGTGTAATAAGTGTGTCTCAAAAAACCCAAATTATTTCCAAGATCACCGCTTCTATAATTTATGCTCAGGGAAGGGAGAAAATCCCTGGAAATATTGATTTTTAGGAGGGGGTTCACGAGATTTGATATTTTCGTGAAAGGGGTTCACCGGTTGTTAAAGTTTGGGAACCACGGGTCTAACCTTAAGCTCCCTTACTGCAGATTAAGCCCATTATTTCTTGTCCTATTTCAGTGGACATGGAGAACAATTGATCATAGTCCTCTTTATAACAGACCTTTGAAGATTTACGAGGTTCCTCCTTCTGTCTTTTCTCAAGACTAAACATGCCCAGTTTTTTTAACCTTCCCCTCATAGGTCAGGTTTTCTAAACCTTTCATCATTTTTGTTGCTCTTCTCTGGACTATCTTGAATTTGTCCACATCATTCCTAAAGCGTGGCACCCAGAATAGGCACAAGTAGTCCATCAGAGGCCTAACCAGTGCTGAGAAGAACGGGTCAATTACCTCCCTTGTCTAACATACAACACTCCTGTTAATGCAGCCCAAAATGATATTAGCCTTTTTCACAGCTATGTCACGTTGTTGATTCAGATTCAATTTGTGATCCACTGTAACCCCCAGTTCCTTTTCAGTGGTATTACCACCTAGCTATTCCTCATTTTGTAGTTGTGCATTTGATTTTTTTTCTTCCTATGTGAAGTACTTTGCACTTGTCTTTATTGATTTCAGACCAATTCTCCAATTTGTCAAGGTCCTTTTGAATTCTAATCCTGTCCTCCAAAGTGCTTACAACCCTCCCAGCTTGGTGTCATCTGCAAGCTTTATAGGTACTCTATCCACTCCATTATCCAAGTCATTAACGAAAATATTGATTAGTACCAGACGCAGGACTGACCCCTGTATGACCTCACTAGATATGCTGTCCCAGTTTGACAGCGAACCATTGATAACTACTCTGCATATGGTCTTTCAAAAAGTTGTGCACCCACCTTATAGTAAATTCATCTAGACTGCATTTCACTAGTTTGCTTATGAGAATGTCATGTAGGACCATGTCAAAAGGCTTACTAAAATCAGAATATATCACACTTACTGCTTTCTCCCTCCCTATCCACTAGACCTGTAACCTTTTCAAAGAAGGAAATTAGGGTGTTGTGGCATGACTTCTTGACAAATCCATACTGGCTATTCCTTATAATCAGGGATCCTAGTTTTCCCGATTAAAAAAACCCCCTAAATTCTCTCATAAAACATGAAATCTACATTTTTTTTTACAATTAAAATGAAACACTGAACTTTAGTTTCCCTAGCCACAATATATATGGGTATCAGTTGAACATAATGTTTTACTGGCATATTTACAATTTTTAAGCAAGTTTAAAACATAGCAGTGCCATCAGTCACTATAATAAAATAAA
The DNA here is from genome assembly GCF_013100865.1 of Trachemys scripta elegans. Classification (NCBI taxonomy): domain Eukaryota; kingdom Metazoa; phylum Chordata; order Testudines; family Emydidae; genus Trachemys; species Trachemys scripta. Next base: position 41,212,767 of record NC_048300.1, read on the forward strand.
ATTAATAGAATTGCAATGTTATCCACAGTCCTGCTGCATACAGTACAGAACAGCACTTTACCATCAACATGAAATTTATCCTCGCCAAACTCAGTGACACGGTCTTTAGGGGTGATTTTTAAAAGTTTTCAGCATCTTTTCATAACTTTAATTACTCACATCTGGAGGCTAAAGAGAAATTTGAGATGCATTAAAACACAAAACCCAATATGCCATAGACTAACCTCTATATGCCAGAAGCAGCTTATTGGAATATGTTTAGCTATGTACATTTAAAGCACATTCAAAATCAACCACAAGAGGGGGAGGTTGTGGGCACTGAATAAGAGACACTGGTACTTTCAGTAAAATTTGTTAATACTTATTATATGTTTTTATTTTTTCACAAATGTAAAAACTAAAGATTTTCTGTATGAAACACATTCCGCATTTTTTTTTGTGGCAAACAGATTTCTAGGATCCCTGCTTTATAACCCTATTATCCTCCAGGTGCTTATAAAACGATGGTTTAATAGTTTGTTACAGTATCTTTCCAGGTTTCAAAGTTAGGCAGATTGCTTTATAATTACCCAGGTCCTCTTTGTTTCCCTTTTTAAAAGGATAGGTATGTTTGCTCTTCTTTAGTATTCTGAGACCTCACCCATCCTCCAGGTGTTCTCAAAGATCATTGCTAAGGGTTCTGAAATTGAATCAGCTAGTTCCTTAAGTATCCTGAAATGAATTTAATCAGGCCCTGCTGACTTGAATACAACTAACTTATCTAAATATTCAACTTGTTCTTTCCCTATTTTGGCTTGTGTTCCTTGTTAACATTAATTGTGTTGAGGATGTGGTCACATTAACTGTTTTAGTGAAGACTGAAACAAAATAGGCATTAAACACCTCAGCTTTCTCGATGTCATCAGTTATCTTTCTTCTTCATCTTCTTCTTGCTCCTAATGTATTTAAAGAGCCTCTTCTTATTGCCTTTTATTTCCCTTGCTAGGTATCACTCATTTTGTGCTTTAGCCTTTCTGATTGTGTTCCTGCATGTTTGTGCTGTTCTTTTGTACTCCTCCTTAGCAATTTGTCCATGTTACCTCTTTTTGTAGGATTTCTTCTTGATTTTCAGATCATTAAAGAGCTCCTGATGGAGCCAGATTGACCTCTTATTATTCTTTCTATCTTTTCTTTGCATTGAAATAGTTTGCAGTTGTGCCTTTAATATGGTCTCCCCTCAGAAACTGCCAGCTCTCCTACACTCCTTTTTCCCTTAGATTTTCTTTCCACTGGTCCTTACTTACCAGTTCTCTGAGTTTGTTAAAGTCTGCTTTTTTTTTAAACCCATTGTCCTTATTCTGCTGTTCACACCTTCCTTTTCTTAGAATCATGAAATCTGTAATTTCATGATCACTTTCACCTACATTGCCTTTCACCTTCAGACTTACTACCAATTCCTCCCTGTTGGTCAGAATCAAGTCTAAAATGGCTGCTTCTTGGGTTACTTCCTCCAATTCTGAAACAAAAAATTGTCCCCAATACAATTCAAGAATTTATTGGAAATTTTGTGTTTTGCGATATTACTTTTCCAACAGATATTTGGGTCGTTTAAGTCCCCCATTACTACCAGGTCTTGTGTTTTGAATATTTCTGTCATATGTTCTACAAATTCCCAACCACCTCTTCTTCCTGATTTGGTGATCTATAGTCCAGCATTTCTCAACTAGGGGTGCGAGGCCCCCTGGGGGGCCACAAGCAGGTTTTCAGGGGGTCCGCCAAGCAGGGCTGGTATTAGACTCACTGGGGACCAGGGCAGAAAGCTGAATCCCCACTGCCCCTAACTCCACCACTCAGGGCTGAAGCCGAAGCCTGAGCAACTTAGCTTCATGAGGGCTCCCTGTGGCAGGGGGCCCCGGGAAATTGCTTGCTACCCCCTAATGCCAGACCTAACTTTTATATGCAGAAAAATACTTGCTGTGGCACAGGTGGGCCGTGGAGTTTTTATAGCATGTTGGGGAAGCCCAGAAAGAAAAAGGTTGAGAACCCCTGCTATAGTTGACCACTGCATAATCAGTAGATTGTTGCATAATCAAGCAGAAAAGGATGTAGAAGCTTCAACTCAGATTAATTGTTCACAAAAGCAATCACAACTAACAGGCTGTTTGTAAATGGACTGTAATAATTCAGGAGTGATGGAAGCATACACAGAAAGGGCATTTGCAGTGTAGGTTACAGCGACTTGACTAAAGCTGAGGCCTGATAAAATAAGCAAGCAGACGTATACTAAAAGAAATCGCTTTGCCATTAATGCTGAAAGCCAACTATACTAAGAGACTCAGGGCCAATGTATCACATTTATGTGTAACATCAATACGCTTCAGGGGGAAAAATTGTGAAATTGTGTGACCCAGCCCCTGTGCTGCAACATTGACCCAGCAGAATTCAGACCATGACTATCCCACTCCAGCACATTCACACAAGCATTTCAACCTCACCTCCCCGCGAGCCGTATGGTACATGTGGAATAAGACCAATGAGGACTCCAATGGGCGTGCTTTTGCATCCAAGACTTGAGAGGACTAAATAAATCTTACTGATAGCAAGCCAGTTGCCAGTCACCCAGGACAAGTTTGAAGAACATCATGTTTTTAAAAAGTAGATGAAAAGATGAAAAATATTGATGGAGGGCATATTGTCCTTGATCAAACTGTGAAGTGCCCCTTGCTGGCAAGAAAACAGGATACAAAAAATGCTAGTTTTGCCAGCCAAGGCAGGCGCCCAGCTGGCAATCAGATTGCTCCATAGCAGTTAATCCAGCTCAGAAGAACCCTATTACTTGGAAACTATTGAGATTTTTCTGTGTGCTTGTTTCAGATGGCTCTTATTTTGTGCTATTTATACTTACTGATTATGAAAGTCAGATGATTTTGTTCTGTTACTACACTACATTCCTAAAGCAGGCTGTTGCGTAGGACTGCATAACACGGTTGCCTGAGTTCTTGCTTGGATTCCAAATGAAGGTGTAGAACTTTTAATTACCATGAACAATTTAAGTCACCTAATAAGATTTTAAAGCTGATGCCCATAAAAGCACATCACATTAACATATAGAAATATTGAAAAATGATCCAGCAAAAGGTGATACATAATAGAACAGCAAAATCCACTCCATTGTAAACCCAATTTTGCCCCTCCTACCTACAAAATCCCTAAGTCTGACCAAGTGAACAATTTTTAAACCATATTTGAGATTACTGAGACAAGCTATTCTAAAGATAGAATGAAAAAAATGGGTATTAAAGTTTGAAAATTGTCTAGTGCTTTTTTGCCACAGCTTGCCTACAAAACAGCTTGTTCTAAAGACTTCAGTGATGTTGGGGATACGAAGTACAGAAGACCAATTAGAGACACTGAAAAGAAATATGAAGAAAGGAGCTAAAACAAAGAAAGTTGCTGCCTTGTTTCCTTTCTTCCCGCTAACAAGGGAACATCAATGTTTTGACGCCAGTATTGCTAACTCCTCAGACTGGCTTAAAAATCACAAGATTTTTCTAAATAACAATTTTGGAGTTTTTGTTTTCCTTCTTGCTTTTGAACCTTTAGCTTTTTTTACCTAACCAAGAGAGCTTGAAACTTCCTTTTTAAAAGCTGTGATTTTCACATTCACTTGTCTTCTGGAGGTGGGCCTTAAAAAACCCACCAAATATTGAGACAGACACATTTAAAAAAAAAAAAAATCAAAGAGTTGGCAACACCACAATTCTTGACATTTTATTATGTAATCTTGCAATACTGGGTATCTTTCCTGAAGCCCCAACTCCTGGAATCATGGCCAACAGCTGAAGGGCATGGAAATGGGAACACCTTGCAGGGCTCGGCTAGATAGAATATGGGGATTAAAAGCTCTGCATCATTATGCTGATAGGGGTTCCCAGTATTGTTTACAAAGACAAATAACGTCACTGATGTAAAGATGTTTCAGAGTGAAGATATGCTTCTGCATGATGATCGGATTCTGTGCAGTGTTCACTTTTCAGTGTAACTTAGAGGCTAAAACATCAGCAATGACAGAAACAAATGGAGGAAGGAAGAGCGGTAATACAGGAAGAGCTTTATTGCTTATGTGCTGCTATTTTTTGGCTAGTTTGCAGTCCATTTGGCAGTGCCTAGATCAGATCAGATTTTCCTTCAAGTACTAATAAATCTCTCTCTCTCACACACTCACACACCCTACCTAATAGGGATTCCCAGTGTTGTTCTTCAACCCTATCTGCAGCTGTTCACACCCCTTTCTCCTCCCATAGGCTAAGTTAAAGGTCTCTGGTTTAAAGAAAACATCAAAATAAATGACTTTTGTTGTATTTTTAATTCCAAACTTTTTCCACTTTTGAGAGTGCCCAGTGAAACAACACTGTTGTTTTTTTTTTAAACATATCTTGGCAAAAGCTATGACAAATGACCATTCACACAAAGCAAAGGATAGGAAACTTCAGTGCTGTAGATAAATGAAGTCAATGAAGCCCTTGAAAACTGATGCAAACACTGAGCTCCTATATTAAACTGTAAAATTAATGGATTAAAGGAAAAGCAGAGTGCTATAGGAGGTTAACTATCATGGTGAAGTAACAGAGGGGTAGCAGTGTTAGTCTGAATCTGTAAAAAGCAACAGAGGGTCCTGTGGCACCTTTAAGACTAACAGAAGTATTGGAGCATAAGCTTTTGTGGGTGAATGCCCACTTCATCAGACGCAAGGCTGGTGAAGTACATTCTGAAAGGAAACAAATCCATTTTAACTAACACCAATGTTCAGCTCCCAGGGAGGTAGTTAACAGAGCTACTCTCCCCAGCTCTCAAGCATCATGCAATATACCTCCCCACCAATACAAAGCTCTTTCTTATCACAGTATTGTATGGACCATGAACAAAAGCCACATTTGTAATTTTGTACCTCCTCTTATATCCGGAACAAGCTCCCACTTCCCAGGGCACCCTCTCTTTCTACACCCAGAGCAGTCCTAGAATAAAGTCTATAGTTATGGTAACTATCTGAGAAGAGAACACAAATTACTGCCACCCCAAGGCGCTAACACATTGGACACTAACAATTCATGAATGTTTTAAATATCTAGTTGTTTTATGAATTCACCAAAAAAAGGTGCCTGCCACCTCAGGCGGCTCAAAGATAAAATGGACTTCCATCAAGCATTACAGACCAATATTTCCTGTGGGTAGTGATTAATAAGCATGGATGGATGACATTTGTCGGGGAGAAAGCACAACATTTTTAAACAATCAGGTACCCGAGTACTCAGCCCACTCTGGAGTCTGGCCAGATTTCTGGAAAGGTCTAGTTCACATCCTCAGCCTGAAAGATTAACACTAGAATTAGCATAGCCCCATATGTCACATTACATCATTCAATTACAGGAACGCCTCACTTAAAGTCGTCCCAGTTAATGTTATTTCGATGTTAAGTAAGTTGTGAAATGCTCCCTTTTAGCAGCCGCCTGTTTTGTCCACTGCTTGCAGAAAGAGCAGCCCGTTGCAGCTAGCTGGTGGGGGCTTGGAACCAGGGTGGACCAGCAGCCCCGTATCAACTCCCCACTCCCCTAAGTTCCCTGTACAGCAGCTGCCCAGCAGGCTAGCAATTGCAGCTGTCCCTCCCCCCACTGCCATGTGCTACTCCTGCCCTCTGCCTTGGAGCTGCTCCCAGAGACTCCTGCTTGCTGTACGGGGGAAGAAGGGGGCTAATGTCAGGGTGTCTCCCCTTCCCCCCGCTCCTGCACCCCGCTTACCCCCATCTTCCATAGAGCAGGGGGGACACATGACGGAGGGAGGGAGCTTCTAGGCAGTCGCTGTTGTCTCAGGTCTCAGCAAGCTGATTTAATTAACAAGGCACTGTACTTAAACCTGGGGTCAGTTACTTAAAGGGGAAATGCACATTTTTTCTCTCACACACAGGATGTGTGTCTCTGTCTGCCCTCCCTCCTTTCCTGTTGCCTTGTAGAGTGTTGTGAAAGTTAACCCTTGAGGGTTCAGTCAATTGCTAGTTCATTTAGCAGTAAGGCATTCCCTGGGAAATATCCCACCCTCTGACTTCTCCACCTCAACCAAGCTTCACAATCATCATCACTGTGCACCAGTATTAAATTGTTTGCTTAAAACTTATACTGTGTGTGTGTGTGTATACACACACACACACA